>NC_139222.1:42697744-43217499 GCF_055691185.1 Crinia signifera
AGACCGCCCAGGATATCAGTGTTTTTTCGCTCACGGGCCGCTCTCAGCAGCTGTTCCTTCACCATAAAGAAGTAAACTCTGAGGAGGGTATCTCTGGGTAGGTCGGCAGAGACCGTCTTCGGTCTGGGGAGGCGGTGGATGCGGTCGATCAGCAGCTCTTTGGGATCAATGGCGGGGAGGAGTTTACGGAACAGGGAGACGGCGTAACCTTCGAGCTCAGGGTTAGCTACGGAGTCAGGGATGCCTCTAATTTTTACGTTGTTACGTCTGGACCTGTCCTCTAAATCTGCCAGCTTGGACTTAAACTGGGTGATCTCCTGTTGCTGTTGGTCGTAGGAGGTTATAAGATAATTGTGGGACGCAACTAGTTCCTCCATTTTCCGCTCAAGGTGGTCTGTTCTGTCGCCTATCGCCACCAGCTCAGTTTTGACCTCCCGTATGGCCAGCTTAAGGTCCTTGGCTATCTCTGCCTGGAACGCGGAGAAAACCTGGCATAGGGACTTCACCGTTACTGGTTCATTCGAGTTAGCGTCAATACCCGCCACTGCCGATGTGTGAGCCGGCTCTTCAATTACTCCCAAAGGAGGGGGCATCTGCTTTGAGTTGCTGGAGTGGGGTACCGGGATCTGGGAGGACCTCCTGGAGGACATGGAGATCCTCACTGGCCCAACGTCCTTGGCTCTCTTGGAGGGCATATTAGCTGCCCAGGTGCGGTGGCACGGAGGAGCGATGGGGTGTGGTACCGAGGGGGTTACAGTTCCAAGTTACAATAGCATGGTGGTAGCTAGAATCTGGTCTTTAGAGAGTGGCGGCCATGCCTGCAGGGCGCTCACATTTAAGCAGGTAAAGGAGGTATAGAAGGGGCTTCCGAGGTACTCCTGCACTTTCTGGGGGTGTTATTACCAGAACAAGTGTTAGGGTGGGTCCCTGGGGGTAGTTCCGAGTTCGGAGGGCTGGTGTGGGGGAGTACGGGTCCGCACTGCCAGGCCGGCTGAGCAGAGCAGGGGGTTATCGGTGTGGGTCCCTGGGTTCAGGCCTGGGGGTTCAGTGGGAGCGCCTGAGGAAGAGGCTGGTGGGGGAAGGTGCTGTATGCCAGAGGTTATGGCAGCTGTGGGGATGCTGGCAGTGGTGGGGGGCACTGTTTTAGGGGGTAGGATGGTGGCCACAGGGAGATTGAGTTCTCCTTCGAGGCCCCAACTCGCCCTGGAGGCTGTGTGGTCAAAGCTCCCCCAGGGGGGTACTCACAGTACTTCTAGGAGGGTCCCCGGAGTCCCGGCCGATGGTGGGGCAGATCACTGCAGGCAGACACGGCTAGTGTCCAGTGGGCGCAGTATCAGAGCTGCCGGCGTCTGTCCCCCTCCTTGTGGGCTGCGGGTGGCCGTCTGATCAGGCCCAAGTGGGTCCGGGGCAAGTGCGAGGGAGCTGTCCTGGAGGGGGATCCCCGCGCCACGAAGATCTCGTGGACCGCGCGTCTGCCGCGGCTCCAAAATTGAGGCTCCGGCCGCCGGACCAGGCCGCAACCCGCGAAAGCGTTTAGAAACGCTTTCCGGCTCCGCTGCAAGGACCGGCGTGACCGGAGGTAATGGGGCTGCTGGCGGTGTAGGCTGGAGGGGGCAGGGTCCCCCGGAATGCTGCCTTTGGGGTGTTTATAGTGCCGGGCTGCGGGAGCACCTGAAAAGCACGTCTGGACCGTTGCGTGCTTGGCCACGCCCCCATTTTTCTTTTGTTAGGATGTTGAGCTACCACATTAGTCAGCCTTACTAATATAGTTATATACTCATGTGTTTGTGTATGTCTCCTGGATAGGGAGCTGAACAGTATGGGCATCTGGTACCGAATGGGAAGGGTTCCAAGAGCCCCAGAATCTCCGCAGCCCTCAACACCTTCCTCCCCATCTGCTGTGATGACGTCGGCATCTGCTCCAAACCTCCCGAGGTAGGTACTTGTGTAGACGTTTTGTTTGAGCCAAGTGTTACTATTCGGCCCAAATGTCAACTGCAATAAAGATACGTTACTGTCCTCCTTATACTACACACTTGCCGGTCCTTTCTCACAGAACCACGGGCTGCTAAGAGGCCCAGATATCACTGGGAAGGGACAGCGAGTGCGGGACTGTAATATTACCAGGTCTTTATTACTCTACAGAGAATGCTTCATTCATTAGGTACAGGCATGTCCAAACTATGGCCCTCCAGCTGTTGTGAAACTACACATCCCAGCATGCCTTGCAATAGTTTAACATTCCCTAAAAGCAAAACTGAGGCAAGGCATGATGGGACTTGTAGTTTCACAACAGCTGGAGGGCCATAGTTTGGACATGCTTGCATTAGGACCTTCTCCCTGTTCACTTCCCTATCGTCGACCTAATGCCTGTGTCGACCCTATGACCCATACCCGTCTTATGCTGGGCGTCTGTCAGACCAGCAGATATACGCTATGAGATAGTAGTGTATGGCCACATGATCCGGGTTCCTTCCCTGTAAAGGGAACATTTCCCCATGCCTCCCCTGTGACAGAACAGGTGAAAGGATGGGCGCTCAGTTTGGAATGTTGGAAAATGTCTCTTGCCCGACAGGCCGATCATCGCTGATTGGTTGCAGCTACCCACTATGCACTCATTGGCCGGATCCACTGATAATCAGCCAGTCAGGACAATGATTGCATAATGTATCTATATGTATTACAGGAACTTCTCTTGTACGAGGTAAAGGGACGCTGTTTGTAACCATATGTTCTTGTAATCACATTACACTCTTGTTACAGTACATGTTTGTTACAGCCTTGACCCATGTTGGATGAAGTGTGTAAACTCTTACAATCACGGGCAGGGCCGTTTCTAGAGGCGGACAAGCCGTGCAGCGGCCCGGGGCGCCGCACGGCTTGTCCGCCTCTGTTTAGCAGCCAGGGCGCCCGCCAGCTTCCCCCACGCCGCTGTCCCCCCCGCACGCCCCGTCCGCCGCCCCAAAAAGATGATCTCTCTTCTTGGACTTGGAGGGGAGAGGAGCGCATAAGTCTCTCCTTCCCCTCGCTGTGTCACTGGGCTGTTAGCCAATCAGCTCGCGGGCCGGCAGCCAATAAGGAGCCAGCCCGCGAGATATGATTGTCTGACAGCCGTCACAGTGAAGGGGAAGGAGAGATGCGATATGCGCTCCCCTCTCCTCCCCTGGGAAACAGAAGCAGCGGCGGCGGCAACGGGACTCGAGACCCGGACTCTGCTCTCCCCAGCAGCAGCAATGGTGAGTTGTGCTGCTGCTGGGATATTATCCTCTGGCAGTGTGGGGGCATATAGGTCTGGCACTGAGGGGGGCAGATGTGTGGCACTGTGGGGGAATATATGTGGCACTGTGGGGGCATATATGTGGCACTGTGGAGGCATATTTGGCATTGTGGGGGCATATGTGTGGCACTGTGGGCGCATATGTGTGGCACTGTGGAGCATATTTGGCACTGTGGGGGCATATGTGTTGCACTATGGGGGCATATATGTGGCACCGTGGGGGCATATTTGGCACTGTAGGGGCATATGTGTGGCACTGTGGGGGCATATCTGGCACTGTGGGGGCATATCTGTGGCACTGTGGGGGCAAAGCTGTCACTGTGGGGGCATATTTGCCACTGTGGGGGAATATATGTGGCACTGTGGGGGCATATATGTGGCACTGTGGGGGCATATATGTGGCACTGTGGGGGCATATTTGGCATTGTGGGGGCATATGTGTGGCACTGTGGGCGCATATGTGTGGCACTGTGGAGCATATTTGGCACTGTGGGGGCATATGTGTTGCACTGTGGGGGCATATATGTGGCACCATGGGGGCATATTTGGCACTGTAGGGGTATATGTGTGGCACTGTGGGGGCATATCTGGCACTATGGGGGCATATCTGTGGCACTGTGGGGGCAAAGCTGTCACTGTGGGGGCATATATGGGTGGCACTGTGGGGGCATAGCTCTCACTGTGGGGGCATATATATGTGGCACTGTGGGGGCATAGCTGTCACTGTGGGGGCATATATGTGTGGCACTGTGGGGGCATAGCTGTCACTGTGGGGCATATATGTGTGGCACTGTGGGGACATATATGTGGCACTGTGGGGGCATATCTGCCACTGTGGGGGCATATATGTATGGCACTGTGGGGGCATATTAGTAAACGGCATCAGTTGTGTGGCAGCGGCGCGTTGGGCATAATGTGTAATAGGCATTACGTTGTGGGGAGTATTGTGTACTTGCCATCATGGTGTGCGGCGTAATATGTAATGTGTAATTGGCATCACGGATAAAAAAGTGTATAATGATTTAAGTAGCCTGTCATTGTTTGGCCTTGATCTGTGAGGCGTACTAGGTAACTGTGTGGGGCTTTATATTTTTATGTCACCGTGTGGTCTTCAGCCCGCCAACTTAAGTGCGGGAGGACAATGACAATTCCTGCGGTAACCAATGTCTGGACATGCAGGTTGCAAAAGTGAGATGCAAGGTAATTGTTTTGCTGCTAGACCACGGCCTTATTTTAAGCCACACCCCCTTTTAAAATAAACCACGCCCCCTATTTCGGCACGCGCAATTTCTTGTATTTCATGTTGTGTATTTGGGGGGGGGGCGCATTTTTATTTATTTGCCCTGGGAGCTAAATTGTCTAGAAACGGCCCTGATCACGGGACACACTGTCTGTATTATGGATGTTTCTGAGTAGTGCCTGGGTGCACCATGCGATGCCCGGAACTGCTCCGTACTGTGGATGCGTCTGACGGCTTCTTCCTTCATAGTAGCTTTCAGATGGAAACTGATTCAGACGTATCTTCTGTACCCAGCATGAAGTGGTTCCGAGCCCAGATACTAATGATGACTGCAGTGGGCGGGACAGGCTTTCACGTGTGGATTGTTAGTGTACACGGGAGACTCCCGCATTACCATATGGAATTCAGCAATGGCGCGGATGAGTCAGATTTACACCCTCTCCCGGTGACAATATACATATTATTCAGTTATTTAATAGACCAAATTTTCAATTGTTTTTTTTTCTCATTTACCCACATTCCAATGTCCATGGGGGAAACCTTGTTATCTGTGCAGAACAATCAATAACATATTCTGAATATTCGCTTACTGATTTGTGATGACCCGTCACCGTGGCAGCACCTGACCGTAGCCTGGTGACTTACCTGGGTATCCAGTAAGTGAGGTCAGATATCTGTAATGTGCTAAATCAGGGAATAAATAGTATGGTGACAGCAGGTACAGTCCGATATATAGGACCTAATCTGTCCACGCCTCGGTCCGCTCAGTATAGCTGTAAGTACAGTACATGCTGAGCAGCTTTATGTGACTGCTACAGTAAGTACAGCACATGCTGAGCAGCTTTATGTGACTGCTACAGTAAGTACAGTACATGCTGAGAAGCTTTATGTGACTGCTACAGTAAGTACAGTACATGCTAAGCAGATTTATGTGACTGCTACAGTAAGTACAACACATGCTGAGCAGCTTTATGTGACTGCTACAGTAAGTACAGCACATGCTGAGCAGCTTTATGTGACTTCTACAGTAAGTACAGTACATGCTGTCAGCTTTATGTGACTTCTACAGTAAGTACAGTACATGCTGAGCAGCTTTATGTGACTGCTACAGTAAGTACAACACATGCTGAGCAGCTTTATGTGACTGCTACAGTAAGTACAGCACATGCTGAGCAGCTTTATGTGACGGCTACAGTAAGTACAGTACATGCTAAGCAGCTTTATGTGACTTCTACAGTAAGTACAGTACATGCTGTCAGCTTTATGTGACTTCTACAGTAAGTACAGTACATGCTGAGCAGCTTTATGTGACTGCTACAGTAAGTACAACACATGCTGAGCAGCTTTATGTGACTGCTACAGTAAGTACAGCACATGCTGAGCAGCTTTATGTGACGGCTACAGTAAGTACAGTACATGCTAAGCAGCTTTATGTGACGGCTACAGTAAGTACAGTACATGCTAAGCAGCTTTATGTGACTGCTACAGTAAGTACAGTACATGCTGAGCAGCTTTATGTGACTGCTACAGTAAGTACAGCACGTGCTGAGCAGCTTTATGTGACGGCTACAGTAAGTACAGCACATGCTGAGCAGCTTTATGTGACTTCTACAGTAAGTACAGTACATGCTGTAAGCTTTATGTGACGGCTACAGTAAGTACAGCACATGCTGAGCAGCTTTATGTGACTGCTACAGTAAGTACAACACATGCTGAGCAGCTTTATGTGACTGCTACAGTAAGTACAGCACATGCTGAGCAGCTTTATGTGACTGCTACAGTAAGTACAACACATGCTGAGCAGCTTTATGTGACTGCTACAGTAAGTGCAGCACATGCTGAGCAGCTTTATGTGACTGCTACAGTAAGTACAACACATGCTGAGCAGCTTTATGTGACTGCTACAGTAAGTACAGCACATGCTGAGCAGCTTTATGTGACTGCTACAGTAAGTACAACACATGCTGAGCAGCTTTATGTGACTGCTACAGTAAGTACAGCACATGCTGAGCAGCTTTATGTGACTGCTACAGTAAGTACAACACATGCTGAGCAGCTTTATGTGACTGCTACAGTAAGTACAGCACATGCTGAGCAGCTTTATGTGACTTCTACAGTAAGTACAGGACATGCTGAGCAGATTTATGTGACTGCTACAGTAAGTACAGTACATGCTGTAAGCTTTATGTGACGGCTACAGTAAGTACAGTACATGCTGAGCAGCTTTATGTGACTGCTACAGTAAGTACAACACATGCTGAGCAGCTTTATGTGACGGCTACAGTAAGTACAGTACATGCTGAGCAGCTGTATGTGACTGCTACAGTAAGTACAGCACATGCTGAGCAGCTTCATGTGACTGCTACGGTAAGTACAACACATGCTGAGCAGCTTTATGTGACTGCTACAGTAAGTACAGCATATGCTGAGCAGCTTTATGTGACTGCTACAGTAAGTACAACACATGCTGAGCAGCTTTATGTGACTGCTACAGTAAGTACAGCACATGCTGAGCAGCTTTACGTGACTGCTACAGTAAGTACAACACATGCTGAGCAGCTTTATGTGACTTCTACAGTAAGTACAGTACATGCTGAGCAGATTTACGTGACTGCTACAGTAAGTACAGTACATGCTGAGCAGCTTTACGTGACTGCTACAGTAAGTACAGCACATGCTGAGCAGCTTTATGTGACTGCTACAGTAAGTACAGTATATGCTGTAAGCTTTATGTGACGGCTACAGTAAGTACAGTACATGCTGAGCAGCTTTATGTGACTGCTACAGTAAGTACAACACATGCTGAGCAGCTTTATGTGACTGCTACAGTAAGTACAACACATGCTGAGCAGCATTATGTGACTGCTACAGTAAGTACAGCACATGCTGAGCAGCTTTATGTGACTGCTACAGTAAGTACAACACATGCTGAGCAGCTTTATGTGACTGCTACAGTAAGTACAGTACATGCTGAGCAGCTTTATGTGACTGCTACAGTAAGTACAACACATGCTGAGCAGCTTTATGTGACTGCTACAGTAAGTACAGTACTTGCTGAATAGCTTTATGTGACTGCTACAGTAAGTACAGCACATGCTGAGCAGCTTTATGTGACTGCTACAGTAAGTACAGCACATGCTGAGCAGATTTATGTGACTGCTACAGTAAGTACAGCACATGCTGAGAAGCTTTATGTGACTGCTACAGTAAGTACAGTACTTGCTGAATAGCTTTATGTGACTGCTACAGTAAGTACAGTACATGCTGAGCAGCTTTATGTGACTGCTACAGTAAGTACAGCATATGCTGAGCAGCTTTATGTGACTGCTACAGTAAGTACAGCACATGCTGAGCAGATTTATGTGACTGCTACAGTAAGTACAGCACATGCTGAGCAGCTTTATGTGACTGC
This sequence comes from Crinia signifera, assembly GCF_055691185.1. NCBI lineage: Eukaryota > Metazoa > Chordata > Amphibia > Anura > Myobatrachidae > Crinia > Crinia signifera. The sequence goes on from NC_139222.1 coordinate 42,705,674, forward strand.
TACAGTAAGTACAGTACTTGCTGAATAGCTTTATGTGACTGCTACAGTAAGTACAGTACATGCTGAGCAGATTTACGTGACTGCTACAGTAAGTACAGCACATGCTGAGCAGCTTTATGTGACTGCTACAGTAAGTACAGTACATGCTGAGAAGCTTTATGTGACTGCTACAGTAAGTACAACACATGCTGAGCAGCTTTATGTGACTGCTACAGTAAGTACAACACATGCTGAGCAGCTTTATGTGACTGCTACAGTAAGTACAGCACATGCTGAGCAGCTTTATGTGACTGCTACAGTAAGTACAACACATGCTGAGCAGCTTTATGTGACTGCTACAGTCAGTACAGCACATGCTGAGCAGCTTTATGTGACTGCTACAGTAAGTACAGCACATGCTGAGCAGCTTTATGTGACTGCTACAGTAAGTACAGCACATGCTGAGCAGCTTTATGTGACTGCTACAGTAAGTATAGCACATGCTGAGCAGCTTTATGTGACTGCTACGTTAAGTACAACACATGCTGAGCAGCTTTATGTGACTGCTACAGTAAGTACAGTACATGCTGTAAGCTTTATGTGACGGCTACAGTAAGTACAGTACATGCTGAGCAGCTTTATGTGACTGCTACAGTAAGTACAACACATGCTGAGCAGCTTTATGTGACTGCTACAGTAAGTACAGCACATGCTGAGCAGCTTTATGTGACTGCTACGGTAAGTACAACACATGCTGAGCAGCTTTATGTGACTGCTACAGTAAGTACAGTACATGCTGAGCAGCTTTATGTGACTGCTACAGTAAGTATAGCACATGCTGAGCAGCTTTACGTGACGGCTACAGTAAGTACAACACATGCTGAGCAGCTTTATGTGACTGCTACAGTAAGTACAACACATGCTGAGCAGATTTATGTGACTGCTACAGTAAGTACAGCACATGCTGAGCAGATTTATGTGACTGCTACAGTAAGTACAGCACATGCTGAGCAGCTTTATGTGACTGCTACAGTAAGTACAGCACATGCTGAGCAGCTTTATGTGACTGCTACAGTAAGTACAGGACATGCTGAGCAGCTTTATGTGACTGCTACAGTAAGTACAGCACATGCTGAGCAGCTTTATGTGACTGCTACAGTAAGTACAGTACATGCTGAGCAGCTTTATGTGACTGCTACAGTAAGTACAGCACATGCTGAGCAGATTTATGTGACGGCTACAGTAAGTACAGCACATGCTGAGCAGCTTTATGTGACTGCTACAGTAAGTACAGCACATGCTGAGCAGCTTTATGTGACGGCTACAGTAAGTACAACACATGCTGAGCAGCTTTATGTGACGGCTACAGTAAGTACGGTACATGCTGAGAAGCTTTATTTGACTGCTACAGTAAGTACAGCATATGCTGAGCAGATTTATGTGACTGCTACAGTAAGTACAGCATATGCTGAGCAGATTTATGTGATTGCTACAGTAAGTACAGCACATGCTGAGCAGCTTTATGTGGCTGCTATGAGGCATGGAAGTATACCTACTAGACTATAACACAAGTCAGTATATAGCTGTATACGCACTGGATGATGTCTGTACCCAGCGGCATCCTCCGAGATGGGACCCGGTGGGGTGCTGGCATCGGCTAGTGCATACACACTTTTGTTAATGCCAGCCGCAACGAGTGACGGTGGGGGTGCAGGCTCCATGTTACATTGCTGACAAGTTGTGTGAGTGCACATCATCAGCATTGTGCGTACACACTAGACCAGGGGTAGCCAACTCCAGTCCTCAATAGCTACCAACAATTCACATTTTTCAGAGCACCTAGCTTGTGCACAGGTGCACGCATTACTCAATGACACATTTTAAAAGATCCATAGGTGGAGCTAATTACTAGGGTTACCACCCGTCCGGGATTACTCCGGACAGTCCGGTAATTAAGCCGGGTGTCCGGAGTCCGGAGGGGTGGTGTTCCCGGACTATACAATGTCCGGGAACCGCGCTGCCACTAGTGACTAGAGGTGAGTCAGTGTGAGTGAGGAGTCGGGAGTGGGACACGGGGAGACGGCTGCTGCATGGACCTGGCTTGCTCACTGGCTATTTCAAATCTCACGGTTCATCGGCCAATCAGGAGTGGTGGCTCCTGATTGGCTGTCGGACCGCGAGATGTGAAATAGCTAGTGAGCAAGCCAGGTCCGTGCAGCGCCTAGCTCCCCGTGTCCCGGCCGGCGCTCTGTTATAGCCTGCATGCCTGCCTGCCTGCCGATAACACTACACTCGTACGGATGCAGTGGCACCAACGATCAGCCCACCCACAGTCTCCCCCCGCACAGCCGGCAAGTGAGAGCGCTCCCTGGAAGCGCTCTATCGCAATACCGTCTGCCTAGAAGTTGCACCTTGTATAGCAGGTGGTCTATAGTGCCGGCGTGCAGGACCACTGGCAGCTCAGCACCTGGATGCAGACGGAACTGATCATGTTCCAAGGGATCGAGTCCAGCCCCAGCAAACCGTGTGAGAGAGCATTAAGGTACCGACTCCTATATTGGGGCAACTGGGACGCCAGACCCCCTTCCCAGGGCTCACGTGTAATCGGCATTATGTTGAAAATTTTTGGCGCACGCCTACGGCGCGCACTGTCTGTTTTGTTCCGACTTTCCAAAATACCTTTTCATCCTAGCATATCGTGTAATGGGCATTGTGGTGTATGGCGTAACATGTAATGGGCATCAAGCTGTGTGGCATAACGTGTAATGGGCATTATGGCATGTGGCATACTATGGCATTTTGTATGCTATGTAATGGGTGTGTGACGTGTAATCGGCATTATGTTGAAATTTTTTTGGCGCGCGCCTACGGCGCGCATTATCTGTATTGTTCCTCCTTTTGTAAAAATTTTGGCCATCACGGTATGGGGCATAACGTGTAATGGGTATTACTGTGTATGATGTGTAACATGTAACTGTCATTATGGTATGCAAAATCAAGAATGAAATTGAAGCAAAGGTTAAAAAAATTCAACATAAGGGGGTAAAAGGGTGGAGCTGGGGGCGTGACATGGGCGGGGCAGTGGGTGTGTCAAGGGGGTGGGCCAATGTCCGGGAATCTCTCAACAAAAAGGTGGTAACCCTACTAATTACTTAATTTGTGATTCTATGAAGAAACCTGGAAAACACGCACTGTTGGTAGCTCTCGAGGACTGGAGTTGGCTACCCCTGCATTAGACTAGATCAGGCATTCCCAATCACGGTCCTCAAGGCACATCAACAGTGCAGGTTTTAGTGATATCCAGGCTTCAGCACAGATGGTTTAATCAGAATCCCTCAGATACTAATTAAGTCACCTGTGCTCAAGCCTGGATATCTTCAAAACCTGCACTGTTGGTGTTCCTTGAGGACTGTGATTGGGAATGCCTGGACTAGATTTTGGTTCTGTTATTCCGACCCATCGGTTCCTGCTAAAGTATTTAAAATGTCACCTGATGCTATATATGTCACCTGATGCTATATATGTCACCTGATGCTACTTATTTCACCTGATGCTATATATGTCACCTGATGCTTCGTATGTCACCTGATGCTATATATGTCACCTGATGCTATATATGTCACCTGATGCTACTTATTTCACCTGATGCTATATATGTCACCTGATGCTTCTTATGTCACCTGATGCTATATATGTCACCTGATGCTATATATGTCACCTGATACTATATATGTCACCTGATGCTATATATGTCACCTGATACTATATATGTCACCTGATGCTATATATGTCACCTGATGCTATATATGTCACCTGATGCTATATATGTCACCTGATGATAACATATTGGTGAGATTTAATAGGATGAGAGATTCAAAAAGTGAGAGATTTGGTAAGAAATCTCCAGGTTTTTTTAAAGCGGCAATATTAGGGGATTCTAGCAATAAAACATTAGTATGGGCTGGATGGTGTAATATTATTAATGAAACTTCCTGTCGGCAGATGTGAGATTGAGTGTGACCTCACACATTAACCATATTTGCTAGTGGATAAAATCTAATTTATGTAAAATAATGACACGGACAACAGTAATGCCATTAAAATCAGTCAACCTTTTTATTTTGTAACATTTTAAATAACTATGGTGGCAGAGAGAAAGAACGGTCAGTTTACCAGTGACATAAGCCAATTGGCCAGTACACCACAATAGGCCAACTAGACAGTCAGTGGCCCTGACCCCCAGTAGGGTAGGTCACACTAGATCAGTGTATTAGAAAGAGGGGTGCCGGATGACTGCCCGGCAATCGGGATCCTGACGGTAAGTGTACCAACATAGGAATTGCGACTGCCGGTGCTCTGACATGGGGGATCCCAACTGACAGGGTCTATTCTCCCTTGTGGGGTCCATGACCCCCATAGAGGGAGAATAGAACCTGTGGCGAGCCACCGAGCCTGCAAGGGGCTTCTTTGCGCTCACCCCCTTGTCAGAGCACTAACTGGCAGTCGGGATTCCGATGTCGGTATACTGACTGTCATGATCCCGATTGTTGGACAGTCATACCACACCCTGAAAAGAGAGCGCACCTCCATAAAGCAGCGCATTAGCCACTGGACTGACGTTATTTCCCGCCACAGAGAGGTTGACCAACCCCAACAGGCAAGAAAAAAAAGAAAAAAAAGTTTGGACTAGGGTGGGTGGGGAATCCAGGCTAAAAGACGCACAGGGATGCCAAGGGAGTAAGGGGGTGGGATGACTTGGCTCGAGGTGAAAACCTAAAAAAACTGCACGGAGAACACGAGCCAATAGTGTCACCGTGTATTCAGGGGAAAACAGGGACCCTCGGGACCCTCACTGCTAACGGTGACGAGTGGCAAAATGCTCCCAAGTCTTGTCTATTCGTGATGTGGTGTAGAAAGTGGGGAAGCAGATCGTTGAAGGAGCCGCCCTGCCGATCAAGCAGGATTACTCTATAATAACAAGTGCATGGAGCAGCTGATCGTTCGACACAGGCGGCCCCAACCCCAAACCGCTAGCCCACCCCCACACCACCTGACGAATAGACCTATACACAATGATAGGCATCACACCTCCTGCTGCGTTACTGATCGGAACGGCATCCTGGGCTGCAGTATCCGATCTCCTGTGACAACTTTGGCCAGCTCCGACCCAGTTGGGTCATGCAAGCCAACCATGGAATCTACTCCGATCAGGTCTGAAAATCTCAGTCCTCAGAAGTAGATCCTGGCCCCATCTTTCGCAAACCACCTCCATCCCCATGCCATCCCCAAGCAGCATCAGACTATCAATCACTGACTGTCTGATGCCATAGTTCAACCAATGTTGTGGACACATACTGTACATGGGCAGTATGGGTCCAACACATGCACAGGGTACCAAATATCAGTACTTTACTGAATGTGCCACTACAGCTTTGGATTATGATTTGGGCCCAATATGCTAATTTAGTATTTGAGTTTCTGTGCCATCGGCCGCAGGAGTGTTGGAGAAGTGTCAAAGAGACAAATACCAACCTGACTAATACCAAGTGGGGAAGGGGGGGGGGAGATGACTTGGCCTGAGGTGAAAACCTGATAAACCTGCACGGAGAACACGAGCCAATAGTGTCGTGTATTCAGGCAAAAACCGGACAAAATCCCTCGGGACCCTCACCGCTAACGGTGACGAGTGGCAAAATGCTCTCAAGACGTGTCAGCCCTAGGCAGCAGGAGTGTACACACTGGAGACCAGGGACACTTGCGATATAGTTAACTATATCGACAATTCCACTGGATAATCTAGAAATCGGTTACGACATCGTTCACTGATTTCCTAGTGACCTGCTAAACACGCGGGTCATCAGCTATATGGCCAATGAAAAAAAAAAAAAGATATCGCTACAAAATGCCCTTGGAGCGGTATATTTTCATTTCTCGTCAACTGTGTATGAGGGCTTTAGAAACATGCACTATGCATGCATCTTCTTTTTAAGTAATCGAGCTATGATTTGGCCATTAAAAGAATGATTTGCCAACTATTCATTATGTCTCCAGGATCGGTCAATTATTGATCCATTATCTACCTACTGTATGTATCTATTTAACTGTCTATATAAATATCTATCTATATGTATTGTGCTGGGTTATGCTAATGATTTGCCATCTATCTACCTACCCACATATCTATCTAATGATTTACCATCTATGGATATACCCACCTATCTATCTTTTGATTTAACATCTGTGTACCCTATAGGAGGGCCAAGCTGGTGGTAGCCTCGTGACTCACAAAGAATCATCCTTCAGCACTCAGGAGAGGGAAAACCCCCTGTGGGGGAAACCTCTGGGGACCCGTGGCTGATGGATTGCCCGTCCCTCTGGGCATTAGGAGGCTATGCGGCATTATATTGACAAATATAACGAAATACTGTATGAATGTGGAAGAATGACATATACATTCATATGAAGCGAAATATACAAATATACCCTAATATCTATCATTGGCTGATGTCATTAATAAAGCTCCTGTCCACATCTCCTGATATTACCCAAATCATATTCCTCACAAAGCTGCGCAATTTGCTGAAGAGGCTGGCCATCCCCATTTGAGAAGCTTTGTCTTTACTGCTAGAACCTCCAAAGATAATAAACAAGCACCAAGGATTTTTATAGGGTAGCTCCAAGTCTGCAGGCACATCCAAGTTAGGAACTTGGTCTGTGACAAGATACTTACCTCCCACAGGGATCTCTCCCCGAGAAGGCTGGGTATATATGAGGAAACATCAGGTAGCAGGAGATGTATATGGAGGATGGTAATGACCGCAATGATTATGCTGTGTCCACCCACCTATCTTTTAAATATATTGCGCTTCACTCACCCAATTATCTATCTACCGACTTACCCAGCCATCTATTTATCTAGCTATCGATCTATCTAATGATTTACCATCTATCTACCTACCTACCCACCCCTCTAACTCTCTTAAAATGTACCATCTATCTACCCACCCATCCATCTATCTATCTATCTTTTGATTTAACATCTGTATACCCACCCACCTATTTGTCTATCGAATGATTTACCACCTGTCTACAAACCCCAAATGGATACCAAAAAACATATTATCAGTAATTAATGATGTTCATTAATTACCTGGCTTGGGTCTCTTGTTGCTGTACACCATCTTTGTTTGTTGACTTGAGGACGATTCTGCAGTCCAGGTCCCGGTCACCCTGCAGTAGTCGCATATTAGGACTTCTTCATCGGTTTCATGGAGACCACTCACCTAAAAAAAAAGGAAAGAGGTATGATAATATGTTCTTGGTATACACTGACAATTAAGCCCCATACACACTGGAGACCAGGGACACTTGCGATATTGTTAACTATATCGACAATTCCACTGGATACTCTAGAAATCGGTTACGACATCATTCACTGATTTCCTAGTGACCTGCTAAACACGCGGGTCATCAGCTATATGGCCAGTGAAAAAAAAAAAGATATCGCTCAAAAATGCCCTTGGAGCGGTATATTTTCATTTGTCGTCAACTGTGTATGAGGGCTTTAGAAACATGCACTATGCATGCATCTTCTTTTTAAATAATCGAGCTATGATTTGGCCATTAAAAGAATGATTTGCCAACTATTCATTATGTCTCCAGGATCGGTCAATTATTGATCCATTATCTACCTACTGTATGTATCTATTTAACTGTCTATATAAATATCTATCTATATGTATTGTGCTGGGTTATGCTAATGATTTGCCATCTATGTACCTACCCACATATCTATCTAATGATTTACCATCTATGTATATACCCACCTATCTATCTTTTGATTTAACATCTGTGTACCCTATAGGAGGGCCAAGCTGGTGGTAGCCTCGTGACTCACAAAGAATCATCCTTCAGCACTCAGGAGAGGGAAAACCCCCTGTGGGGGAAACCTCTGGGGACCCGTGGCTGATGGACTGCCCGTCCCTCTGGGCATTAGGAGGCTATGCGGCATTATATTGACAAATTTATCGAAATACTTCATGAATGTGGAAGAATGACATATACATTCATATGAAGCGAAATATACAAATATACCCTAATAGCTATCATTGGCTGATGTCATTAATAAAGCTCCTGTCCACATCTCCTGATATTACCCAAATCATATTCCTCACAAAGCTGCGCAATTTGCTGAAGAGGCTGGCCATCCCCATTTGAGAAGCTTTGTCTTTACTGCTAGAACCTCCAAAGATAATAAACAAGCACCAAGGATTTTTTTAGGGTAGCTCCAAGTCTGCAGACACATCCAAGTTAGGAACTTGGTCTGTGAGAAGATACTTACCTCCCACAGGGATCTCTCCCCGAGGAGGCTGGGTATATATGAGGAAACATCAGGTAGCAGGAGATGTATATGGAGGATGGTAATGACCGCAATGATTATGCTGTGTCCAACCACCTATCTTTTAAAGGTATTGCGCTTCACCCACCCAATTATCTATCTACCGACTTACCCAGCCATCTATTTATCTAGCTATCGATCTATCTAATGATTTACCATCTATCTACCTACCTACCCACCCCTCTAACTCTCTTAAAATGTACCATCTATCTACCCACCCATCCATCTATCTATCTATCTATCTATCTTTTGATTTAACATCTGTATACCCACCCACCTATTTGTCTATCAAATGATTTACCACCTGTCTACAAACCCCAAATGGATACCAAAAAACATATTATCAGTAATTAATGATGTTCATTAATTACCTGGCTTGGGTCTCTTGTTGCTGTGCACCATCTTTGATCGTTGACTTGAGGACGATTCTGCAGTCCAGGTCCCGGTCACCCTGCAGTAGTCGCATATTAGGACTTCTTCATCGGTTTCATGTAGACCACTCACCTAAAAAAAAAGGAAAGAGGTATGATAATATGTTCTTGGTATACACTGACAATTAAGCCCCATACACACTGGAGACCAGGGACACTTGCGATATAGTTAACTATATCGACAATTCCACTGGATACTCTAGAAATCGGTTACGACATCGTTCACTGATTTCCTAGTGACCTGCTAAACATGCGGGTCATCAGCTATATGGCCAGTGAAAAAAAAAAAAAAAAATATCGCTCAAAAGTGCCCTTGGAGCGGTATATTTTTATTTCTCATCAACTGTGTATGAGGGCTTTAGAAACATGCACTATGCATGCATCTTCTTTTTAAATAATCGAGCTATGATTTGGCCATTAAAAGAATGATTTGCCAACTATTCATTATGTCTCCAGGAACGGTCAATTATTGATCCATTATCTACCTACTGTATGTATCTATTTAACTGTCTATATAAATATCTATCTATATGTATTGTGCTGGGTTATGCTAATGATTTGCCATCTATGTACCTACCCACATATCTATCTAATGATTTACCATCTATGTATATACCCACCTATCTATCTTTTGATTTAACATCTGTGTACCCTATAGGAGGGCCAAGCTGGTGGTAGCCTCGTGACTCACAAAGAATCATCCTTCAGCACTCAGGAGAGGGAAAACCCCCTGTGGGGGAAACCTCTGGGGACCCGTGGCTGATGGACTGCCCGTCCCTCTGGGCATTAGGAGGCTATGCGGCATTATATTGACAAATTTATCGAAATACTTCATGAATGTGGAAGAATGACATATACATTCATATGAAGCGAAATATACAAATATACCCTAATAGCTATCATTGGCTGATGTCATTAATAAAGCTCCTGTCCACATCTCCTGATATTACCCAAATCATATTCCTCACAAAGCTGCGCAATTTGCTGAAGAGGCTGGCCATCCCCATTTGAGAAGCTTTGTCTTTACTGCTAGAACCTCCAAAGATAATAAACAAGCACCAAGGATTTTTTTAGGGTAGCTCCAAGTCTGCAGACACATCCAAGTTAGGAACTTGGTCTGTGAGAAGATACTTACCTCCCACAGGGATCTCTCCCCGAGAAGGCTGGGTATATATGAGGAAACATCAGGTAGCAGGAGATGTATATGGAGGATGGTAATGACCGCAATGATTATGCTGTGTCCACCCACCTATCTTTTAAAGGTATTGCGCTTCACCCACCCAATTATTTATCTACCGACTTACCCAGCCATCTATTTATCTAGCTATCGATCTATCTAATGATTTACCATCTATCTACCTATCTACCCACCCCTCTAACTCTCTTAAAATGTACCATCTATCTACCCACCCATCCATCTATCTATCTATCTTTTGATTTAACATCTGTATACCCACCCACCTATTTGTCTATCAAATGATTTACCACCTGTCTACAAACCCCAAATGGATACCAAAAAACATATTATCAGTAATTAATGATGTTCATTAATTACCTGGCTTGGGTCTCTTGTTGCTGTGCACCATCTTTGATCGTTGACTTGAGGACGATTCTGCAGTCCAGGTCCCGGTCACCCTGCAGTAGTCGCATATTAGGACTTCTTCATCGGTTTCATGTAGACCACTCACCTAAAAAAAAAGGAAAGAGGTATGATAATATGTTCTTGGTATACACTGACAATTAAGCCCCATACACACTGGAGACCAGGGACACTTGCGATATAGTTAACTATATCGACAATTCCACTGGATACTCTAGAAATCGGTTACGACATCGTTCACTGATTTCCTAGTGACCTGCTAAACACGCGGGTCATCAGCTATATGGCCAGTGAAAAAAAAAAAAATATCGCTCAAAAGTGCCCTTGGAGCGGTATATTTTTATTTCTCATCAACTGTGTATGAGGGCTTTAGAAACATGCACTATGCATGCATCTTCTTTTTAAATAATCGAGCTATGATTTGGCCATTAAAAGAATGATTTGCCAACTATTCATTATGTCTCCAGGATCGGTCAATTATTGATCCATTATCTACCTACTGTATGTATCTATTTAACTGTCTATATAAATATCTATCTATATGTATTGTGCTGGGTTATGCTAATGATTTGCCATCTATGTACCTACCCACATATCTATCTAATGATTTACCATCTGTGTATATACCCACCTATCTATCTTTTGATTTAACATCTGTGTACCCTATAGGAGGGCCAAGCTGGTGGTAGCCTCGTGACTCACAAAGAATCATCCTTCAGCACTCAGGAGAGGGAAAACCCCCTGTGGGGGAAACCTCTGGGGACCCGTGGCTGATGGACTGCCCGTCCCTCTGGGCATTAGGAGGCTATGCGGCATTATATTGACAAATTTATCGAAATACTTCATGAATGTGGAAGAATGACATATACATTCATATGAAGCGAAATATACAAATATACCCTAATAGCTATCATTGGCTGATGTCATTAATAAAGCTCCTGTCCACATCTCCTGATATTACCCAAATCATATTCCTCACAAAGCTGCGCAATTTGCTGAAGAGGCTGGCCATCCCCATTTGAGAAGCTTTGTCTTTACTGCTAGAACCTCCAAAGATAATAAACAAGCACCAAGGATTTTTTTAGGGTAGATCCAAGTCTGCAGACACATCCAAGTTAGGAACTTGGTCTGTGAGAAGATACTTACCTCCCACAGGGATCTCTCCCCGAGAAGGCTGGGTATATATGAGGAAACATCAGGTAGCAGGAGATGTATATGGAGGATGGTAATGACCGCAATGATTATGCTGTGTCCACCCACCTATCTTTTAAAGGTATTGCGCTTCACCCACCCAATTATCTATCTACTGACTTACCCAGCCATCTATTTATCTAGCTATCGATCTATCTAATGATTTACCATCTATCTACCTACCTACCCACCCCTCTAACTATCTTAAAATGTACCATCTATCTACCCACCCATCCATCTATCTATCTATCTATCTATCTTTTGATTTAACATCTGTATACCCACCCACCTATTTGTCTATCAAATGATTTACCACCTGTCTACAAACCCCAAATGGATACCAAAAAACATATTATCAGTAATTAATGATGTTCATTAATTACCTGGCTTGGGTCTCTTGTTGCTGTGCACCATCTTTGATCGTTGACTTGAGGACGATTCTGCAGTCCAGGTCCCGGTCACCCTGCAGTAGTCGCATATTAGGACTTCTTCATCGGTTTCATGTAGACCACTCACCTAAAAAAAAAGGAAAGAGGTATGATAATATGTTCTTGGTATACACTGACAATTAAGCCTCATACACACTGGAGACCAGGGACACTTGCGATATAGTTAACTATATCGACAATTCCACTGGATACTCTAGAAATCGGTTACGACATCATTCACTGATTTCCTAGTGACCTGCTAAACACGCGGGTCATCAGCTATATGGCCAGTGAAAAAAAAAAAAAATATCGTTTAAAAGTGCCCTTGGAGCGGTATATTTTTATTTCTCATCAACTGTGTATGAGGGCTTTAGAAACATGCACTATGCATGCATCTTCTTTTTAAATAATCGAGCTATGATTTGGCCATTAAAAGAATGATTTGCCAACTATTCATTATGTCTCCAGGATCGGTCAATTATTGATCCATTATCTACCTACTGTATGTATCTATTTAACTGTCTATATAAATATCTATCTATATGTATTGTGCTGGGTTATGCTAATGATTTGCCATCTATGTACCTACCCACATATCTATCTAATGATTTACCATCTATGTATATACCCACCTATCTATCTTTTGATTTAACATCTGTGTACCCTATAGGAGGGCCAAGCTGGTGGTAGCCTCGTGACTCACAAAGAATCATCCTTCAGCACTCAGGAGAGGGAAAACCCCCAGTGGGGGAAACCTCTGGGGACCCGTGGCTGATGGACTGCCCGTCCCTCTGGGCATTAGGAGGCTATGCGGCATTATATTGACAAATTTATCGAAATACTTCATGAATGTGGAAGAATGACATATACATTCATATGAAGCGAAATATACAAATATACCCTAATAGCTATCATTGGCTGATGTCATTAATAAAGCTCCTGTCCATATCTCCTGATATTACCCAAATCATATTCCTCACAAAGCTGCGCAATTTGCTGAAGAGGCTGGCCATCCCCATTTGAGAAGCTTTGTCTTTACTGCTAGAACCTCCAAAGATAATAAACAAGCACCAAGGATTTTTTTAGGGTAGCTCCAAGTCTGCAGACACATCCAAGTTAGGAACTTGGTCTGTGAGAAGATACTTACCTCCCACAGGGATCTCTCCCCGAGAAGGCTGGGTATATATGAGGAAACATCAGGTAGCAGGAGATGTATATGGAGGATGGTAATGACCGCAATGATTATGCTGTGTCCACCCACCTATCTTTTAAAGGTATTGCGCTTCACCCACCCAATTATCTATCTACTGACTTACCCAGCCATCTATTTATCTAGCTATCGATCTATCTAATGATTTACCATCTATCTACCTACCTACCCACCCCTCTAACTATCTTAAAATGTACCATCTATCTACCCACCCATCCATCCATCTATCTATCTATCTATCTTTTGATTTAACATCTGTATACCCACCCACCTATTTGTCTATCAAATGATTTACCACCTGTCTACAAACCCCAAATGGATACCAAAAAACATATTATCAGTAATTAATGATGTTCATTAATTACCTGGCTTGGGTCTCTTGTTGCTGTGCACCATCTTTGATCGTTGACTTGAGGACGATTCTGCAGTCCAGGTCCCGGTCACCCTGCAGTAGTCGCATATTAGGACTTCTTCATCGGTTTCATGTAGACCACTCACCTAAAAAAAAAGGAAAGAGGTATGATAATATGTTCTTGGTATACACTGACAATTAAGCCCCATACACACTGGAGACCAGGGACACTTGCGATATAGTTAACTATATCGACAATTCCACTGGATACTCTAGAAATCGGTTACGACATTGTTCACTGATTTCCTAGTGACCTGCTAAACACGCGGGTCATCAGCTATATGGCCAGTGGAAAAAAAAAAAATATCGTTTAAAAGTGCCCTTGGAGCGGTATATTTTTATTTCTCATCAACTGTGTATGAGGGCTTTAGAAACATGCACTATGCATGCATCTTCTTTTTAAATAATCGAGCTATGATTTGGCCATTAAAAGAATGATTTGCCAACTATTCATTATGTCTCCAGGATCGGTCAATTATTGATCCATTATCTACCTACTGTATGTATCTATTTAACTGTCTATATAAATATCTATCTATATGTATTGTGCTGGGTTATGCTAATGATTTGCCATCTATGTACCTACCCACATATCTATCTAATGATTTACCATCTGTGTATATACCCACCTATCTATCTTTTGATTTAACATCTGTGTACCCTATAGGAGGGCCAAGCTGGTGGTAGCCTCGTGACTCACAAAGAATCATCCTTCAGCACTCAGGAGAGGGAAAACCCCCTGTGGGGGAAACCTCTGGGGACCCGTGGCTGATGGACTGCCCGTCCCTCTGGGCATTAGGAGGCTATGCGGCATTATATTGACAAATTTATCGAAATACTTCATGAATGTGGAAGAATGACATATACATTCATATGAAGCGAAATATACAAATATACCCTAATAGCTATCATTGGCTGATGTCATTAATAAAGCTCCTGTCCACATCTCCTGATATTACCCAAATCATATTCCTCACAAAGCTGCGCAATTTGCTGAAGAGGCTGGCCATCCCCATTTGAGAAGCTTTGTCTTTACTGCTAGAACCTCCAAAGATAATAAACAAGCACCAAGGATTTTTTTAGGGTAGCTCCAAGTCTGCAGACACATCCAAGTTAGGAACTTGGTCTGTGAGAAGATACTTACCTCCCACAGGGATCTCTCCCCGAGAAGGCTGGGTATATATGAGGAAACATCAGGTAGCAGGAGATGTATATGGAGGATGGTAATGACCGCAATGATTATGCTGTGTCCACCCACCTATCTTTTAAAGGTATTGCGCTTCACCCACCTAATTATCTATCTACTGACTTACCCAGCCATCTATTTATCTAGCTATCGATCTATCTAATGATTTACCATCTATCTACCTACCTACCCACCCCTCTAACTATCTTAAAATGTACCATCTATCTACCCACCCATCCATCTATCTATCTATCTATCTTTTGATTTAACATCTGTATACCCACCCACCTATTTGTCTATCAAATGATTTACCACCTGTCTACAAACCCCAAATGGATACTGTGAGGTTATCAGATTCACTGTAAATCTGTAATTACTATATTTTATTAGGTGTAGTAATTAATGTACTATTTTAGTCCGTCGGTACCCTCTTGTTCTCCATATATGTCTAAATACTCCCTATATGTGTGTGTAGTTCCAGATCATATATTATTAGGCTGTATAATCCCACCTCAAATGTAATGTCTGTATTTCCCAGGACTTTATTCATGTAAGCATTGTACCATTGGCAATCTCCCCAGGGGGGTTTACAATTCTTTGTAAACCTCTGGGCTCTAGCAGACTTTGTGGAACCGGCCACCACAGGGGGTGATCAGCCCATAATGTAATCAGCCGATTATTGTTCCTGCTGTTTACATGAGGGGGATAGCTGAAGGACAATCACCACAGGGGGTGATCAAATTCCCCTACTATCAACAGGAGGGTTGTCCACAGGGGGTGACCACCACATAATGTAATCAGACTGTGTTTTATATCTTGGGTTGACTCTGCTATGCATATCTTGGCCACTTCCAGACTTTCTGGAACCGACCCCAGCAGGGGGCAGAAGCAGATGGGCAGCAGCAGTACCTGGGAGGGGGGATAAACCTGACTTGAATCCACCAATAGGGATTGAGTGCAAGCCCACTGATGGTATGGAGAAGCGTGGGAATTGGAAGTTTTTAAAATGACTCGCACACAAGCCAGGAGGAGAATTTTGATGGACTGTCCTGGACTAAGAGGTTATGCTCTGTCTGGGTATCGTGTGGACTTTCTGCTATCACAGCTGTGTGGATAAGTGATAGTTTGCCCTGTGGAACTGATCTGGGACTGTGACTATACAAGGACTGCCTGTTTGGGCCTGCTACCTGAATATCTTTCTACTCTGCAATTTACCTTTGCCACTGTTTATTGTCTAATTGTGCGTGCTGTGGAAAATAAACCATTCTTCTGGTTTCATCTGCTCGGTGTCTGAGTGATTGAGGAACTCGTACCCTCACAGATACCAAAAAACATATTATCAGTAATTAATGATGTTCATTAATTACCTGGCTTGGGTCTCTTGTTGCTGTGCACCATCTTTCATCGTTGACTTGAGGACGATTCTGCAGTCCAGGTCCCGGTCACCCTGCAGTAGTCGCATATTAGGACTTCTTCATCGGTTTCATGTAGACCACTCACCTAAAAAAAAAGGAAAGAGGTATGATAATATGTTCTTGGTATACACTGACAATTAAGCCTCATACACACTGGAGACCAGGGACACTTGCGATATAGTTAACTATATCGACAATTCCACTGGATACTCTAGAAATCGGTTACGACATCGTTCACTGATTTCCTAGTGACCTGCTAAACACGCGGGTCATCAGCTATATGGCCAGTGAAAAAAAAAAAAAATATCGCTCAAAAGTGCCCTTGGAGCGGTATATTTTTATTTCTCATCAACTGTGTATGAGGGCTTTAGAAACATGCACTATGCATGCATCTTCTTTTTAAATAATCGAGCTATGATTTGGCCATTAAAAGAATGATTTGCCAACTATTCATTATGTCTCCAGGATCGGTCAATTATTGATCCATTATCTACCTACTGTATGTATCTATTTAACTGTCTATATAAATATCTATCTATATGTATTGTGCTGGGTTATGCTAATGATTTGCCATCTATGTACCTACCCACATATCTATCTAATGATTTACCATCTATGTATATACCCACCTATCTATCTTTTGATTTAACATCTGTGTACCCTATAGGAGGGCCAAGCTGGTGGTAGCCTCGTGACTCACAAAGAATCATCCTTCAGCACTCAGGAGAGGGAAAACCCCCAGTGGGGGAAACCTCTGGGGACCCGTGGCTGATGGACTGCCCGTCCCTCTGGGCATTAGGAGGCTATGCGGCATTATATTGACAAATTTATCAAAATACTTCATGAATGTGGAAGAATGACATATACATTCATATGAAGCGAAATATACAAATATACCCTAATAGCTATCATTGGCTGATGTCATTAATAAAGCTCCTGTCCATATCTCCTGATATTACCCAAATCATATTCCTCACAAAGCTGCGCAATTTGCTGAAGAGGCTGGCCATCCCCATTTGAGAAGCTTTGTCTTTACTGCTAGAACCTCCAAAGATAATAAACAAGCACCAAGGATTTTTTTAGGGTAGCTCCAAGTCTGCAGACACATCCAAGTTAGGAACTTGGTCTGTGAGAAGATACTTACCTCCCACAGGGATCTCTCCCCGAGAAGGCTGGGTATATATGAGGAAACATCAGGTAGCAGGAGATGTATATGGAGGATGGTAATGACCGCAATGATTATGCTGTGTCCACCCACCTATCTTTTAAAGGTATTGCGCTTCACCCACCCAATTATTTATCTACCGACTTACCCAGCCATCTATTTATCTAGCTATCGATCTATCTAATGATTTACCATCTATCTACCTACCTACCCACCCCTCTAACTCTCTTAAAATGTACCATCTATCTACCCACCCATCCATCTATCTATCTATCTTTTGATTTAACATCTGTATACCCACCCACCTATTTGTCTATCAAATGATTTACCACCTGTCTACAAACCCCAAATGGATACCAAAAAACATATTATCAGTAATTAATGATGTTCATTAATTACCTGGCTTGGGTCTCTTGTTGCTGTGCACCATCTTTGATCGTTGACTTGAGGACGATTCTGCAGTCCAGGTCCCGGTCACCCTGCAGTAGTCGCATATTAGGACTTCTTCATCGGTTTCATGTAGACCACTCACCTAAAAAAAAGGAAAGAGGTATGATAATATGTTCTTGGTATACACTGACAATTAAGCCCCATACACACTGGAGACCAGGGACACTTGCGATATAGTTAACTATATCGACAATTCCACTGGATACTCTAGAAATCGGTTACGACATCGTTCACTGATTTCCTAGTGACCTGCTAAACACGCGGGTCATCAGCTATATGGCCAGTGAAAAAAAAAAAAAAATCGCTCAAAAGTGCCCTTGGAGCGGTATATTTTTATTTCTCATCAACTGTGTATGAGGGCTTTAGAAACATGCACTATGCATGCATCTTCTTTTTAAATAATCGAGCTATGATTTGGCCATTAAAAGAATGATTTGCCAACTATTCATTATGTCTTCAGGATCGGTCAATTATTGATCCATTATCTACCTACTGTATGTATCTATTTAACTGTCTATATAAATATCTATCTATATGTATTGTGCTGGGTTATGCTAATGATTTGCCATCTATGTACCTACCCACATATCTATCTAATGATTTACCATCTATGTATATACCCACCTATCTATCTTTTGATTTAACATCTGTGTACCCTATAGGAGGGCCAAGCTGGTGGTAGCCTCGTGACTCACAAAGAATCATCCTTCAGCACTCAGGAGAGGGAAAACCCCCTGTGGGGAAAACTCTGGGGACCCGTGGCTGATGGACTGCCCGTCCCTCTGGGCATTAGGAGGCTATGCGGCATTATATTGACAAATTTATCGAAATACTTCATGAATGTGGAAGAATGACATATACATTCATATGAAGCGAAATATACAAATATACCCTAATAGCTATCATTGGCTGATGTCATTAATAAAGCTCCTGTCCACATCTCCTGATATTACCCAAATCATATTCCTCACAAAGCTGCGCAATTTGCTGAAGAGGCTGGCCATCCCCATTTGAGAAGCTTTGTCTTTACTGCTAGAACCTCCAAAGATAATAAACAAGCACCAAGGATTTTTTTAGGGTAGCTCCAAGTCTGCAGACACATCCAAGTTAGGAACTTGGTCTGTGAGAAGATACTTACCTCCCACAGGGATCTCTCCCCGAGAAGGCTGGGTATATATGAGGAAACATCAGGTAGCAGGAGATGTATATGGAGGATGGTAATGACCGCAATGATTATGCTGTGTCCACCCACCTATCTTTTAAAGGTATTGCGCTTCACCCACCCAATTATCTATCTACCGACTTACCCAGCCATCTATTTATCTAGCTATCGATCTATCTAATGATTTACCATCTATCTACCTACCTACCCACCCCTCTAACTATCTTAAAATGTACCATCTATCTACCCACCCATCTATCTATCTATCTATCTATCTATCTATCTATCTATCTTTTGATTTAACATCTGTATACCCACCCACCTATTTGTCTATCAAATGATTTACCACCTGTCTACAAACCCCAAATGGATACCAAAAAACATATTATCAGTAATTAATGATGTTCATTAATTACCTGGCTTGGGTCTCTTGTTGCTGTGCACCATCTTTGATCGTTGACTTGAGGACGATTCTGCAGTCCAGGTCCCGGTCACCCTGCAGTAGTCGCATATTAGGACTTCTTCATCGGTTTCATGTAGACCACTCACCTAAAAAAAAAGGAAAGAGGTATGATAATATGTTCTTGGTATACACTGACAATTAAGCCCCATACACACTGGAGACCAGGGACACTTGCGATATAGTTAACTATATCGACAATTCCACTGGATACTCTAGAAATCGGTTACGACATCGTTCACTGATTTCCTAGTGACCTGCTAAACACGCGGGTCATCAGCTATATGGCCAGTGAAAAAAAAAAAATATCGCTCAAAAGTGCCCTTGGAGCGGTATATTTTTATTTCTCATCAACTGTGTATGAGGGCTTTAGAAACATGCACTATGCATGCATCTTCTTTTTAAATAATCGAGCTATGATTTGGCCATTAAAAGAATGATTTGCCAACTATTCATTATGTCTCCAGGATCGGTCAATTATTGATCCATTATCTACCTACTGTATGTATCTATTTAACTGTCTATATAAATATCTATCTATATGTATTGTGCTGGGTTATGCTAATGATTTGCCATCTATGTACCTACCCACATATCTATCTAATGATTTACCATCTATGTATATACCCACCTATCTATCTTTTGATTTAACATCTGTGTACCCTATAGGAGGGCCAAGCTGGTGGTAGCCTCGTGACTCACAAAGAATCATCCTTCAGCACTCAGGAGAGGGAAAACCCCCTGTGGGGGAAACCTCTGGGGACCCGTGGCTGATGGACTGCCCGTCCCTCTGGGCATTAGGAGGCTATGCGGCATTATATTGACAAATTTATCAAAATACTTCATGAATGTGGAAGAATGACATATACATTCATATGAAGCGAAATATACAAATATACCCTAATAGCTATCATTGGCTGATGTCATTAATAAAGCTCCTGTCCACATCTCCTGATATTACCCAAATCATATTCCTCACAAAGCTGCGCAATTTGCTGAAGAGGCTGGCCATCCCCATTTGAGAAGCTTTGTCTTTACTGCTAGAACCTCCAAAGATAATAAACAAGCACCAAGGATTTTTTTAGGGTAGCTCCAAGTCTGCAGACACATCCAAGTTAGGAACTTGGTCTGTGAGAAGATACTTACCTCCCACAGGGATCTCTCCCCGAGAAGGCTGGGTATATATGAGGAAACATCAGGTAGCAGGAGATGTATATGGAGGATGGTAATGACCGCAATGATTATGCTGTGTCCACCCATCTATCTTTTAAAGGTATTGCGCTTCACCCACCCAATTATCTATCTACCGACTTACCCAGCCATCTATTTATCTAGCTATCGATCTATCTAATGATTTACCATCTATCTACCTACCTACCCACCCCTCTAACTCTCTTAAAATGTACCATCTATCTACCCACCCATCCATCTATCTATCTATCTTTTGATTTAACATCTGTATACCCACCCACCTATTTGTCTATCAAATGATTTACCACTTGTCTACAAACCCCAAATGGATACCAAAAAACATATTAACAGTAATTAATGATGTTCATTAATTACCTGGCTTGGGTCTCTTGTTGCTGTGCACCATCTTTGATCATTGACTTGAGGACGATTCTGCAGTCCAGGTCCCGGTCACCCTGCAGTAGTCGCATATTAGGACTTCTTCATCGGTTTCATGTAGACCACTCACCTAAAAAAAAAGGAAAGAGGTATGATAATATGTTCTTGGTATACACTGACAATTAAGCCCCATACACACTGGAGACCAGGGACACTTGCGATATAGTTAACTATATCGACAATTCCACTGGATACTCTAGAAATCGGTTACGACATCGTTCACTGATTTCCTAGTGACCTGCTAAACACGCGGGTCATCAGCTATATGGCCAGTGAAAAAAAAAAAAATATCGCTCAAAAGTGCCCTTGGAGCGGTATATTTAAATAAATAAATAAATTTCTCATCAACTGTGTATGAGGGCTTTAGAAACATGCACTATGCATGCATCTTCTTTTTAAATAATCGAGCTATGATTTGGCCATTAAAAGAATGATTTGCCAACTATTCATTATGTCTCCAGGATCGGTCAATTATTGATCCATTATCTACCTACTGTATGTATCTATTTAACTGTCTATATAAATATCTATCTATATGTATTGTGCTGGGTTATGCTAATGATTTGCCATCTATGTACCTACCCACATATCTATCTAATGATTTACCATCTATGTATATACCCACCTATCTATCTTTTGATTTAACATCTGTGTACCCTATAGGAGGGCCAAGCTGGTGGTAGCCTCGTGACTCACAAAGAATCATCCTTCAGCACTCAGGAGAGGGAAAACCCCCTCTGGGGGAAACCTCTGGGGACCCGTGGCTGATGGACTGCCCGTCCCTCTGGGCATTAGGAGGCTATGCGGCATTATATTGACAAATTTATCGAAATACTTCATGAATGTGGAAGAATGACATATACATTCATATGAAGCGAAATATACAAATATACCCTAATAGCTATCATTGGCTGATGTCATAATAAAGCTCCTGTCCACATCTCCTGATATTACCCAAATCATATTCCTCACAAAGCTGCGCAATTTGCTGAAGAGGCTGGCCATCCCCATTTGAGAAGCTTTGTCTTTACTGCTAGAACCTCCAAAGATAATAAACAAGCACCAAGGATTTTTTTAGGGTAGCTCCAAGTCTGCAGACACATCCAAGTTAGGAACTTGGTCTGTGAGAAGATACTTACCTCCCACAGGGATCTCTCCCCGAGAAGGCTGGGTATATATGAGGAAACATCAGGTAGCAGGAGATGTATATGGAGGATGGTAATGACCGCAATGATTATGCTGTGTCCACCCACCTATCTTTTAAAGGTATTGCGCTTCACCCACCCAATTATTTATCTACTGACTTACCCAGCCATCTATTTATCTAGCTATCGATCTATCTAATGATTTACCATCTATCTACCTATCTACCCACCCCTCTAACTCTCTTAAAATGTACCATCTATCTACCCACCCATCCATCTATCTATCTATCTTTTGATTTAACATCTGTATACCCACCCACCTATTTGTCTATCAAATGATTTACCACCTGTCTACAAACCCCAAATGGATACCAAAAAACATATTATCAGTAATTAATGATGTTCATTAATTACCTGGCTTGGGTCTCTTGTTGCTGTGCA
Source organism: Crinia signifera (assembly GCF_055691185.1). Lineage (NCBI taxonomy): Eukaryota > Metazoa > Chordata > Amphibia > Anura > Myobatrachidae > Crinia > Crinia signifera. The sequence continues at coordinate 42,728,376 of NC_139222.1, forward strand.
CCATCTTTGATCGTTGACTTGAGGACGATTCTGCAGTCCAGGTCCCGGTCACCCTGCAGTAGTCGCATATTAGGACTTCTTCATCGGTTTCATGTAGACCACTCACCTAAAAAAAAAGGAAAGAGGTATGATAATATGTTCTTGGTATACACTGACAATTAAGCCCCATACACACTGGAGACCAGGGACACTTGCGATATAGTTAACTATATCGACAATTCCACTGGATACTCTAGAAATCGGTTATCGACATCGTTCACTGATTTCCTAGTGACCTGCTAAACACGCGGGTCATCAGCTATATGGCCAGTGAAAAAAAAAAAATATCGCTCAAAAGTGCCCTTGGAGCGGTATATTTTTATTTCTCATCAACTGTGTATGAGGGCTTTAGAAACATGCACTATGCATGCATCTTCTTTTTAAATAATCGAGCTATGATTTGGCCATTAAAAGAATGATTTGCCAACTATTCATTATGTCTCCAGGATCGGTCAATTATTGATCCATTATCTACCTACTGTATGTATCTATTTAACTGTCTATATAAATATCTATCTATATGTATTGTGCTGGGTTATGCTAATGATTTGCCATCTATGTACCTACCCACATATCTATCTAATGATTTACCATCTATGTATATACCCACCTATCTATCTTTTGATTTAACATCTGTGTACCCTATAGGAGGGCCAAGCTGGTGGTAGCCTCGTGACTCACAAAGAATCATCCTTCAGCACTCAGGAGAGGGAAAACCCCCTGTGGGGGAAACCTCTGGGGACCCGTGGCTGATGGACTGCCCGTCCCTCTGGGCATTAGGAGGCTATGCGGCATTATATTGACAAATTTATCAAAATACTTCATGAATGTGGAAGAATGACATATACATTCATATGAAGCGAAATATACAAATATACCCTAATAGCTATCATTGGCTGATGTCATTAATAAAGCTCCTGTCCACATCTCCTGATATTACCCAAATCATATTCCTCACAAAGCTGCGCAATTTGCTGAAGAGGCTGGCCATCCCCATTTGAGAAGCTTTGTCTTTACTGCTAGAACCTCCAAAGATAATAAACAAGCACCAAGGATTTTTTTAGGGTAGCTCCAAGTCTGCAGACACATCCAAGTTAGGAACTTGGTCTGTGAGAAGATACTTACCTCCCACAGGGATCTCTCCCCGAGAAGGCTGGGTATATATGAGGAAACATCAGGTAGCAGGAGATGTATATGGAGGATGGTAATGACCGCAATGATTATGCTGTGTCCACCCATCTATCTTTTAAAGGTATTGCGCTTCACCCACCCAATTATCTATCTACCGACTTACCCAGCCATCTATTTATCTAGCTATCGATCTATCTAATGATTTACCATCTATCTACCTACCTACCCACCCCTCTAACTCTCTTAAAATGTACCATCTATCTACCCACCCATCCATCTATCTATCTATCTTTTGATTTAACATCTGTATACCCACCCACCTATTTGTCTATCAAATGATTTACCACCTGTCTACAAACCCCAAATGGATACCAAAAAACATATTAACAGTAATTAATGATGTTCATTAATTACCTGGCTTGGGTCTCTTGTTGCTGTGCACCATCTTTGATCATTGACTTGAGGACGATTCTGCAGTCCAGGTCCCGGTCACCCTGCAGTAGTCGCATATTAGGACTTCTTCATCGGTTTCATGTAGACCACTCACCTAAAAAAAAAGGAAAGAGGTATGATAATATGTTCTTGGTATACACTGACAATTAAGCCCCATACACACTGGAGACCAGGGACACTTGCGATATAGTTAACTATATCGACAATTCCACTGGATACTCTAGAAATCGGTTACGACATCGTTCACTGATTTCCTAGTGACCTGCTAAACACGCGGGTCATCAGCTATATGGCCAGTGAAAAAAAAAAAAATATCGCTCAAAAGTGCCCTTGGAGCGGTATATTTAAATAAATAAATAAATTTCTCATCAACTGTGTATGAGGGCTTTAGAAACATGCACTATGCATGCATCTTCTTTTTAAATAATCGAGCTATGATTTGGCCATTAAAAGAATGATTTGCCAACTATTCATTATGTCTCCAGGATCGGTCAATTATTGATCCATTATCTACCTACTGTATGTATCTATTTAACTGTCTATATAAATATCTATCTATATGTATTGTGCTGGGTTATGCTAATGATTTGCCATCTATGTACCTACCCACATATCTATCTAATGATTTACCATCTATGTATATACCCACCTATCTATCTTTTGATTTAACATCTGTGTACCCTATAGGAGGGCCAAGCCGGTGGTAGCCTCGTGACTCACAAAGAATCATCCTTCAGCACTCAGGAGAGGGAAAACCCCCTGTGGGGGAAACCTCTGGGGACCCATGGCTGATGGACTGCCCGTCCCTCTGGGCATTAGGAGGCTATGCGGCATTATATTGACAAATTTATCGAAATACTTCATGAATGTGGAAGAATGACATATACATTCATATGAAGCGAAATATACAAATATACCCTAATAGCTATCATTGGCTGATGTCATAATAAAGCTCCTGTCCACATCTCCTGATATTACCCAAATCATATTCCTCACAAAGCTGCGCAATTTGCTGAAGAGGCTGGCCATCCCCATTTGAGAAGCTTTGTCTTTACTGCTAGAACCTCCAAAGATAATAAACAAGCACCAAGGATTTTTTTAGGGTAGCTCCAAGTCTGCAGACACATCCAAGTTAGGAACTTGGTCTGTGAGAAGATACTTACCTCCCACAGGGATCTCTCCCCGAGAAGGCTGGGTATATATGAGGAAACATCAGGTAGCAGGAGATGTATATGGAGGATGGTAATGACCGCAATGATTATGCTGTGTCCACCCACCTATCTTTTAAAGGTATTGCGCTTCACCCACCCAATTATTTATCTACTGACTTACCCAGCCATCTATTTATCTAGCTATCGATCTATCTAATGATTTACCATCTATCTACCTATCTACCCACCCCTCTAACTCTCTTAAAATGTACCATCTATCTACCCACCCATCCATCTATCTATCTATCTTTTGATTTAACATCTGTATACCCACCCACCTATTTGTCTATCAAATGATTTACCACCTGTCTACAAACCCCAAATGGATACCAAAAAACATATTATCAGTAATTAATGATGTTCATTAATTACCTGGCTTGGGTCTCTTGTTGCTGTGCACCATCTTTGATCGTTGACTTGAGGACGATTCTGCAGTCCAGGTCCCGGTCACCCTGCAGTAGTCGCATATTAGGACTTCTTCATCGGTTTCATGTAGACCACTCACCTAAAAAAAAAGGAAAGAGGTATGATAATATGTTCTTGGTATACACTGACAATTAAGCCCCATACACACTGGAGACCAGGGACACTTGCGATATAGTTAACTATATCGACAATTCCACTGGATACTCTAGAAATCGGTTACGACATCGTTCACTGATTTCCTAGTGACCTGCTAAACACGCGGGTCATCAGCTATATGGCCAGTGAAAAAAAAAAAATATCGCTCAAAAGTGCCCTTGGAGCGGTATATTTTTATTTCTCATCAACTGTGTATGAGGGCTTTAGAAACATGCACTATGCATGCATCTTCTTTTTAAATAATCGAGCTATGATTTGGCCATTAAAAGAATGATTTGCCAACTATTCATTATGTCTCCAGGATCGGTCAATTATTGATCCATTATCTACCTACTGTATGTATCTATTTAACTGTCTATATAAATATCTATCTATATGTATTGTGCTGGGTTATGCTAATGATTTGCCATCTATGTACCTACCCACATATCTATCTAATGATTTACCATCTATGTATATACCCACCTATCTATCTTTTGATTTAACATCTGTGTACCCTATAGGAGGGCCAAGCTGGTGGTAGCCTCGTGACTCACAAAGAATCATCCTTCAGCACTCAGGAGAGGGAAAACCCCCTGTGGGGGAAACCTCTGGGGACCCGTGGCTGATGGACTGCCCGTCCCTCTGGGCATTAGGAGGCTATGCGGCATTATATTGACAAATTTATCAAAATACTTCATGAATGTGGAAGAATGACATATACATTCATATGAAGCGAAATATACAAATATACCCTAATAGCTATCATTGGCTGATGTCATTAATAAAGCTCCTGTCCACATCTCCTGATATTACCCAAATCATATTCCTCACAAAGCTGCGCAATTTGCTGAAGAGGCTGGCCATCCCCATTTGAGAAGCTTTGTCTTTACTGCTAGAACCTCCAAAGATAATAAACAAGCACCAAGGATTTTTTTAGGGTAGCTCCAAGTCTGCAGACACATCCAAGTTAGGAACTTGGTCTGTGAGAAGATACTTACCTCCCACAGGGATCTCTCCCCGAGAAGGCTGGGTATATATGAGGAAACATCAGGTAGCAGGAGATGTATATGGAGGATGGTAATGACCGCAATGATTATGCTGTGTCCACCCATCTATCTTTTAAAGGTATTGCGCTTCACCCACCCAATTATCTATCTACCGACTTACCCAGCCATCTATTTATCTAGCTATCGATCTATCTAATGATTTACCATCTATCTACCTACCTACCCACCCCTCTAACTCTCTTAAAATGTACCATCTATCTACCCACCCATCCATCTATCTATCTATCTTTTGATTTAACATCTGTATACCCACCCACCTATTTGTCTATCAAATGATTTACCACCTGTCTACAAACCCCAAATGGATACCAAAAAACATATTATCAGTAATTAATGATGTTCATTAATTACCTGGCTTGGGTCTCTTGTTGCTGTGCACCATCTTTGATCATTGACTTGAGGACGATTCTGCAGTCCAGGTCCCGGTCACCCTGCAGTAGTCGCATATTAGGACTTCTTCATCGGTTTCATGTAGACCACTCACCTAAAAAAAAAGGAAAGAGGTATGATAATATGTTCTTGGTATACACTGACAATTAAGCCCCATACACACTGGAGACCAGGGACACTTGCGATATAGTTAACTATATCGACAATTCCACTGGATACTCTAGAAATCGGTTACGACATCGTTCACTGATTTCCTAGTGACCTGCTAAACACGCGGGTCATCAGCTATATGGCCAGTGAAAAAAAAAAAAATATCGCTCAAAAGTGCCCTTGGAGCGGTATATTTAAATAAATAAATAAATTTCTCATCAACTGTGTATGAGGGCTTTAGAAACATGCACTATGCATGCATCTTCTTTTTAAATAATCGAGCTATGATTTGGCCATTAAAAGAATGATTTGCCAACTATTCATTATGTCTCCAGGATCGGTCAATTATTGATCCATTATCTACCTACTGTATGTATCTATTTAACTGTCTATATAAATATCTATCTATATGTATTGTGCTGGGTTATGCTAATGATTTGCCATCTATGTACCTACCCACATATCTATCTAATGATTTACCATCTATGTATATACCCACCTATCTATCTTTTGATTTAACATCTGTGTACCCTATAGGAGGGCCAAGCTGGTGGTAGCCTCGTGACTCACAAAGAATCATCCTTCAGCACTCAGGAGAGGGAAAACCCCCTCTGGGGGAAACCTCTGGGGACCCGTGGCTGATGGACTGCCCGTCCCTCTGGGCATTAGGAGGCTATGCGGCATTATATTGACAAATTTATCGAAATACTTCATGAATGTGGAAGAATGACATATACATTCATATGAAGCGAAATATACAAATATACCCTAATAGCTATCATTGGCTGATGTCATAATAAAGCTCCTGTCCACATCTCCTGATATTACCCAAATCATATTCCTCACAAAGCTGCGCAATTTGCTGAAGAGGCTGGCCATCCCCATTTGAGAAGCTTTGTCTTTACTGCTAGAACCTCCAAAGATAATAAACAAGCACCAAGGATTTTTTTAGGGTAGCTCCAAGTCTGCAGACACATCCAAGTTAGGAACTTGGTCTGTGAGAAGATACTTACCTCCCACAGGGATCTCTCCCCGAGAAGGCTGGGTATATATGAGGAAACATCAGGTAGCAGGAGATGTATATGGAGGATGGTAATGACCGCAATGATTATGCTGTGTCCACCCACCTATCTTTTAAAGGTATTGCGCTTCACCCACCCAATTATTTATCTACTGACTTACCCAGCCATCTATTTATCTAGCTATCGATCTATCTAATGATTTACCATCTATCTACCTATCTACCCACCCCTCTAACTCTCTTAAAATGTACCATCTATCTACCCACCCATCCATCTATCTATCTATCTTTTGATTTAACATCTGTATACCCACCCACCTATTTGTCTATCAAATGATTTACCACCTGTCTACAAACCCCAAATGGATACCAAAAAACATATTATCAGTAATTAATGATGTTCATTAATTACCTGGCTTGGGTCTCTTGTTGCTGTGCACCATCTTTGATCGTTGACTTGAGGACGATTCTGCAGTCCAGGTCCCGGTCACCCTGCAGTAGTCGCATATTAGGACTTCTTCATCGGTTTCATGTAGACCACTCACCTAAAAAAAAAGGAAAGAGGTATGATAATATGTTCTTGGTATACACTGACAATTAAGCCCCATACACACTGGAGACCAGGGACACTTGCGATATAGTTAACTATATCGACAATTCCACTGGATACTCTAGAAATCGGTTACGACATCGTTCACTGATTTCCTAGTGACCTGCTAAACACGCGGGTCATCAGCTATATGGCCAGTGAAAAAAAAAAATATATCGCTCAAAAGTGCCCTTGGAGCGGTATATTTTTATTTCTCATCAACTGTGTATGAGGGCTTTAGAAACATGCACTATGCATGCATCTTCTTTTTAAATAATCGAGCTATGATTTGGCCATTAAAAGAATGATTTGCCAACTATTCATTATGTCTCCAGGATCGGTCAATTATTGATCCATTATCTACCTACTGTATGTATCTATTTAACTGTCTATATAAATATCTATCTATATGTATTGTGCTGGGTTATGCTAATGATTTGCCATCTATGTACCTACCCACATATCTATCTAATGATTTACCATCTATGTATATACCCACCTATCTATCTTTTGATTTAACATCTGTGTACCCTATAGGAGGGCCAAGCTGGTGGTAGCCTCGTGACTCACAAAGAATCATCCTTCAGCACTCAGGAGAGGGAAAACCCCCTGTGGGGGAAACCTCTGGGGACCCGTGGCTGATGGACTGCCCGTCCCTCTGGGCATTAGGAGGCTATGCGGCATTATATTGACAAATTTATCGAAATACTTCATGAATGTGGAAGAATGACATATACATTCATATGAAGCGAAATATACAAATATACCCTAATAGCTATCATTGGCTGATGTCATTAATAAAGCTCCTGTCCACATCTCCTGATATTACCCAAATCATATTCCTCACAAAGCTGCGCAATTTGCTGAAGAGGCTGGCCATCCCCATTTGAGAAGCTTTGTCTTTACTGCTAGAACCTCCAAAGATAATAAACAAGCACCAAGGATTTTTTTAGGGTAGCTCCAAGTCTGCAGACACATCCAAGTTAGGAACTTGTTCTGTGAGAAGATACTTACCTCCCACAGGGATCTCTCCCCGAGGAGGCTGGGTATATATGAGGAAACATCAGGTAGCAGGAGATGTATATGGAGGATGGTAATGACCGCAATGATTATGCTGTGTCCACCCACCTATCTTTTAAAGGTATTGCGCTTCACCCACCCAATTATCTATCTACCGACTTACCCAGCCATCTATTTATCTAGCTATTGATCTATCTAATGATTTACCATCTATCTACCTACCTACCCACCCCTCTAACTCTCTTAAAATGTACCATCTATCTACCCACCCATCCATCTATCTATCTATCTATCTATCTATCTTTTGATTTAACATCTGTATACCCACCCACCTATTTGTCTATCAAATGATTTACCACCTGTCTACAAACCCCAAATGGATGTTAAAAAACATATTATCAGTAATTAATGATGTTCATTAATTACCTGGCTTGGGTCTCTTGTTGCTGTGCACCATCTTTGATCGTTGACTTGAGGACGATTCTGCAGTCCAGGTCCCGGTCACCCTGCAGTAGTCGGATATTAGGACTTCTTCATCGGTTTCATGTAGACCACTCACCTAAAAAAAAAGGAAAGAGGTATGATAATATGTTCTTGGTATACACTGACAATTAAGCCCCATACACACTGGAGACCAGGGACACTTGCGATATAGTTAACTATATCGACAATTCCACTGGATACTCTAGAAATCGGTTACGACATCGTTCACTGATTTCCTAGTGACCTGCTAAACATGCGGGTCATCAGCTATATGGCCAGTGAAAAAAAATAAATAAAATATCGCTCAAAAGTGCCCTTGGAGCGGTATATTTTTATTTCTCATCAACTGTGTATGAGGGCTTTAGAAACATGCACTATGCATGCATCTTCTTTTTAAATAATCGAGCTATGATTTGGCCATTAAAAGAATGATTTGCCAACTATTCATTATGTCTCCAGGATCGGTCAATTATTGATCCATTATCTACCTACTGTATGTATCTATTTAACTGTCTATATAAATATCTATCTATATGTATTGTGCTGGGTTATGCTAATGATTTGCCATCTATGTACCTACCCACATATCTATCTAATGATTTACCATCTATGTATATACCCACCTATCTATCTTTTGATTTAACATCTGTGTACCCTATAGGAGGGCCAAGCTGGTGGTAGCCTCGTGACTCACAAAGAATCATCCTTCAGCACTCAGGAGAGGGAAAACCCCCTGTGGGGGAAACCTCTGGGGACCCGTGGCTGATGGACTGCCCGTCCCTCTGGGCATTAGGAGGCTATGCAGCATTATATTGACAAATTTATCGAAATACTTCATGAATGTGGAAGAATGACATATACATTCATATGAAGCGAAATATACAAATATACCCTAATAGCTATCATTGGCTGATGTCATTAATAAAGCTCCTGTCCACATCTCCTGATATTACCCAAATCATATTCCTCACAAAGCTGCGCAATTTGCTGAAGAGGCTGGCCATCCCCATTTGATAAGCTTTGTCTTTACTGCTAGAACCTCCAAAGATAATAAACAAGCACCAAGGATTTTTTTAGGGTAGCTCCAAGTCTGCAGACACATCCAAGTTAGGAACTTGGTCTGTGAGAAGATACTTACCTCCCACAGGGATCTCTCCCCGAGGAGGCTGGGTATATATGAGGAAACATCAGGTAGCAGGAGATGTATATGGAGGATGGTAATGACCGCAATGATTATGCTGTGTCCACCCACCTATCTTTTAAAGGTATTGCGCTTCACCCACCCAATTATCTATCTACCGACTTACCCAGCCATTTATTTATCTAGCTATCGATCTATCTAATGATTTACCATCTATCTACCTACCTACCCACCCCTCTAACTCTCTTAAAATGTACCATCTATCTACCCACCCATCCATCTATCTATCTATCTATCTATCTATCTTTTGATTTAACATCTGTATACCCACCCACCTATTTGTCTATCAAATGATTTACCACCTGTCTACAAACCCCAAATGGATATTAAAAAACATATTATCAGTAATTAATGATGTTCATTAATTACCTGGCTTGGGTCTCTTGTTGCTGTGCACCATCTTTGATCGTTGACTTGAGGACGATTCTGCAGTCCAGGTCCCGGTCACCCTGCAGTAGTCGCATATTAGGACTTCTTCATCGGTTTCATGTAGACCACTCACCTAAAAAAAAAGGAAAGAGGTATGATAATATGTTCTTGGTATACACTGACAATTAAGCCCCATACACACTGGAGACCAGGGACACTTGCGATATAGTTAACTATATCGACAATTCCACTGGATACTCTAGAAATCGGTTACGACATCGTTCACTGATTTCCTAGTGACCTGCTAAACATGCGGGTCATCAGCTATATGGCCAGTGAAAAAAAAAAAAAAAAATATCGCTCAAAAGTGCCCTTGGAGCGGTATATTTTTATTTCTCATCAACTGTGTATGAGGGCTTTAGAAACATGCACTATGCATGCATCTTCTTTTTAAATAATCGAGCTATGATTTGGCCATTAAAAGAATGATTTGCCAACTATTCATTATGTCTCCAGGATCGGTCAATTATTGATCCATTATCTACCTACTGTATGTATCTATTTAACTGTCTATATAAATATCTATCTATATGTATTGTGCTGGGTTATGCTAATGATTTGCCATCTATGTACCTACCCACATATCTATCTAATGATTTACCATCTATGTATATACCCACCTATCTATCTTTTGATTTAACATCTGTGTACCCTATAGGAGGGATAAGCTGGTGGTAGCCTCGTGACTCACAAAGAATCATCCTTCAGCACTCAGGAGAGGGAAAACCCCCTGTGGGGGAAACCTCTGGGGACCCGTGGCTGATGGACTGCCCGTCCCTCTGGGCATTAGGAGGCTATGCAGCATTATATTGACAAATTTATCGAAATACTTCATGAATGTGGAAGAATGACATATACATTCATATGAAGCGAAATATACAAATATACCCTAATAGCTATCATTGGCTGATGTCATTAATAAAGCTCCTGTCCACATCTCCTGATATTACCCAAATCATATTCCTCACAAAGCTGCGCAATTTGCTGAAGAGGCTGGCCATCCCCATTTGAGAAGCTTTGTCTTTACTGCTAGAACCTCCAAAGATAATAAACAAGCACCAAGGATTTTTTTAGGGTAGCTCCAAGTCTGCAGACACATCCAAGTTAGGAACTTGGTCTGTGAGAAGATACTTACCTCCCACAGGGATCTCTCCCCGAGAAGGCTGGGTATATATGAGGAAACATCAGGTAGCAGGAGATGTATATGGAGGATGGTAATGACCGCAATGATTATGCTGTGTCCACCCACCTATCTTTTAAAGGTATTGCGCTTCACCCACCCAATTATTTATCTACCGACTTACCCAGCCATCTATTTATCTAGCTATCGATCTATCTAATGATTTACCATCTATCTACCTACCTACCCACCCCTCTAACTCTCTTAAAATGTACCATCTATCTACCCACCCATCCATCTATCTATCTATCTTTTGATTTAACATCTGTATACCCACCCACCTATTTGTCTATCAAATGATTTACCACCTGTCTACAAACCCCAAATGGATAACAAAAAACATATTATCAGTAATTAATGATGTTCATTAATTACCTGGCTTGGGTCTCTTGTTGCTGTGCACCATCTTTGATCGTTGACTTGAGGACGATTCTGCAGTCCAGGTCCCGGTCACCCTGCAGTAGTCGCATATTAGGACTTCTTCATCGGTTTCATGTAGACCACTCACCTAAAAAAAAAGGAAAGAGGTATGATAATATGTTCTTGGTATACACTGACAATTAAGCCCCATACACACTGGAGACCAGGGACACTTGCGATATAGTTAACTATATCGACAATTCCACTGGATACTCTAGAAATCGGTTACGACATCGTTCACTGATTTCCTAGTGACCTGCTAAACACGCGGGTCATCAGCTATATGGCCAGTGAAAAAAAAAAAAAATATCGCTCAAAAGTGCCCTTGGAGCGGTATATTTTTATTTCTCATCAACTGTGTATGAGGGCTTTAGAAACATGCACTATGCATGCATCTTCTTTTTAAATAATCGAGCTATGATTTGGCCATTAAAAGAATGATTTGCCAACTATTCATTATGTCTCCAGGATCGGTCAATTATTGATCCATTATCTACCTACTGTATGTATCTATTTAACTGTCTATATAAATATCTATCTATATGTATTGTGCTGGGTTATGCTAATGATTTGCCATCTATGTACCTACCCACATATCTATCTAATGATTTACCATCTATGTATATACCCACCTATCTATCTTTTGATTTAACATCTGTGTACCCTATAGGAGGGCCAAGCTGGTGGTAGCCTCGTGACTCACAAAGAATCATCCTTCAGCACTCAGGAGAGGGAAAACCCCCTGTGGGGGAAACCTCTGGGGACCCGTGGCTGATGGACTGCCCGTCCCTCTGGGCATTAGGAGGCTATGCGGCATTATATTGACAAATTTATCGAAATACTTCATGAATGTGGAAGAATGACATATACATTCATATGAAGCGAAATATACAAATATACCCTAATAGCTATCATTGGCTGATGTCATTAATAAAGCTCCTGTCCACATCTCCTGATATTACCCAAATCATATTCCTCACAAAGCTGCGCAATTTGCTGAAGAGGCTGGCCATCCCCATTTGAGAAGCTTTGTCTTTACTGCTAGAACCTCCAAAGATAATAAACAAGCACCAAGGATTTTTTTAGGGTAGCTCCAAGTCTGCAGACACATCCAAGTTAGGAACTTGGTCTGTGAGAAGATACTTACCTCCCACAGGGATCTCTCCCCGAGAAGGCTGGGTATATATGAGGAAACATCAGGTAGCAGGAGATGTATATGGAGGATGGTAATGACCGCAATGATTATGCTGTGTCCACCCACCTATCTTTTAAAGGTATTGCGCTTCACCCACCCAATTATCTATCTACCGACTTACCCAGCCATCTATTTATCTAGCTATCGATCTATCTAATGATTTACCATCTATCTACCTACCTACCCACCCCTCTAACTATCTTAAAATGTACCATCTATCTACCCACCCATCCATCTATCTATCTATCTTTTGATTTAACATCTGTATACCCACCCACCTATTTGTCTATCAAATGATTTACCACCTGTCTACAAACCCCAAATGGATACCAAAAAACATATTATCAGTAATTAATGATGTTCATTAATTACCTGGCTTGGGTCTCTTGTTGCTGTGCACCATCTTTGATCGTTGACTTGAGGACGATTCTGCAGTCCAGGTCCCGGTCACCCTGCAGTAGTCGCATATTAGGACTTCTTCATCAGTTTCATGTAGACCACTCACCTAAAAAAAAAGGAAAGAGGTATGATAATATGTTCTTGGTATACACTGACAATTAAGCCCCATACACACTGGAGACCAGGGACACTTGCGATATAGTTAACTATATCGACAATTCCACTGGATACTCTAGAAATCGGTTACGACATCGTTCACTGATTTCCTAGTGACCTGCTAAACACGCGGGTCATCAGCTATATGGCCAGTGAAAAAAAAAAAAATATCGCTCAAAAGTGCCCTTGGAGCGGTATATTTTTATTTCTCATCAACTGTGTATGAGGGCTTTAGAAACATGCACTATGCATGCATCTTCTTTTTAAATAATCGAGCTATGATTTGGCCATTAAAAGAATGATTTGCCAACTATTCATTATGTCTCCAGGATCGGTCAATTATTGATCCATTATCTACCTACTGTATGTATCTATTTAACTGTCTATATAAATATCTATCTATATGTATTGTGCTGGGTTATGCTAATGATTTGCCATCTATGTACCTACCCACATATCTATCTAATGATTTACCATCTATGTATATACCCACCTATCTATCTTTTGATTTAACATCTGTGTACCCTATAGGAGGGCCAAGCTGGTGGTAGCCTCGTGACTCACAAAGAATCATCCTTCAGCACTCAGGAGAGGGAAAACCCCCTGTGGGGGAAACCTCTGGGGACCCGTGGCTGATGGACTGCCCGTCCCTCTGGGCATTAGGAGGCTATGCGGCATTATATTGACAAATTTATCGAAATACTTCATGAATGTGGAAGAATGACATATACATTCATATGAAGCGAAATATACAAATATACCCTAATAGCTATCATTGGCTGATGTCATTAATAAAGCTCCTGTCCACATCTCCTGATATTACCCAAATCATATTCCTCACAAAACTGCGCAATTTGCTGAAGAGGCTGGCCATCCCCATTTGAGAAGCTTTGTCTTTACTGCTAGAACCTCCAAAGATAATAAACAAGCACCAAGGATTTTTTTAGGGTAGCTCCAAGTCTGCAGACACATCCAAGTTAGGAACTTGGTCTGTGAGAAGATACTTACCTCCCACAGGGATCTCTCCCCGAGAAGGCTGGGTATATATGAGGAAACATCAGGTAGCAGGAGATGTATATGGAGGATGGTAATGACCGCAATGATTATGCTGTGTCCACCCACCTATCTTTTAAAGGTATTGCGCTTCACCCACCCAATTATCTATCTACCGACTTACCCAGCCATCTATTTATCTAGCTATCGATCTATCTAATGATTTACCATCTATCTACCTACCTACCCACCCCTCTAACTCTCTTAAAATGTACCATCTATCTACCCACCCATCCATCTATCTATCTATCTATCTATCTATCTATCTATCTATCTTTTGATTTAACATCTGTATACCCACCCACCTATTTGTCTATCAAATGATTTACCACCTGTCTACAAACCCCAAATGGATACCAAAAAACATATTATCAGTAATTAATGATGTTCATTAATTACCTGGCTTGGGTCTCTTGTTGCTGTGCACCATCTTTGATCGTTGACTTGAGGACGATTCTGCAGTCCAGGTCCCGGTCACCCTGCAGTAGTCGCATATTAGGACTTCTTCATCGGTTTCATGTAGACCACTCACCTAAAAAAAAAGGAAAGAGGTATGATAATATGTTCTTGGTATACACTGACAATTAAGCCCCATACACACTGGAGACCAGGGACACTTGCGATATAGTTAACTATATCGACAATTCCACTGGATACTCTAGAAATCGGTTACGACATCGTTCACTGATTTCCTAGTGACCTGCTAAACACGCGGGTCATCAGCTATATGGCCAGTGAAAAATAAATAAATAAATATCGCTCAAAAGTGCCCTTGGAGCGGTATATTTTTATTTCTCATCAACTGTGTATGAGGGCTTTAGAAACATGCACTATGCATGCATCTTCTTTTTAAATAATCGAGCTATGATTTGGCCATTAAAAGAATGATTTGCCAACTATTCATTATGTCTCCAGGATCGGTCAATTATTGATCCATTATCTACCTACTGTATGTATCTATTTAACTGTCTATATAAATATCTATCTATATGTATTGTGCTGGGTTATGCTAATGATTTGCCATCTATGTACCTACCCACATATCTATCTAATGATTTACCATCTATGTATATACCCACCTATCTATCTTTTGATTTAACATCTGTGTACCCTATAGGAGGGCCAAGCTGGTGGTAGCCTCGTGACTCACAAAGAATCATCCTTCAGCACTCAGGAGAGGGAAAACCCCCTGTGGGGGAAACCTCTGGGGACCCGTGGCTGATGGACTGCCCGTCCCTCTGGGCATTAGGAGGCTATGCGGCATTATATTGACAAATTTATCGAAATACTTCATGAATGTGGAAGAATGACATATACATTCATATGAAGCGAAATATACAAATATACCCTAATAGCTATCATTGGCTGATGTCATTAATAAAGCTCCTGTCCACATCTCCTGATATTACCCAAATCATATTCCTCACAAAACTGCGCAATTTGCTGAAGAGGCTGGCCATCCCCATTTGAGAAGCTTTGTCTTTACTGCTAGAACCTCCAAAGATAATAAACAAGCACCAAGGATTTTTTTAGGGTAGCTCCAAGTCTGCAGACACATCCAAGTTAGGAACTTGGTCTGTGAGAAGATACTTACCTCCCACAGGGATCTCTCCCCGAGAAGGCTGGGTATATATGAGGAAACATCAGGTAGCAGGAGATGTATATGGAGGATGGTAATGACCGCAATGATTATGCTGTGTCCACCCACCTATCTTTTAAAGGTATTGCGCTTCACCCACCCAATTATCTATCTACCGACTTACCCAGCCATCTATTTATCTAGCTATCGATCTATCTAATGATTTACCATCTATCTACCTACCTACCCACCCCTCTAACTCTCTTAAAATGTACCATCTATC
This sequence comes from Crinia signifera, assembly GCF_055691185.1. Taxonomy (NCBI): domain Eukaryota; kingdom Metazoa; phylum Chordata; class Amphibia; order Anura; family Myobatrachidae; genus Crinia; species Crinia signifera. Next base: position 42,744,389 of record NC_139222.1, read on the forward strand.
TACCCACCCATCCATCTATCTATCTATCTATCTATCTATCTATCTATCTATCTATCTTTTGATTTAACATCTGTATACCCACCCACCTATTTGTCTATCAAATGATTTACCACCTGTCTACAAACCCCAAATGGATACCAAAAAACATATTATCAGTAATTAATGATGTTCATTAATTACCTGGCTTGGGTCTCTTGTTGCTGTGCACCATCTTTGATCGTTGACTTGAGGACGATTCTGCAGTCCAGGTCCCGGTCACCCTGCAGTAGTCGCATATTAGGACTTCTTCATCGGTTTCATGTAGACCACTCACCTAAAAAAAAAGGAAAGAGGTATGATAATATGTTCTTGGTATACACTGACAATTAAGCCCCATACACACTGGAGACCAGGGACACTTGCGATATAGTTAACTATATCGACAATTCCACTGGATACTCTAGAAATCGGTTACGACATCGTTCACTGATTTCCTAGTGACCTGCTAAACACGCGGGTCATCAGCTATATGGCCAGTGAAAAATAAATAAATAAATATCGCTCAAAAGTGCCCTTGGAGCGGTATATTTTTATTTCTCATCAACTGTGTATGAGGGCTTTAGAAACATGCACTATGCATGCATCTTCTTTTTAAATAATCGAGCTATGATTTGGCCATTAAAAGAATGATTTGCCAACTATTCATTATGTCTCCAGGATCGGTCAATTATTGATCCATTATCTACCTACTGTATGTATCTATTTAACTGTCTATATAAATATCTATCTATATGTATTGTGCTGGGTTATGCTAATGATTTGCCATCTATGTACCTACCCACATATCTATCTAATGATTTACCATCTATGTATATACCCACCTATCTATCTTTTGATTTAACATCTGTGTACCCTATAGGAGGGCCAAGCTGGTGGTAGCCTCGTGACTCACAAAGAATCATCCTTCAGCACTCAGGAGAGGGAAAACCCCCTGTGGGGGAAACCTCTGGGGACCCGTGGCTGATGGACTGCCCGTCCCTCTGGGCATTAGGAGGCTATGCGGCATTATATTGACAAATTTATCGAAATACTTCATGAATGTGGAAGAATGACATATACATTCATATGAAGCGAAATATACAAATATACCCTAATAGCTATCATTGGCTGATGTCATTAATAAAGCTCCTGTCCACATCTCCTGATATTACCCAAATCATATTCCTCACAAAGCTGCGCAATTTGCTGAAGAGGCTGGCCATCCCCATTTGATAAGCTTTGTCTTTACTGCTAGAACCTCCAAAGATAATAAACAAGCACCAAGGATTTTTTTAGGGTAGCTCCAAGTCTGCAGACACATCCAAGTTAGGAACTTGGTCTGTGAGAAGATACTTACCTCCCACAGGGATCTCTCCCCGAGAAGGCTGGGTATATATGAGGAAACATCAGGTAGCAGGAGATGTATATGGAGGATGGTAATGACCGCAATGATTATGCTGTGTCCACCCACCTATCTTTTAAAGGTATTGCGCTTCACCCACCCAATTATCTATCTACCGACTTACCCAGCCATCTATTTATCTAGCTATCGATCTATCTAATGATTTACCATCTATCTACCTACTTACCCACCCCTCTAACTATCTTAAAATGTACCATCTATCTACCCACCCCTCCATCTATCTATCTTTTGATTTAACATCTGTATACCCACCCACCTATTTGTCTATCAAATGATTTACCACCTGTCTACAAACCCCAAATGGATACCAAAAAACATATTATCAGTAATTAATGATGTTCATTAATTACCTGGCTTGGGTCTCTTGTTGCTGTGCACCATCTTTGATCGTTGACTTGAGGACGATTCTGCAGTCCAGGTCCCGGTCACCCTGCAGTAGTCGCATATTAGGACTTCTTCATCGGTTTCATGTAGACCACTCACCTAAAAAAAAAGGAAAGAGGTATGATAATATGTTCTTGGTATACACTGACAATTAAGCCCCATACACACTGGAGACCAGGGACACTTGCGATATAGTTAACTATATCGACAATTCCACTGGATACTCTAGAAATCGGTTACGACATCGTTCACTGATTTCCTAGTGACCTGCTAAACACGCGGGTCATCAGCTATATGGCCAGTGAAAAATAAATAAATAAATATCGCTCAAAAGTGCCCTTGGAGCGGTATATTTTTATTTCTCATCAACTGTGTATGAGGGCTTTAGAAACATGCACTATGCATGCATCTTCTTTTTAAATAATCGAGCTATGATTTGGCCATTAAAAGAATGATTTGCCAACTATTCATTATGTCTCCAGGATCGGTCAATTATTGATCCATTATCTACCTACTGTATGTATCTATTTAACTGTCTATATAAATATCTATCTATATGTATTGTGCTGGGTTATGCTAATGATTTGCCATCTATGTACCTACCCACATATCTATCTAATGATTTACCATCTATGTATATACCCACCTATCTATCTTTTGATTTAACATCTGTGTACCCTATAGGAGGGCCAAGCTGATGGTAGCCTCGTGACTCACAAAGAATCATCCTTCAGCACTCAGGAGAGGGAAAACCCCCTGTGGGGGAAACCTCTGGGGACCCGTGGCTGATGGACTGCCCGTCCCTCTGGGCATTAGGAGGCTATGCGGCATTATATTGACAAATTTATCGAAATACTTCATGAATGTGGAAGAATGACATATACATTCATATGAAGCGAAATATACAAATATACCCTAATAGCTATCATTGGCTGATGTCATTAATAAAGCTCCTGTCCACATCTCCTGATATTACCCAAATCATATTCCTCACAAAGCTGCGCAATTTGCTGAAGAGGCTGGCCATCCCCATTTGATAAGCTTTGTCTTTACTGCTAGAACCTCCAAAGATAATAAACAAGCACCAAGGATTTTTTTAGGGTAGCTCCAAGTCTGCAGACACATCCAAGTTAGGAACTTGGTCTGTGAGAAGATACTTACCTCCCACAGGGATCTCTCCCCGAGAAGGCTGGGTATATATGAGGAAACATCAGGTAGCAGGAGATGTATATGGAGGATGGTAATGACCGCAATGATTATGCTGTGTCCACCCACCTATCTTTTAAAGGTATTGCGCTTCACCCACCCAATTATCTATCTACCGACTTACCCAGCCATCTATTTATCTAGCTATCGATCTATCTAATGATTTACCATCTATCTACCTACTTACCCACCCCTCTAACTATCTTAAAATGTACCATCTATCTACCCACCCCTCCATCTATCTATCTTTTGATTTAACATCTGTATACCCACCCACCTATTTGTCTATCAAATGATTTACCACCTGTCTACAAACCCCAAATGGATACCAAAAAACATATTATCAGTAATTAATGATGTTCATTAATTACCTGGCTTGGGTCTCTTGTTGCTGTGCACCATCTTTGATCGTTGACTTGAGGACGATTCTGCAGTCCAGGTCCCGGTCACCCTGCAGTAGTCGCATATTAGGACTTCTTCATCGGTTTCATGTAGACCACTCACCTAAAAAAAAAGGAAAGAGGTATGATAATATGTTCTTGGTATACACTGACAATTAAGCCCCATACACACTGGAGACCAGGGACACTTGCGATATAGTTAACTATATCGACAATTCCACTGGATACTCTAGAAATCGGTTACGACATCGTTCACTGATTTCCTAGTGACCTGCTAAACACGCGGGTCATCAGCTATATGGCCAGTGAAAAAAAAAAAAAAAATATCGCTCAAAAGTGCCCTTGGAGCGGTATATTTTTATTTCTCATCAACTGTGTATGAGGGCTTTAGAAACATGCACTATGCATGCATCTTCTTTTTAAATAATCGAGCTATGATTTGGCCATTAAAAGAATGATTTGCCAACTATTCATTATGTCTCCAGGATCGGTCAATTATTGATCCATTATCTACCTACTGTATGTATCTATTTAACTGTCTATATAAATATCTATCTATATGTATTGTGCTGGGTTATGCTAATGATTTGCCATCTATGTACCTACCCACATATCTATCTAATGATTTACCATCTATGTATATACCCACCTATCTATCTTTTGATTTAACATCTGTGTACCCTATAGGAGGGCCAAGCTGGTGGTAGCCTCGTGACTCACAAAGAATCATCCTTCAGCACTCAGGAGAGGGAAAACCCCCTGTGGGGGAAACCTCTGGGGACCCGTGGCTGATGGACTGCCCGTCCCTCTGGGCATTAGGAGGCTATGCGGCATTATATTGACAAATTTATCGAAATACTTCATGAATGTGGAAGAATGACATATACATTCATATGAAGCGAAATATACAAATATACCCTAATAGCTATCATTGGCTGATGTCATTAATAAAGCTCCTGTCCACATCTCCTGATATTACCCAAATCATATTCCTCACAAAGCTGCGCAATTTGCTGAAGAAGCTGGCCATCCCCATTTGAGAAGCTTTGTCTTTACTGCTAGAACCTCCAAAGATAATAAACAAGCACCAAGGATTTTTTTAGGGTAGCTCCAAGTCTGCAGACACATCCAAGTTAGGAACTTGGTCTGTGAGAAGATACTTACCTCCCACAGGGATCTCTCCCCGAGAAGGCTGGGTATATATGAGGAAACATCAGGTAGCAGGAGATGTATATGGAGGATGGTAATGACCGCAATGATTATGCTGTGTCCACCCACCTATCTTTTAAAGGTATTGCGCTTCACCCACCCAATTATCTATCTACCGACTTACCCAGCCATCTATTTATCTAGCTATCGATCTATCTAATGATTTACCATCTATCTACCTACCTACCCACCCCTCTAACTATCTTAAAATGTACCATCTATCTACCCACCCATCCATCTATCTATCTTTTGATTTAACATCTGTATACCCACCCACCTATTTGTCTATCAAATGATTTACCACCTGTCTACAAACCCCAAATGGATACCAAAAAACATATTATCAGTAATTAATGATGTTCATTAATTACCTGGCTTGGGTCTCTTGTTGCTGTGCACCATCTTTGATCGTTGACTTGAGGACGATTCTGCAGTCCAGGTCCCAGTCAGCCTGCAGTAGTCGCATATTAGGACTTCTTCATCGGTTTCATGTAGACCACTCACCTAAAAAAAAAGGAAAGAGGTATGATAATATGTTCTTGGTATACACTGACAATTAAGCCCCATACACACTGGAGACCAGGGACACTTGCGATATAGTTAACTATATCGACAATTCCACTGGATACTCTAGAAATCGGTTACGACATCGTTCACTGATTTCCTAGTGACCTGCTAAACACGCGGGTCATCAGCTATATGGCCAGTGAAAAAAAAAAAAATATCGCTCAAAAGTGCCCTTGGAGCGGTATATTTTTATTTCTCATCAACTGTGTATGAGGGCTTTAGAAACATGCACTATGCATGCATCTTCTTTTTAAATAATCGAGCTATGATTTGGCCATTAAAAGAATGATTTGCCAACTATTCATTATGTCTCCAGGATCGGTCAATTATTGATCCTTTATCTACCTACTGTATGTATCTATTTAACTGTCTATATAAATATCTATCTATATGTATTGTGCTGGGTTATGCTAATGATTTGCCATCTATGTACCTACCCACATATCTATCTAATGATTTACCATCTATGTATATACCCACCTATCTATCTTTTGATTTAACATCTGTGTACCCTATAGGAGGGCCAAGCTGGTGGTAGCCTCGTGACTCACAAAGAATCATCCTTCAGCACTCAGGAGAGGGAAAACCCCCTGTGGGGGAAACTTCTGGGGACCCGTGGCTGATGGACTGCCCGTCCCTCTGGGCATTAGGAGGCTATGCGGCATTATATTGACAAATTTATCGAAATACTTCATGAATGTGGAAGAATGACATATACATTCATATGAAGCGAAATATACAAATATACCCTAATAGCTATCATTGGCTGATTTCATTAATAAAGCTCCTGTCCACATCTCCTCATATTACCCAAATCATATTCCTCACAAAGCTGCGCAATTTGCTGAAGAGGCTGGCCATCCCCATTTGAGAAGCTTTGTCTTTACTGCTAGAACCTCCAAAGATAATAAACAAGCACCAAGGATTTTTTTAGGGTAGCTCCAAGTCTGCAGACACATCCAAGTTAGGAACTTGGTCTGTGAGAAGATACTTACCTCCCACAGGGATCTCTCCCCGAGAAGGCTGGGTATATATGAGGAAACATCAGGTAGCAGGAGATGTATATGGAGGATGGTAATGACTGCAATGATTATGCTGTGTCCACCCATCTATCTTTTAAAGGTATTGCGCTTCACCCACCCAATTATCTATCTACCGACTTACCCATCCATCTATTTATCTAGCTATCGATCTATCTAATGATTTACCATCTATCTACCTACCTACCCACCCCTCTAACTCTCTTAAAATGTACCATCTATCTACCCACCCATCCATCTATCTATCTATCTATCTTTTGATTTAACATCTGTATACCCACCCACCTATTTGTCTATCAAATGATTTACCACCTGTCTACAAACCCCAAATGGATACCAAAAAACATATTATCAGTAATTAATGATGTTCATTAATTACCTGGCTTGGGTCTCTTGTTGCTGTGCACCATCTTTGATCGTTGACTTGAGGACGATTCTGCAGTCCAGGTCCCGGTCACCCTGCAGTAGTCGCATATTAGGACTTCTTCATCGGTTTCATGTAGACCACTCACCTAAAAAAAAAGGAAAGAGGTATGATAATATGTTCTTGGTATACACTGACAATTAAGCCCCATACACACTGGAGACCAGGGACACTTGCGATATAGTTAACTATATCGACAATTCCACTGGATACTCTAGAAATCGGTTACGACATCGTTCACTGATTTCCTAGTGACCTGCTAAACACGCGGGTCATCAGCTATATGGCCAGTGAAAAAAAAAAAATATCGCTCAAAAGTGCCCTTGGAGCGGTATATTTTTATTTCTCATCAACTGTGTATGAGGGCTTTAGAAACATGCACTATGCATGCATCTTCTTTTTAAATAATCGAGCTATGATTTGGCCATTAAAAGAATGATTTGCCAACTATTCATTATGTCTCCAGGATCGGTCAATTATTGATCCATTATCTACCTACTGTATGTATCTATTTAACTGTCTATATAAATATCTATCTATATGTATTGTGCTGGGTTATGCTAATGATTTGCCATCTATGTACCTACCCACATATCTATCTAATGATTTACCATCTATGTATATACCCACCTATCTATCTTTTGATTTAACATCTGTGTACCCTATAGGAGGGCCAAGCTGGTGGTAGCCTCGTGACTCACAAAGAATCATCCTTCAGCACTCAGGAGAGGGAAAACCCCCTGTGGGGGAAACCTCTGGGGACCCGTGGCTGATGGACTGCCCGTCCCTCTGGGCATTAGGAGGCTATGCGGCATTATATTGACAAATTTATCGAAATACTTCATGAATGTGGAAGAATGACATATACATTCATATGAAGCGAAATATACAAATATACCCTAATAGCTATCATTGGCTGATGTCATTAATAAAGCTCCTGTCCACATCTCCTGATATTACCCAAATCATATTCCTCACAAAGCTGCGCAATTTGCTGAAGAAGCTGGCCATCCCCATTTGAGAAGCTTTGTCTTTACTGCTAGAACCTCCAAAGATAATAAACAAGCACCAAGGATTTTTTTAGGGTAGCTCCAAGTCTGCAGACACATCCAAGTTAGGAACTTGGTCTGTGAGAAGATACTTACCTCCCACAGGGATCTCTCCCCGAGAAGGCTGCGTATATATGAGGAAACATCAGGTAGCAGGAGATGTATATGGAGGATGGTAATGACCGCAATGATTATGCTGTGTCCACCCACCTATCTTTTAAAGGTATTGCGCTTCACCCACCCAATTATCTATCTACCGACTTACCCAGCCATCTATTTATCTAGCTATCGATCTATCTAATGATTTACCATCTATCTACCTACCTACCCACCCCTCTAACTATCTTAAAATGTACCATCTATCTACCCACCCATCCATCTATCTATCTTTTGATTTAACATCTGTATACCCACCCACCTATTTGTCTATCAAATGATTTACCACCTGTCTACAAACCCCAAATGGATACCAAAAAACATATTATCAGTAATTAATGATGTTCATTAATTACCTGGCTTGGGTCTCTTGTTGCTGTGCACCATCTTTGATCGTTGACTTGAGGACGATTCTGCAGTCCAGGTCCCGGTCACCCTGCAGTAGTCGCATATTAGGACTTCTTCATCGGTTTCATGTAGACCACTCACCTAAAAAAAAAGGAAAGAGGTATGATAATATGTTCTTGGTATACACTGACAATTAAGCCCCATACACACTGGAGACCAGGGACACTTGCGATATAGTTAACTATATCGACAATTCCACTGGATACTCTAGAAATCGGTTACGACATCGTTCACTGATTTCCTAGTGACCTGCTAAACACGCGGGTCATCAGCTATATGGCCAGTGAAAAAAAAAAAAATATCGCTCAAAAGTGCCCTTGGAGCGGTATATTTTTATTTCTCATCAACTGTGTATGAGGGCTTTAGAAACATGCACTATGCATGCATCTTCTTTTTAAATAATCGAGCTATGATTTGGCCATTAAAAGAATGATTTGCCAACTATTCATTATGTCTCCAGGATCGGTCAATTATTGATCCATTATCTACCTACTGTATGTATCTATTTAACTGTCTATATAAATATCTATCTATATGTATTGTGCTGGGTTATGCTAATGATTTGCCATCTATGTACCTACCCACATATCTATCTAATGATTTACCATCTATGTATATACCCACCTATCTATCTTTTGATTTAACATCTGTGTACCCTATAGGAGGGCCAAGCTGGTGGTAGCCTCGTGACTCACAAAGAATCATCCTTCAGCACTCAGGAGAGGGAAAACCCCCTGTGGGGGAAACCTCTGGGGACCCGTGGCTGATGGACTGCCCATCCCTCTGGGCATTAGGAGGCTATGCGGCATTATATTGACAAATTTATCGAAATACTTCATGAATGTGGAAGAATGACATATACATTCATATGAAGCGAAATATACAAATATACCCTAATAGCTATCATTGGCTGATGTCATTAATAAAGCTCCTGTCCACATCTCCTGATATTACCCAAATCATATTCCTCACAAAGCTGCGCAATTTTCTGAAGAGGCTGGCCATCCCCATTTGAGAAGCTTTGTCTTTACTGCTAGAACCTCCAAAGATAATAAACAAGCACCAAGGATTTTTTTAGGGTAGCTCCAAGTCTGCAGACACATCCAAGTTAGGAACTTGGTCTGTGAGAAGATACTTACCTCCCACAGGGATCTCTCCCCGAGAAGGCTGGGTATATATGAGGAAACATCAGGTAGCAGGAGATGTATATGGAGGATGGTAATGACCGCAATGATTATGCTGTGTCCACCCATCTATCTTTTAAAGGTATTGCGCTTCACCCACCCAATTATCTATCTACCGACTTACCCAGCCATCTATTTATCTAGCTATCGATCTATCTAATGATTTACCATCTATCTACCTACCTACCCACCCCTCTAACTCTCTTAAAATGTACCATCTATCTACCCACCCATCCATCTATCTACATATCTATCTATCTATCTATCTATCTATCTATCTATCTATCTTTTGATTTAACATCTGTATACCCACCCACCTATTTGTCTATCAAATGATTTACCACCTGTCTACAAACCCCAAATGGATACCAAAAAACATATTATCAGTAATTAATGATGTTCATTAATTACCTGGCTTGGGTCTCTTGTTGCTGTGCACCATCTTTGATCGTTGACTTGAGGACGATTCTGCAGTCCAGGTCCCGGTCACCCTGCAGTAGTCGCATATTAGGACTTCTTCATCGGTTTCATGTAGACCACTCACCTAAAAAAAAAGGAAAGAGGTATGATAATATGTTCTTGGTATACACTGACAATTAAGCCCCATACACACTGGAGACCAGGGACACTTGCGATATAGTTAACTATATCGACAATTCCACTGGATACTCTAGAAATCGGTTACGACATCGTTCACTGATTTCCTAGTGACCTGCTAAACACGCGGGTCATCAGCTATATGGCCAGTGAAAAAAAAAAAATCGCTCAAAAGTGCCCTTGGAGCGGTATATTTTTATTTCTCATCAACTGTGTATGAGGGCTTTAGAAACATGCACTATGCATGCATCTTCTTTTTAAATAATCGAGCTATGATTTGGCCATTAAAAGAATGATTTGCCAACTATTCATTATGTCTCCAGGATCGGTCAATTATTGATCCATTATCTACCTACTGTATGTATCTATTTAACTGTCTATATAAATATCTATCTATATGTATTGTGCTGGGTTATGCTAATGATTTGCCATCTATGTACCTACCCACATATCTATCTAATGATTTACCATCTATGTATATACCCACCTATCTATCTTTTGATTTAACATCTGTGTACCCTATAGGAGGGCCAAGCTGGTGGTAGCCTCGTGACTCACAAAGAATCATCCTTCAGCACTCAGGAGAGGGAAAAACCCCTGTGGGGGAAACCTCTGGGGACCCGTGGCTGATGGACTGCCCGTCCCTCTGGGCATTAGGAGGCTATGCGGCATTATATTGACAAATTTATCGAAATACTTCATGAATGTGGAAGAATGACATATACATTCATATGAAGCAAAATATACAAATATACCCTAATAGCTATCATTGGCTGATGTCATTAATAAAGCTCCTGTCCACATCTCCTGATATTACCCAAATCATATTCCTCACAAAGCTGCGCAATTTGCTGAAGAGGCTGGCCATCCCCATTTGAGAAGCTTTGTCTTTACTGCTAGAACCTCCAAAGATAATAAACAAGCACCAAGGATTTTTTTAGGGTAGCTCCAAGTCTGCAGACACATCCAAGTTAGGAACTTGGTCTGTGAGAAGATACTTAATTCCCACAGGGATCTCTCTCCGAGAAGGCTGGGTATATATGAGGAAACATCAGGTAGCAGGAGATGTATATGGAGGATGGTAATGACCGCAATGATTATGCTGTGTCCACCCACCTATCTTTTAAAGGTATTGCGCTTCACCCACCCAATTATCTATCTACCGACTTACCCAGCCATCTATTTATCTAGCTATCGATCTATCTAATGATTTACCATCTATCTACCTACCTACCCACCCCTCTAACTCTCTTAAAATGTACCATCTATCTACCCACCCATCCATCTATCTATCTATCTTTTGATTTAACATCTGTATACCCACCCACCTATTTGTCTATCAAATGATTTACCACCTGTCTACAAACCCCAAATGGATACCAAAAAACATATTATCAGTAATTAATGATGTTCATTAATTACCTGGCTTGGGTCTCTTGTTGCTGTGCACCATCTTTGATCGTTGACTTGAGGACGATTCTGCAGTCCAGGTCCCGGTCACCCTGCAGTAGTCGCATATTAGGACTTCTTCATCGGTTTCATGTAGACCACTCACCTAAAAAAAGGAAAGAGGTATGATAATATGTTCTTGGTATACACTGACAATTAAGCCCCATACACACTGGAGACCAGGGACACTTGCGATATAGTTAACTATATCGACAATTCCACTGGATACTCTAGAAATCGGTTACGACATCGTTCACTAAATTTCCTAGTGACCTGCTAAACACGCGGGTCATCAGCTATATGGCCAGTGAAAAAAAAAAAAAAAAATATATCGCTCAAAAGTGCCCTTGGAGCGGTATATTTTTATTTCTCATCAACTGTGTATGAGGGCTTTAGAAAAATGCACTATGCATTCATCTTCTTTTTAAATAATCGAGCTATGATTTGGCCATTAAAAGAATAATTTGCCAACTATTCATTATGTCTCCAGGATCGGTCAATTATTTATCCATTATCTACCTACTGTATGTATCTATTTAACTGTCTATATAAATATCTATCTATATGTATTGTGCTGGGTTATGCTAATGATTTGCCATCTATGTACCTACCCACATATCTATCTAATGATTTACCATCTATGTATATACCCACCTATCTATCTTTTGATTTAACATCTATGTACCCTATAGGAGGGCCAAGCTGGTGGTAGCCTCGTGACTCACAAAGAATCATCCTTCAGCACTCAGGAGAGGGAAAACCCCCTGTGGGGGAAACCTCTGGGGACCCGTGGCTGATGGACTGCCCGTCCCTCTGGGCATTAGGAGGCTATGCGGCATTATATTGACAAATTTATCGAAATACTTCATGAATGTGGAAGAATGACATATACATTCATATGAAGCGAAATATACAAATATACCCTAATAGCTATCATTGGCTGATGTCATTAATAAAGCTCCTGTCCACATCTCCTGATATTACCCAAATCATATTCCTCACAAAGCTGCGCAATTTGCTGAAGAGGCTGGCCATCCCCATTTGAGAAGCTTTGTCTTTACTGCTAGAACCTCCAAAGATAATAAACAAGCACCAAGGATTTTTTTAGGGTAGCTCCAAGTCTGCAGACACATCCAAGTTAGGAACTTGGTCTGTGAGAAGATACTTACCTCCCACAGGGATCTCTCCCCGAGAAGGCTGGGTATATATGAGGAAACATCAGGTAGCAGGAGATGTATATGGAGGATGGTAATGACCGCAATGATTATGCTGTGTCCACCCACCTATCTTTTAAAGGTATTGCGCTTCACCCACCCAATTATCTATCTACCGACTTACCCAGCCATCTATTTATCTAGCTATCGATCTATCTAATGATTTACCATCTATCTACCTACCTACCTACCCACCCCTCTAACTCTCTTAAAATGTACCATCTATCTACCCACCCATCCATCTATCTATCTATCTATCTATCTATCTTTTGATTTAACATCTGTATACCCACCCACCTATTTGTCTATCAAATGATTTACCACCTGTCTACAAACCCCAAATGGATACCAAAAAACATATTATCAGTAATTAATGATGTTCATTAATTACCTGGCTTGGGTCTCTTGTTGCTGTGCACCATCTTTGATCGTTGACTTGAGGACGATTCTGCAGTCCAGGTCCCGGTCACCCTGCAGTAGTCGCATATTAGGACTTCTTCATCGGTTTCATGTAGACCACTCACCTAAAAAAAAAGGAAAGAGGTATGATAATATGTTCTTGGTATACACTGACAATTAAGCCCCATACACACTGGAGACCAGGGACACTTGCGATATAGTTAACTATATCGACAATTCCACTGGATACTCTAGAAATCGGTTACGACATCGTTCACTGATTTCCTAGTGACCTGCTAAACACGCGGGTCATCAGCTATATGGCCAGTGAAAAAAAAAAAAAAAAAATATCGCTCAAAAGTGCCCTTGGAGCGGTATATTTTTATTTCTCATCAACTGTGTATGAGGGCTTTAGAAACATGCACTATGCATGCATCTTCTTTTTAAATAATCGAGCTATGATTTGGCCATTAAAAGAATGATTTGCCAACTATTCATTATGTCTCCAGGATCGGTCAATTATTGATCCATTATCTACCTACTGTATGTATCTATTTAACTGTCTATATAAATATCTATCTATATGTATTGTGCTGGGTTATGCTAATGATTTGCCATCTATGTACCTACCCACATATCTATCTAATGATTTACCATCTATGTATATACCCACCTATCTATCTTTTGATTTAACATCTGTGTACCCTATAGGAGGGCCAAGCTGGTGGTAGCCTCGTGACTCACAAAGAATCATCCTTCAGCACTCAGGAGAGGGAAAACCCCCTGTGGGGGAAACCTCTGGGGACCCGTGGCTGATGGACTGCCCGTCCCTCTGGGCATTAGGAGGCTATGCGGCATTATATTGACAAATTTATCGAAATACTTCATGAATGTGGAAGAATGACATATACATTCATATGAAGCGAAATATACAAATATACCCTAATAGCTATCATTGGCTGATGTCATTAATAAAGCTCCTGTCCACATCTCCTGATATTACCCAAATCATATTCCTCACAAAGCTGCGCAATTTGCTGAAGAGGCTGGCCATCCCCATTTGAGAAGCTTTGTCTTTACTGCTAGAACCTCCAAAGATAATAAACAAGCACCAAGGATTTTTTTAGGGTAGCTCCAAGTCTGCAGACACATCCAAGTTAGGAACTTGGTCTGTGAGAAGATACTTACCTCCCACAGGGATCTCTCCCCGAGAAGGCTGGGTATATATGAGGAAACATCAGGTAGCAGGAGATGTATATGGAGGATGGTAATGACCGCAATGATTATGCTGTGTCCACCCACCTATCTTTTAAAGGTATTGCGCTTCACCCACCCAATTATCTATCTACCGACTTACCCAGCCATCTATTTATCTAGCTATCGATCTATCTAATGATTTACCATCTATCTACCTACCTACCCACCCCTCTAACTCTCTTAAAATGTACCATCTATCTACCCACCCATCCATCTATCTATCTATCTATCTTTTGATTTAACATCTGTATACCCACCCACCTATTTGTCTATCAAATGATTTACCACCTGTCTACAAACCCCAAATGGATACCAAAAAACATATTATCAGTAATTAATGATGTTCATTAATTACCTGGCTTGGGTCTCTTGTTGCTGTGCACCATCTTTGATCGTTGACTTGAGGACGATTCTGCAGTCCAGGTCCCGGTCACCCTGCAGTAGTCGCATATTAGGACTTCTTCATCGGTTTCATGTAGACCACTCACCTAAAAAAAAAGGAAAGAGGTATGATAATATGTTCTTGGTATACACTGACAATTAAGCCCCATACACACTGGAGACCAGGGACACTTGCGATATAGTTAACTATATCGACAATTCCACTGGATACTCTAGAAATCGGTTACGACATCGTTTACTGATTTCCTAGTGACCTGCTAAACACGCGGGTCATCAGCTATATGGCCAGTGAAAAAAAAAAAAAAAATATCGCTCAAAAGTGCCCTTGGAGCGGTATATTTTTATTTCTCATCAACTGTGTATGAGGGCTTTAGAAACATGCACTATGCATGCATCTTCTTTTTAAATAATCGAGCTATGATTTGGCCATTAAAAGAATGATTTGCCAACTATTCATTATGTCTCCAGGATTGGTCAAGTATTGATCCATTATCTACCTACTGTATGTATCTATTTAACTGTCTATATAAATATCTATCTATATGTATTGTGCTGGGTTATGCTAATGATTTGCCATCTATGTACCTACCCACATATCTATCTAATGATTTACCATCTATGTATATACCCACCTATCTATCTTTTGATTTAACATCTGTGTACCCTATAGGAGGGCCAAGCTGGTGGTAGCCTCGTGACTCACAAAGAATCATCCTTCAGCACTCAGGAGAGGGAAAACCCCCTGTGGGGGAAACCTCTGGGGACCCGTGGCTGATGGACTGCCCGTCCCTCTGGGCATTAGGAGGCTATGCGGCATTATATTGACAAATTTATCGAAATACTTCATGAATGTGGAAGAATGACATATACATTCATATGAAGCGAAATATACAAATATACCCTAATAGCTATCATTGGCTGATGTCATTAATAAAGCTCCTGTCCACATCTCCTGATATTACCCAAATCATATTCCTCACAAAGCTGCGCAATTTGCTGAAGAGGCTGGCCATCCCCATTTGAGAAGCTTTGTCTTTACTGCTAGAACCTCCAAAGATAATAAACAAGCACCAAGGATTTTTTTAGGGTAGCTCCAAGTCTGCAGACACATCCAAGTTAGGAACTTGGTCTGTGAGAAGATACTTACCTCCCACAGGGATCTCTCCCCGAGAAGGCTGGGTATATATGAGGAAACATCAGGTAGCAGGAGATGTATATGGAGGATGGTAATGACCGCAATGATTATGCTGTGTCCACCCACCTATCTTTTAAAGGTATTGCGCTTCACCCACCCAATTATCTATCTACCGACTTACCCAGCCATCTATTTATCTAGCTATCGATCTATCTAATGATTTACCATCTATCTACCTACCTACCCACCCCTCTAACTCTCTTAAAATGTACCATCTATCTACCCACCCATCCATCTATCTATCTATCTATCTTTTGATTTAACATCTGTATACCCACCCACCTATTTGTCTATCAAATGATTTACCACCTGTCTACAAACCCCAAATGGATACCAAAAAACATATTATCAGTAATTAATGATGTTCATTAATTACCTGGCTTGGGTCTCTTGTTGCTGTGCACCATCTTTGATCGTTGACTTGAGGACGATTCTGCAGTCCAGGTCCCGGTCACCCTGCAGTAGTCGCATATTAGGACTTCTTCATCGGTTTCATGTAGACCACTCACCTAAAAAAAAAGGAAAGAGGTATGATAATATGTTCTTGGTATACACTGACAATTAAGCCCCATACACACTGGAGACCAGGGACACTTGCGATATAGTTAACTATATCGACAATTCCACTGGATACTCTAGAAATCGGTTACGACATCGTTCACTGATTTCCTAGTGACCTGCTAAACACGCGGGTCATCAGCTATATGGCCAGTGGAAAAAAAAATAAAAAAATATCGCTCAAAAGTGCCCTTGGAGCGGTATATTTTTATTTCTCATCAACTGTGTATGAGGGCTTTAGAAACATGCACTATGCATGCATCTTCTTTTTAAATAATCGAGCTATGATTTGGCCATTAAAAGAATGATTTGCCAACTATTCATTATGTCTCCAGGATCGGTCAATTATTGATCCATTATCTACCTACTGTATGTATCTATTTAACTGTCTATATAAATATCTATCTATATGTATTGTGCTGGGTTATGCTAATGATTTGCCATCTATATACCTACCCACATATCTATCTAATGATTTACCATCTATGTATATACCCACCTATCTATCTTTTGATTTAACATCTGTGTACCCTATAGGAGGGCCAAGCTGGTGGTAGCCTCGTGACTCACAAAGAATCATCCTTCAGCACTCAGGAGAGGGAAAACCCCCTGTGGGGGAAACCTCTGGGGACCCGTGGCTGATGGACTGCCCGTCCCTCTGGGCATTAGGAGGCTATGCGGCATTATATTGACAAATTTATCGAAATACTTCATGAATGTGGAAGAATGACATATACATTCATATGAAGCGAAATATACAAATATACCCTAATAGCTATCATTGGCTGATGTCATTAATAAAGCTCCTGTCCACATCTCCTGATATTACCCAAATCATATTCCTCACAAAGCTGCGCAATTTGCTGAAGAGGCTGGCCATCCCCATTTGAGAAGCTTTGTCTTTACTGCTAGAACCTCCAAAGATAATAAACAAGCACCAAGGATTTTTTTAGGGTAGCTCCAAGTCTGTAGACACATCCAAGTTAGGAACTTGGTCTGTGAGAAGATACTTACCTCCCACAGGGATCTCTCCCCGAGAAGGCTGGGTATATATGAGGAAACATCAGGTAGCAGGAGATGTATATGGAGGATGGTAATGACCGCAATGATTATGCTGTGTCCACCCACCTATCTTTTAAAGGTATTGCGCTTCACCCACCCAATTATCTATCTACCGACTTACCCAGCCATCTATTTATCTAGCTATCGATCTATCTAATGATTTACCATCTATCTACCTACCTACCCACCCCTCTAACTATCTTAAAATGTACCATCTATCTACCCACCCATCCATCTATCTATCTATCTTTTGATTTAACATCTGTATACCCACCCACCTATTTGTCTATCAAATGATTTACCACCTGTCTACAAACCCCAAATGGATACCAAAAAACATATTATCAGTAATTAATGATGTTCATTAATTACCTGGCTTGGGTCTCTTGTTGCTGTGCACCATCTTTGATCGTTGACTTGAGGACGATTCTGCAGTCCAGGTCCCGGTCACCCTGCAGTAGTCGCATATTAGGACTTCTTCATCGGTTTCATGTAGACCACTCACCTAAAAAAAAAGGAAAGAGGTATGATAATATGTTCTTGGTATACACTGACAATTAAGCCCCATACACACTGGAGACCAGGGACACTTGCGATATAGTTAACTATATCGACAATTCCACTGGATACTCTAGAAATCGGTTACGACATCGTTCACTGATTTCCTAGTGACCTGCTAAACACGCGGGTCATCAGCTATATGGCCAGTGAAAAAAAAAAAAAAAAATATCGCTCAAAAGTGCCCTTGGAGCGGTATATTTTTATTTCTCATCAACTGTGTATGAGGGCTTTAGAAACATGCACTATGCATGCATCTTCTTTTTAAATAATCGAGCTATGATTTGGCCATTAAAAGAATGATTTGCCAACTATTCATTATGTCTCCAGGATCGGTCAATTATTGATCCATTATCTACCTACTGTATGTATCTATTTAACTGTCTATATAAATATCTATCTATATGTATTGTGCTGGGTTATGCTAATGATTTGCCATCTATGTACCTACCCACATATCTATCTAATGATTTACCATCTATGTATATACCCACCTATCTATCTTTTGATTTAACATCTGTGTACCCTATAGGAGGGCCAAGCTGGTGGTAGCCTCGTGACTCACAAAGAATCATCCTTCAGCACTCAGGAGAGGGAAAACCCCCTGTGGGGGAAACCTCTGGGGACCCGTGGCTGATGGACTGCCCGTCCCTCTGGGCATTAGGAGGCTATGCGGCATTATATTGACAAATTTATCGAAATACTTCATGAATGTGGAAGAATGACATATACATTCATATGAAGCGAAATATACAAATATACCCTAATAGCTATCATTGGCTGATGTCATTAATAAAGCTCCTGTCCACATCTCCTGATATTACCCAAATCATATTCCTCACAAAGCTGCGCAATTTGCTGAAGAGGCTGGCCATCCCCATTTGAGAAGCTTTGTCTTTACTGCTAGAACCTCCAAAGATAATAAACAAGCACCAAGGATTTTTTTAGGGTAGCTCCAAGTCTGCAGACACATCCAAGTTAGGAACTTGGTCTGTGAGAAGATACTTACCTCCCACAGGGATCTCTCCCCGAGAAGGCTGGGTATATATGAGGAAACATCAGGTAGCAGGAGATGTATATGGAGGATGGTAATGACCGCAATGATTATGCTGTGTCCACCCACCTATCTTTTAAAGGTATTGTGCTTCACCCACCCAATTATCTATCTACCGACTTACCCAGCCATCTATTTATCTAGCTATCGATCTATCTAATGATTTACCATCTATCTACCTACCTACCCACCCCTCTAACTCTCTTAAAATGTACCATCTATCTACCCACCCATCCATCTATCTATCTATCTATCTTTTGATTTAACATCTGTATACCCACCCACCTATTTGTCTATCAAATGAATTA
This sequence comes from Crinia signifera, assembly GCF_055691185.1. Lineage (NCBI taxonomy): Eukaryota > Metazoa > Chordata > Amphibia > Anura > Myobatrachidae > Crinia > Crinia signifera. The sequence goes on from NC_139222.1 coordinate 42,763,911, forward strand.
CCACCTGTCTACAAACCCCAAATGGATACCAAAAAACATATTATCAGTAATTAATGATGTTCATTAATTACCTGGCTTGGGTCTCTTGTTGCTGTGCACCATCTTTGATCGTTGACTTGAGGACGATTCTGCAGTCCAGGTCCCGGTCACCCTGCAGTAGTCGCATATTAGGACTTCTTCATCGGTTTCATGTAGACCACTCACCTAAAAAAAAAGGAAAGAGGTATGATAATATGTTCTTGGTATACACTGACAATTAAGCCCCATACACACTGGAGACCAGGGACACTTGCGATATAGTTAACTATATCGACAATTCCACTGGATACTCTAGAAATCGGTTACGACATCGTTCACTGATTTCCTAGTGACCTGCTAAACACGCGGGTCATCAGCTATATGGCCAGTGAAAAAAATAAAAAATATCGCTCAAAAGTGCCCTTGGAGCGGTATATTTTTATTTCTCATCAACTGTGTATGAGGGCTTTAGAAACATGCACTATGCATGCATCTTCTTTTTAAATAATCGAGCTATGATTTGGCCATTAAAAGAATGATTTGCCAACTATTCATTATGTCTCCAGGATCGGTCAATTATTGATCCATTATCTACCTACTGTATGTATCTATTTAACTGTCTAGATAAATAACTATCTATATGTATTGTGCTGGGTTATGCTAATGATTTGCCATCTACTGCTAGAACCTCCAAAGATAATAAACAAGCACCAAGGATTTTTTTAGGGTAGCTCCAAGTCTGCAGACACATCCAAGTTAGGAACTTGGTCTGTGAGAAGATACTTACCTCCCACAGGGATCTCTCCCCGAGAAGGCTGGGTATATATGAGGAAACATCAGGTAGCAGGAGATGTATATGGAGGATGGTAATGACCGCAATGATTATGCTGTGTCCACCCACCTATCTTTTAAAGGTATTGCGCTTCACCCACCCAATTATCTATCTACCGACTTACCCAGCCATCTATTTATCTAGCTATCGATCTATCTAATGATTTACCATCTATCTACCTACCTACCCACCCCTCTAACTCTCTTAAAATGTACCATCTATCTACCCACCCATCCATCTATCTATCTATCTATCTATCTATCTTTTGATTTAACATCTGTATACCCACCCAGCTATTTGTCTATCAAATGATTTACCACCTGTCTACAAACCCCAAATGGATACCAAAAAACATATTATCAGTAATTAATGATGTTCATTAATTACCTGGCTTGGGTCTCTTGTTGCTGTGCACCATCTTTGATCGTTGACTTGAGGACGATTCTGCAGTCCAGGTCCCGGTCACCCTGCAGTAGTCGCATATTAGGACTTCTTCATCAGTTTCATGTAGACCACTCATCTAAAAAAAAAGGAAAGAGGTATGATAATATGTTCTTGGTATACACTGACAATTAAGCCCCATACACACTGGAGACCAGGGACACTTGCGATATAGTTAACTATATCGACAATTCCACTGGATACTCTAGAAATCGGTTACGACATCGTTCACTGATTTCCTAGTGACCTGCTAAACACGCGGGTCATCAGCTATATGGCCAGTGGAAAAAATAAAATAAAATATCGCTCAAAAGTGCCCTTGGAGCGGTATATTTTTATTTCTCATCAACTGTGTATGAGGGCTTTAGAAACATGCACTATGCATGCATCTTCTTTTTAAATAATCAAGCTATGATTTGGCCATTAAAAGAATGATTTGCCAACTATTCATTATGTCTCCAGGATCGGTCAAGTATTGATCCATTATCTACCTACTGTATGTATCTATTTAACTGTCTATATAAATATCTATCTATATGTATTGTGCTGGGTTATGCTAATGATTTGCCATCTATGTACCTACCCACATATCTATCTAATGATTTACCATCTATGTATATACCCACCTATCTATCTTTTGATTTAACATCTGTGTACCCTATAGGAGGGCCAAGCTGGTGGTAGCCTCGTGACTCACAAAGAATCATCCTTCAGCACTCAGGAGAGGGAAAACCCCCTGTGGGGGAAACCTCTGGGGACCCGTGGCTGATGGACTGCCCGTCCCTCTGGGCATTAGGAGGCTATGCGGCATTATATTGACAAATTTATCGAAATACTTCATGAATGTGGAAGAATGACATATACATTCATATGAAGCGAAATATACAAATATACCCTAATAGCTATCATTGGCTGATGTCATTAATAAAGCTCCTGTCCACATCTCCTGATATTACCCAAATCATATTCCTCACAAAGCTGCGCAATTTGCTGAAGAGGCTGGCCATCCCCATTTGAGAAGCTTTGTCTTTACTGCTAGAACCTCCAAAGATAATAAACAAGCACCAAGGATTTTTTTAGGGTAGCTCCAAGTCTGCAGACACATCCAAGTTAGGAACTTGGTCTGTGAGAAGATACTTACCTCCCACAGGGATCTCTCCCCGAGAAGGCTGGGTATATATGAGGAAACATCAGGTAGCAGGAGATGTATATGGAGGATGGTAATGACCGCAATGATTATGCTGTGTCCACCCACCTATCTTTTAAAGGTATTGCGCTTCACCCACCCAATTATCTATCTACCGACTTACCCAGCCATCTATTTATCTAGCTATCGATCTATCTAATGATTTACCATCTATCTACCTACCTACCCACCCCTCTAACTCTCTTAAAATGTACCATCTATCTACCCACCCATCCATCTATCTATCTATCTATCTTTTGATTTAACATCTGTATACCCACCCAGCTATTTGTCTATCAAATGATTTACCACCTGTCTACAAACCACCAAATGGATACCAAAAAACATATTATCAGTAATTAATGATGTTCATTAATTACCTGGCTTGGGTCTCTTGTTGCTGTGCACCATCTTTGATCGTTGACTTGAGGACGATTCTGCAGTCCAGGTCCCGGTCACCCTGCAGTAGTCGCATATTAGGACTTCTTCATCGGTTTCATGTAGACCACTCACCTAAAAAAAAAGGAAAGAGGTATGATAATATGTTCTTGGTATACACTGACAATTAAGCCCCATACACACTGGAGACCAGGGACACTTGCGATATAGTTAACTATATCGACAATTCCACTGGATACTCTAGAAATCGGTTACGACATCGTTCACTGATTTCCTAGTGACCTGCTAAACACGCGGGTCATCAGCTATATGGCCAGTGAAAAAAAAAAAAAAAAAATATCGCTCAAAAGTGCCCTTGGAGCGGTATATTTTTATTTCTCATCAACTGTGTATGAGGGCTTTAGAAACATGCACTATGCATGCATCTTCTTTTTAAATAATCGAGCTATGATTTGGCCATTAAAAGAATGATTTGCCAACTATTCATTATGTCTCCAGGATTCGGTCAAGTATTGATCCATTATCTACCTACTGTATGTATCTATTTAACTGTCTATATAAATATCTATCTATATGTATTGTGCTGGGTTATGCTAATGATTTGCCATCTATGTACCTACCCACATATCTATCTAATGATTTACCATCTATGTATATACCCACCTATCTATCTTTTGATTTAACATCTGTGTACCCTATAGGAGGGCCAAGCTGGTGGTAGCCTCGTGACTCACAAAGAATCATCCTTCAGCACTCAGGAGAGGGAAAACCCCCTGTGGGGGAAACCTCTGGGGACCCGTGGCTGATGGACTGCCCGTCCCTCTGGGCATTAGGAGGCTATGCGGCATTATATTGACAAATTTATCGAAATACTTCATGAATGTGGAAGAATGACATATACATTCATATGAACCGAAATATACAAATATACCCTAATAGCTATCATTGGCTGATGTCATTAATAAAGCTCCTGTCCACATCTCCTGATATTACCCAAATCATATTCCTCACAAAGCTGCGCAATTTGCTGAAGAGGCTGGCCATCCCCATTTGAGAAGCTTTGTCTTTACTGCTAGAACCTCCAAAGATAATAAACAAGCACCAAGGATTTTTTTAGGGTAGCTCCAAGTCTGCAGACACATCCAAGTTAGGAACTTGGTCTGTGAGAAGATACTTACCTCCCACAGGGATCTCTCCCCGAGAAGGCTGGGTATATATGAGGAAACATCAGGTAGCAGGAGATGTATATGGAGGATGGTAATGACCGCAATGATTATGCTGTGTCCACCCACCTATCTTTTAAAGGTATTGCGCTTCACCCACCCAATTATCTATCTACCGACTTACCCAGCCATCTATTTATCTAGCTATCGATCTATCTAATGATTTACCATCTACCTACCTACCTACCCACCCCTCTAACTCTCTTAAAATGTACCATCTATCTACCCACCCATCCATCTATCTATCTATCTATCTATCTTTTGATTTAACATCTGTATACCCACCCACCTATTTGTCTATCAAATGATTTACCACCTGTCTACAAACCCCAAATGGATACCAAAAAACATATTATCAGTAATTAATGATGTTCATTAATTACCTGGCTTGGGTCTCTTGTTGCTGTGCACCATCTTTGATCGTTGACTTGAGGACGATTCTGCAGTCCAGGTCCCGGTCACCCTGCAGTAGTCGCATATTAGGACTTCTTCATCGGTTTCATGTAGACCACTCACCTAAAAAAAAAGGAAAGAGGTATGATAATATGTTCTTGGTATACACTGACAATTAAGCCCCATACACACTGGAGACCAGGGACACTTGCGATATAGTTAACTATATCGACAATTCCACTGGATACTCTAGAAATCGGTTACGACATCGTTCACTGATTTCTTAGTGACCTGCTAAACACGCGGGTCATCAGCTATATGGCCAGTGAAAAAAATAAAAAATATCGCTCAAAAGTGCCCTTGGAGCGGTATATTTTTATTTCTCATCAACTGTGTATGAGGGCTTTAGAAACATGCACTATGCATGCATCTTCTTTTTAAATAATCGAGCTATGATTTGGCCATTAAAAGAATGATTTGCCAACTATTCATTATGTCTCCAGGATCGGTCAATTATTGATCCATTATCTACCTACTGTATGTATCTATTTAACTGTCTATATAAATATCTATCTATATGTATTGTGCTGGGTTATGCTAATGATTTGCCATCTACTGCTAGAACCTCCAAAGATAATAAACAAGCACCAAGGATTTTTTTAGGGTAGCTCCAAGTCTGCAGACACATCCAAGTTAGGAACTTGGTCTGTGAGAAGATACTTACCTCCCACAGGGATCTCTCCCCGAGAAGGCTGGGTATATATGAGGAAACATCAGGTAGCAGGAGATGTATATGGAGGATGGTAATGACCGCAATGATTATGCTGTGTCCACCCACCTATCTTTTAAAGGTATTGCGCTTCACCCACCCAATTATCTATCTACCGACTTACCCAGCCATCTATTTATCTAGCTATCGATCTATCTAATGATTTACCATCTATCTACCTACCAACCCACCCCTCTAACTCTCTTAAAATGTACCATCTATCTACCCACCCATCCATCTATCTATCTATCTATCTATCTATCTATCTATCTATCTATCTTTTGATTTAACATCTGTATACCCACCCACCTATTTGTCTATCAAATGATTTACCACCTGTCTACAAACCCCAAATGGATACCAAAAAACATATTATCAGTAATTAATGATGTTCATTAATTACCTGGCTTGGGTCTCTTGTTGCTGTGCACCATCTTTGATTGTTGACTTGAGGACGATTCTGCAGTCCAGGTCCCGGTCACCCTGCAGTAGTCGCATATTAGGACTTCTTCATCGGTTTCATGTAGACCACTCACCTAAAAAAAAAGGAAAGAGGTATGATAATATGTTCTTGGTATACACTGACAATTAAGCCCCATACACACTGGAGACCAGGGACACTTGCGATATAGTTAACTATATCGACAATTCCACTGGATACTCTAGAAATCGGTTACGACATCGTTCACTGATTTCCTAGTGACCTGCTAAACACGCGGGTCATCAGCTATATGGCCAGTGGAAAAAAAAAAAAAAATATCGCTCAAAAGTGCCCTTGGAGCGGTATATTTTTATTTCTCATCAACTGTGTATGAGGGCTTTAGAAACATGCACTATGCATGCATCTTCTTTTTAAATAATCGAGCTATGATTTGGCCATTAAAAGAATGATTTGCCAACTATTCATTATGTCTCCAGGATTGGTCAAGTATTGATCCATTATCTACCTACTGTATGTATCATTTTAACTGTCTATATAAATATCTATCTATATGTATTGTGCTGGGTTATGCTAATGATTTGCCATCTATGTACCTACCCACATATCTATCTAATGATTTACCATCTATGTATATACCCACCTATCTATCTTTTGATTTAACATCTGTGTACCCTATAGGAGGGCCAAGCTGGTGGTAGCCTCGTGACTCACAAAGAATCATCCTTCAGCACTCAGGAGAGGGAAAACCCCCTGTGGGGGAAACCTCTGGGGACCCGTGGCTGATGGACTGCCCGTCCCTCTGGGCATTAGGAGGCTATGCGGCATTATATTGACAAATTTATCGAAATACTTCATGAATGTGGAAGAATGACATATACATTCATATGAACCGAAATATACAAATATACCCTAATAGCTATCATTGGCTGATGTCATTAATAAAGCTCCTGTCCACATCTCCTGATATTACCCAAATCATATTCCTCACAAAGCTGCGCAATTTGCTGAAGAGGCTGGCCATCCCCATTTGAGAAGCTTTGTCTTTACTGCTAGAACCTCCAAAGATAATAAACAAGCACCAAGGATTTTTTTAGGGTAGCTCCAAGTCTGCAGACACATCCAAGTTAGGAACTTGGTCTGTGAGAAGATACTTACCTCCCACAGGGATCTCTCCCCGAGAAGGCTGGGTATATATGAGGAAACATCAGGTAGCAGGAGATGTATATGGAGGATGGTAATGACCGCAATGATTATGCTGTGTCCACCCACCTATCTTTTAAAGGTATTGCGCTTCACCCACCCAATTATCTATCTACCGACTTACCCAGCCATCTATTTATCTAGCTATCGATCTATCTAATGATTTACCATCTATCTACCTACCTACCCACCCCTCTAACTCTCTTAAAATGTACCATCTATCTACCCACCCATCCATCTATCTATCTATCTATCTATCTATCTATCTATCTTTTGATTTAACATCTGTATACCCACCCACCTATTTGTCTATCAAATGATTTACCACCTGTCTACAAACCCCAAATGGATACCAAAAAACATATTATCAGTAATTAATGATGTTCATTAATTACCTGGCTTGGGTCTCTTGTTGCTGTGCACCATCTTTGATCGTTGACTTGAGGACGATTCTGCAGTCCAGGTCCCGGTCACCCTGCAGTAGTCGCATATTAGGACTTCTTCATCGGTTTCATGTAGACCACTCACCTAAAAAAAAAGGAAAGAGGTATGATAATATGTTCTTGGTATACACTGACAATTAAGCCCCATACACACTGGAGACCAGGGACACTTGCGATATAGTTAACTATATCGACAATTCCACTGGATACTCTAGAAATCGGTTACGACATCGTTCACTGATTTCCTAGTGACCTGCTAAACACGCGGGTCATCAGCTATATGGCCAGTGAAAAAAAAAAAAAAAAAAATATCGCTCAAAAGTGCCCTTGGAGCGGTATATTTTTATTTCTCATCAACTGTGTATGAGGGCTTTAGAAACATGCACTATGCATGCATCTTCTTTTTAAATAATCGAGCTATGATTTGGCCATTAAAAGAATGATTTGCCAACTATTCATTATGTCTCCAGGATCGGTCAATTATTGATCCATTATCTACCTACTGTATGTATCTATTTAACTGTCTATATAAATATCTATCTATATGTATTGTGCTGGGTTATGCTAATGATTTGCCATCTATGTACCTACCCACATATCTATCTAATGATTTACCATCTATGTATATACCCACCTATCTATCTTTTGATTTAACATCTGTGTACCCTATAGGAGGGCCAAGCTGGTGGTAGCCTCGTGACTCACAAAGAATCATCCTTCAGCACTCAGGAGAGGGAAAACCCCCTGTGGGGGAAACCTCTGGGGACCCGTGGCTGATAGACTGCCCGTCCCTCTGGGCATTAGGAGGCTATGCGGCATTATATTGACAAATTTATCGAAATACTTCATGAATGTGGAAGAATGACATATACATTCATATGAAGCGAAATATACAAATATACCCTAATAGCTATCTTTGGCTGATGTCATTAATAAAGCTCCTGTCCACATCTCCTGATATTACCCAAATCATATTCCTCACAAAGCTGCGCAATTTGCTGAAGAGGCTGGCCATCCCCATTTGAGAAGCTTTGTCTTTACTGCTAGAACCTCCAAAGATAATAAACAAGCACCAAGGATTTTTTTAGGGTAGCTCCAAGTCTGCAGACACATCCAAGTTAGGAACTTGGTCTGTGAGAAGATACTTACCTCCCACAGGGATCTCTCCCCGAGAAGGCTGGGTATATATGAGGAAACATCAGGTAGCAGGAGATGTATATGGAGGATGGTAATGACCGCAATGATTATGCTGTGTCCACCCACCTATCTTTTAAAGGTATTGCGCTTCACCCACCCAATTATCTATCTACCGACTTACCCAGCCATCTATTTATCTAGCTATCGATCTATCTAATGATTTACCATCTATCTACCTACCTACCCACCCCTCTAACTCTCTTAAAATGTACCATCTATCTACCCACCCATCCATCTATCTATCTATCTTTTGATTTAACATCTGTATACCCACCCACCTATTTGTCTATCAAATGATTTACCACCTGTCTACAAACCCCAAATGGATACCAAAAAACATATTATCAGTAATTAATGATGTTCATTAATTACCTGGCTTGGGTCTCTTGTTGCTGTGCACCATCTTTGATCGTTGACTTGAGGACGATTCTGCAGTCCAGGTCCCGGTCACCCTGCAGTAGTCGCATATTAGGACTTCTTCATCGGTTTCATGTAGACCACTCACCTAAAAAAAAAGGAAAGAGGTATGATAATATGTTCTTGGTATACACTGACAATTAAGCCCCATACACACTGGAGACCAGGGACACTTGCGATATAGTTAACTATATCGACAATTCCACTGGATACTCTAGAAATCGGTTACGACATCGTTCACTGATTTCCTAGTGACCTGCTAAACACGCGGGTCATCAGCTATATGGCCAGTGAAAAAAATAAATAAAAAAATATCGCTCAAAAGTGCCCTTGGAGCGGTATATTTTTATTTCTCATCAACTGTGTATGAGGGCTTTAGAAACATGCACTATGCATGCATCTTCTTTTTAAATAATCGAGCTATGATTTGGCCATTAAAAGAATGATTTGCCAACTATTCATTATGTCTCCAGGATCGGTCAATTATTGATCCATTATCTACCTACTGTATGTATCTATTTAACTGTCTATATAAATATCTATCTATATGTATTGTGCTGGGTTATGCTAATGATTTGCCATCTATGTACCTACCCACATATCTATCTAATGATTTACCATCTATGTATATACCCACCTATCTATCTTTTGATTTAACATCTGTGTACCCTATAGGAGGGCCAAGCTGGTGGTAGCCTCGTGATTTACAAAGAATCATCCTTCAGCACTCAGGAGAGGGAAAACTCCCTGTGGGGGAAACCTCTGGGGACCCGTGGCTGATGGACTGCCCGTCCCTCTGGGCATTAGGAGGCTATGCGGCATTATATTGACAAATTTATCGAAATACTTCATGAATGTGGAAGAATGACATATACATTCATATGAAGCGAAATATACAAATATACCCTAATAGCTATCATTGGCTGATGTCATTAATAAAGCTCCTGTCCACATCTCCTGATATTACCCAAATCATATTCCTCACAAAGCTGCGCAATTTGCTGAAGAGGCTGGCCATCCCCATTTGAGAAGCTTTGTCTTTACTGCTAGAACCTCCAAAGATAATAAACAAGCACCAAGGATTTTTTTAGGGTAGCTCCAAGTCTGCAGACACATCCAAGTTAGGAACTTGGTCTGTGAGAAGATACTTACCTCCCACAGGGATCTCTCCCCGAGAAGGCTGGGTATATATGAGGAAACATCAGGTAGCAGGAGATGTATATGGAGGATGGTAATGACCGCAATGATTATGCTGTGTCCACCCACCTATCTTTTAAAGGTATTGTGCTTCACCCACCCAATTATCTATCTACCGACTTACCCAGCCATCTATTTATCTAGCTATCGATCTATCTAATGATTTACCATCTATCTACCTACCTACCCACCCCTCTAACTCTCTTAAAATGTACCATCTATCTACCCACCCATCCATCTATCTATCTATCTTTTGATTTAACATCTGTATACCCACCCACCTATTTGTCTATCAAATGATTTACCACCTGTCTACAAACCCCAAATGGATACCAAAAAACATATTATCAGTAATTAATGATGTTCATTAATTACCTGGCTTGGGTCTCTTGTTGCTGTGCACCATCTTTGATCGTTGACTTGAGGACGATTCTGCAGTCCAGGTCCCAGTCACCCTGCAGTAGTCGCATATTAGGACTTCTTCATCGGTTTCATGTAGACCACTCACCTAAAAAAAAAGGAAAGAGGTATGATAATATGTTCTTGGTATACACTGACAATTAAGCCCCATACACACTGGAGACCAGGGACACTTGCGATATAGTTAACTATATCGACAATTCCACTGGATACTCTAGAAATCGGTTACGACATCGTTCACTGATTTCCTAGTGACCTGCTAAACACGCGGGTCATCAGCTATATGGCCAGTGAAAAAAAAAAATATATATATCGCTCAAAAGTGCCCTTGGAGCGGTATATTTTTATTTCTCATCAACTGTGTATGAGGGCTTTAGAAACATGCACTATGCATGCATCTTCTTTTTAAATAATCGAGCTATGATTTGGCCATTAAAAGAATGATTTGCCAACTATTCATTATGTCTCCAGGATCGGTCAATTATTGATCCATTATCTACCTACTGTATGTATCTATTTAACTGTCTATATAAATATCTATCTATATGTATTGTGCTGGGTTATGCTAATGATTTGCCATCTATGTACCTACCCACATATCTATCTAATGATTTACCATCTATGTATATACCCACCTATCTATCTTTTGATTTAACATCTGTGTACCCTATAGGAGGGCCAAGCTGGTGGTAGCCTCGTGACTCACAAAGAATCATCCTTCAGCACTCAGGAGAGGGAAAACCCCCTGTGGGGGAAACCTCTGGGGACCCGTAGCTGATGGACTGCCCGTCCCTCTGGGCATTAGGAGGCTATGCGGCATTATATTGACAAATTTATCGAAATACTTCATGAATGTGGAAGAATGACATATACATTCATATGAAGCGAAATATACAAATATACCCTAATAGCTATCATTGGCTGATGTCATTAATAAAGCTCCTGTCCACATCTCCTGATATTACCCAAATCATATTCCTCACAAAGCTGCGCAATTTGCTGAAGAGGCTGGCCATCCCCATTTGAGAAGCTTTGTCTTTACTGCTAGAACCTCCAAAGATAATAAACAAGCACCAAGGATTTTTTTAGGGTAGCTCCAAGTCTGCAGACACATCCAAGTTAGGAACTTGGTCTGTGAGAAGATACTTACCTCCCACAGGGATCTCTCCCCGAGAAGGCTGGGTATATATGAGGAAACATCAGGTAGCAGGAGATGTATATGGAGGATGGTAATGACCGCAATGATTATGCTGTGTCCACCCACCTATCTTTTAAAGGTATTGCGCTTCACCCACCCAATTATCTATCTACCGACTTACCCAGCCATCTATTTATCTAGCTATCGATCTATCTAATGATTTACCATCTATCTACCTACCTACCCACCCCTCTAACTCTCTTAAAATTTACCATCTATCTACCCACCCATCCATCTATCTATCTATCTATCTATCTTTTGATTTAACATCTGTATACCCACCCACCTATTTGTCTATCAAATGATTTACCACCTGTCTACAAACCCCAAATGGATACCAAAAAACATATTATCAGTAATTAATGATGTTCATTAATTACCTGGCTTGGGTCTCTTGTTGCTGTGCACCATCTTTGATCGTTGACTTGAGGACGATTCTGCAGTCCAGGTCCCGGTCACCCTGCAGTAGTCGCATATTAGGACTTCTTCATCGGTTTCATGTAGACCACTCACCTAAAAAAAAAGGAAAGAGGTATGATAATATGTTCTTGGTATACACTGACAATTAAGCCCCATACACACTGGAGACCAGGGACACTTGCGATATAGTTAACTATATCGAAAATTCCACTGGATACTCTAGAAATCGGTTACGACATCGTTCACTGATTTCCTAGTGACCTGCTAAACACGCGGGTCATCAGCTATATGGCCAGTGAAAAAAAAAAAAAAAAATATCGCTCAAAAGTGCCCTTGGAGCGGTATATTTTTATTTCTCATCAACTGTGTATGAGGGCTTTAGAAACATGCACTATGCATGCATCTTCTTTTTAAATAATCGAGCTATGATTTGGCCATTAAAAGAATGATTTGCCAACTATTCATTATGTCTCCAGGATCGGTCAATTATTGATCCATTATCTACCTACTGTATGTATCTATTTAACTGTCTATATAAATATCTATCTATATGTATTGTGCTTGGTTATGCTAATGATTTGCCATCTATGTACCTACCCACATATCTATCTAATGATTTACCATCTATGTATATACCCACCTATCTATCTTTTGATTTAACATCTGTGTACCCTATAGGAGGGCCAAGCTGGTGGTAGCCTCGTGACTCACAAAGAATCATCCTTCAGCACTCAGGAGAGGGAAAACCCCCTGTGGGGGAAACCTCTGGGGACCCGTAGCTGATGGACTGCCCGTCCCTCTGGGCATTAGGAGGCTATGCGGCATTATATTGACAAATTTATCGAAATACTTCATGAATGTGGAAGAATGACATATACATTCATATGAAGCGAAATATACAAATATACCCTAATAGCTATCATTGGCTGATGTCATTAATAAAGCTCCTGTCCACATCTCCTGATATTACCCAAATCATATTCCTCACAAAGCTGCGCAATTTGCTGAAGAGGCTGGCCATCCCCATTTGAGAAGCTTTGTCTTTACTGCTAGAACCTCCAAAGATAATAAACAAGCACCAAGGATTTTTTTAGGGTAGCTCCAAGTCTGCAGACACATCCAAGTTAGGAACTTGGTCTGTGAGAAGATACTTACCTCCCACAGGGATCTCTCCCCGAGAAGGCTGGGTATATATGAGGAAACATCAGGTAGCAGGAGATGTATATGGAGGATGGTAATGACCGCAATGATTATGCTGTGTCCACCCACCTATCTTTTAAAGGTATTGTGCTTCACCCACCCAATTATCTATCTACCGACTTACCCAGCCATCTATTTATCTAGCTATCGATCTATCTAATGATTTACCATCTATCTACCTACCTACCCACCCCTCTAACTCTCTTAAAATGTACCATCTATCTACCCACCCATCCATCTATCTATCTATCTTTTGATTTAACATCTGTATACCCACCCACCTATTTGTCTATCAAATGATTTACCACCTGTCTACAAACCCCAAATGGATACCAAAAAACATATTATCAGTAATTAATGATGTTCATTAATTACCTGGCTTGGGTCTCTTGTTGCTGTGCACCATCTTTGATCGTTGACTTGAGGACGATTCTGCAGTCCAGGTCCCAGTCACCCTGCAGTAGTCGCATATTAGGACTTCTTCATCGGTTTCATGTAGACCACTCACCTAAAAAAAAAGGAAAGAGGTATGATAATATGTTCTTGGTATACACTGACAATTAAGCCCCATACACACTGGAGACCAGGGACACTTGCGATATAGTTAACTATATCGACAATTCCACTGGATACTCTAGAAATCGGTTACGACATCGTTCACTGATTTCCTAGTGACCTGCTAAACACGCGGGTCATCAGCTATATGGCCAGTGAAAAAAAAAAATATATATATCGCTCAAAAGTGCCCTTGGAGCGGTATATTTTTATTTCTCATCAACTGTGTATGAGGGCTTTAGAAACATGCACTATGCATGCATCTTCTTTTTAAATAATCGAGCTATGATTTGGCCATTAAAAGAATGATTTGCCAACTATTCATTATGTCTCCAGGATCGGTCAATTATTGATCCATTATCTACCTACTGTATGTATCTATTTAACTGTCTATATAAATATCTATCTATATGTATTGTGCTGGGTTATGCTAATGATTTGCCATCTATGTACCTACCCACATATCTATCTAATGATTTACCATCTATGTATATACCCACCTATCTATCTTTTGATTTAACATCTGTGTACCCTATAGGAGGGCCAAGCTGGTGGTAGCCTCGTGACTCACAAAGAATCATCCTTCAGCACTCAGGAGAGGGAAAACCCCCTGTGGGGGAAACCTCTGGGGACCCGTAGCTGATGGACTGCCCGTCCCTCTGGGCATTAGGAGGCTATGCGGCATTATATTGACAAATTTATCGAAATACTTCATGAATGTGGAAGAATGACATATACATTCATATGAAGCGAAATATACAAATATACCCTAATAGCTATCATTGGCTGATGTCATTAATAAAGCTCCTGTCCACATCTCCTGATATTACCCAAATCATATTCCTCACAAAGCTGCGCAATTTGCTGAAGAGGCTGGCCATCCCCATTTGAGAAGCTTTGTCTTTACTGCTAGAACCTCCAAAGATAATAAACAAGCACCAAGGATTTTTTTAGGGTAGCTCCAAGTCTGCAGACACATCCAAGTTAGGAACTTGGTCTGTGAGAAGATACTTACCTCCCACAGGGATCTCTCCCCGAGAAGGCTGGGTATATATGAGGAAACATCAGGTAGCAGGAGATGTATATGGAGGATGGTAATGACCGCAATGATTATGCTGTGTCCACCCACCTATCTTTTAAAGGTATTGCGCTTCACCCACCCAATTATCTATCTACCGACTTACCCAGCCATCTATTTATCTAGCTATCGATCTATCTAATGATTTACCATCTATCTACCTACCTACCCACCCCTCTAACTCTCTTAAAATTTACCATCTATCTACCCACCCATCCATCTATCTATCTATCTATCTATCTTTTGATTTAACATCTGTATACCCACCCACCTATTTGTCTATCAAATGATTTACCACCTGTCTACAAACCCCAAATGGATACCAAAAAACATATTATCAGTAATTAATGATGTTCATTAATTACCTGGCTTGGGTCTCTTGTTGCTGTGCACCATCTTTGATCGTTGACTTGAGGACGATTCTGCAGTCCAGGTCCCGGTCACCCTGCAGTAGTCGCATATTAGGACTTCTTCATCGGTTTCATGTAGACCACTCACCTAAAAAAAAAGGAAAGAGGTATGATAATATGTTCTTGGTATACACTGACAATTAAGCCCCATACACACTGGAGACCAGGGACACTTGCGATATAGTTAACTATATCGAAAATTCCACTGGATACTCTAGAAATCGGTTACGACATCGTTCACTGATTTCCTAGTGACCTGCTAAACACGCGGGTCATCAGCTATATGGCCAGTGAAAAAAAAAAAAAAAAATATCGCTCAAAAGTGCCCTTGGAGCGGTATATTTTTATTTCTCATCAACTGTGTATGAGGGCTTTAGAAACATGCACTATGCATGCATCTTCTTTTTAAATAATCGAGCTATGATTTGGCCATTAAAAGAATGATTTGCCAACTATTCATTATGTCTCCAGGATCGGTCAATTATTGATCCATTATCTACCTACTGTATGTATCTATTTAACTGTCTATATAAATATCTATCTATATGTATTGTGCTTGGTTATGCTAATGATTTGCCATCTATGTACCTACCCACATATCTATCTAATGATTTACCATCTATGTATATACCCACCTATCTATCTTTTGATTTAACATCTGTGTACCCTATAGGAGGGCCAAGCTGGTGGTAGCCTCGTGACTCACAAAGAATCATCCTTCAGCACTCAGGAGAGGGAAAACCCCCTGTGGGGGAAACCTCTGGGGACCCGTAGCTGATGGACTGCCCGTCCCTCTGGGCATTAGGAGGCTATGCGGCATTATATTGACAAATTTATCGAAATACTTCATGAATGTGGAAGAATGACATATACATTCATATGAAGCGAAATATACAAATATACCCTAATAGCTATCATTGGCTGATGTCATTAATAAAGCTCCTGTCCACATCTCCTGATATTACCCAAATCATATTCCTCACAAAGCTGCGCAATTTGCTGAAGAGGCTGGCCATCCCCATTTGAGAAGCTTTGTCTTTACTGCTAGAACCTCCAAAGATAATAAACAAGCACCAAGGATTTTTTTAGGGTAGCTCCAAGTCTGCAGACACATCCAAGTTAGGAACTTGGTCTGTGAGAAGATACTTACCTCCCACAGGGATCTCTCCCCGAGAAGGCTGGGTATATATGAGGAAACATCAGGTAGCAGGAGATGTATATGGAGGATGGTAATGACCGCAATGATTATGCTGTGTCCACCCACCTATCTTTTAAAGGTATTGTGCTTCACCCACCCAATTATCTATCTACCGACTTACCCAGCCATCTATTTATCTAGCTATCGATCTATCTAATGATTTACCATCTATCTACCTACCTACCCACCCCTCTAACTCTCTTAAAATGTACCATCTATCTACCCACCCATCCATCTATCTATCTATCTTTTGATTTAACATCTGTATACCCACCCACCTATTTGTCTATCAAATGATTTACCACCTGTCTACAAACCCCAAATGGATACCAAAAAACATATTATCAGTAATTAATGATGTTCATTAATTACCTGGCTTGGGTCTCTTGTTGCTGTGCACCATCTTTGATCGTTGACTTGAGGACGATTCTGCAGTCCAGGTCCCAGTCACCCTGCAGTAGTCGCATATTAGGACTTCTTCATCGGTTTCATGTAGACCACTCACCTAAAAAAAAAGGAAAGAGGTATGATAATATGTTCTTGGTATACACTGACAATTAAGCCCCATACACACTGGAGACCAGGGACACTTGCGATATAGTTAACTATATCGACAATTCCACTGGATACTCTAGAAATCGGTTACGACATCGTTCACTGATTTCCTAGTGACCTGCTAAACACGCGGGTCATCAGCTATATGGCCAGTGAAAAAAAAAAATATATATATCGCTCAAAAGTGCCCTTGGAGCGGTATATTTTTATTTCTCATCAACTGTGTATGAGGGCTTTAGAAACATGCACTATGCATGCATCTTCTTTTTAAATAATCGAGCTATGATTTGGCCATTAAAAGAATGATTTGCCAACTATTCATTATGTCTCCAGGATCGGTCAATTATTGATCCATTATCTACCTACTGTATGTATCTATTTAACTGTCTATATAAATATCTATCTATATGTATTGTGCTGGGTTATGCTAATGATTTGCCATCTATGTACCTACCCACATATCTATCTAATGATTTACCATCTATGTATATACCCACCTATCTATCTTTTGATTTAACATCTGTGTACCCTATAGGAGGGCCAAGCTGGTGGTAGCCTCGTGACTCACAAAGAATCATCCTTCAGCACTCAGGAGAGGGAAAACCCCCTGTGGGGGAAACCTCTGGGGACCCGTAGCTGATGGACTGCCCGTCCCTCTGGGCATTAGGAGGCTATGCGGCATTATATTGACAAATTTATCGAAATACTTCATGAATGTGGAAGAATGACATATACATTCATATGAAGCGAAATATACAAATATACCCTAATAGCTATCATTGGCTGATGTCATTAATAAAGCTCCTGTCCACATCTCCTGATATTACCCAAATCATATTCCTCACAAAGCTGCGCAATTTGCTGAAGAGGCTGGCCATCCCCATTTGAGAAGCTTTGTCTTTACTGCTAGAACCTCCAAAGATAATAAACAAGCACCAAGGATTTTTTTAGGGTAGCTCCAAGTCTGCAGACACATCCAAGTTAGGAACTTGGTCTGTGAGAAGATACTTACCTCCCACAGGGATCTCTCCCCGAGAAGGCTGGGTATATATGAGGAAACATCAGGTAGCAGGAGATGTATATGGAGGATGGTAATGACCGCAATGATTATGCTGTGTCCACCCACCTATCTTTTAAAGGTATTGCGCTTCACCCACCCAATTATCTATCTACCGACTTACCCAGCCATCTATTTATCTAGCTATCGATCTATCTAATGATTTACCATCTATCTACCTACCTACCCACCCCTCTAACTCTCTTAAAATTTACCATCTATCTACCCACCCATCCATCTATCTATCTATCTATCTATCTTTTGATTTAACATCTGTATACCCACCCACCTATTTGTCTATCAAATGATTTACCACCTGTCTACAAACCCCAAATGGATACCAAAAAACATATTATCAGTAATTAATGATGTTCATTAATTACCTGGCTTGGGTCTCTTGTTGCTGTGCACCATCTTTGATCGTTGACTTGAGGACGATTCTGCAGTCCAGGTCCCGGTCACCCTGCAGTAGTCGCATATTAGGACTTCTTCATCGGTTTCATGTAGACCACTCACCTAAAAAAAAAGGAAAGAGGTATGATAATATGTTCTTGGTATACACTGACAATTAAGCCCCATACACACTGGAGACCAGGGACACTTGCGATATAGTTAACTATATCGAAAATTCCACTGGATACTCTAGAAATCGGTTACGACATCGTTCACTGATTTCCTAGTGACCTGCTAAACACGCGGGTCATCAGCTATATGGCCAGTGAAAAAAAAAAAAAAAAATATCGCTCAAAAGTGCCCTTGGAGCGGTATATTTTTATTTCTCATCAACTGTGTATGAGGGCTTTAGAAACATGCACTATGCATGCATCTTCTTTTTAAATAATCGAGCTATGATTTGGCCATTAAAAGAATGATTTGCCAACTATTCATTATGTCTCCAGGATCGGTCAATTATTGATCCATTATCTACCTACTGTATGTATCTATTTAACTGTCTATATAAATATCTATCTATATGTATTGTGCTTGGTTATGCTAATGATTTGCCATCTATGTACCTACCCACATATCTATCTAATGATTTACCATCTATGTATATACCCACCTATCTATCTTTTGATTTAACATCTGTGTACCCTATAGGAGGGCCAAGCTGGTGGTAGCCTCGTGACTCACAAAGAATCATCCTTCAGCACTCAGGAGAGGGAAAACCCCCTGTGGGGGAAACCTCTGGGGACCCGTAGCTGATGGACTGCCCGTCCCTCTGGGCATTAGGAGGCTATGCGGCATTATATTGACAAATTTATCGAAATACTTCATGAATGTGGAAGAATGACATATACATTCATATGAAGCGAAATATACAAATATACCCTAATAGCTATCATTGGCTGATGTCATTAATAAAGCTCCTGTCCACATCTCCTGATATTACCCAAATCATATTCCTCACAAAGCTGCGCAATTTGCTGAAGAGGCTGGCCATCCCCATTTGAGAAGCTTTGTCTTTACTGCTAGAACCTCCAAAGATAATAAACAAGCACCAAGGATTTTTTTAGGGTAGCTCCAAGTCTGCAGACACATCCAAGTTAGGAACTTGGTCTGTGAGAAGATACTTACCTCCCACAGGGATCTCTCCCCGAGAAGGCTGGGTATATATGAGGAAACATCAGGTAGCAGGAGATGTATATGGAGGATGGTAATGACCGCAATGATTATGCTGTGTCCACCCACCTATCTTTTAAAGGTATTGCGCTTCACCCACCCAATTATCTATCTACCGACTTACCCAGCCATCTATTTATCTAGCTATCGATCTATCTAATGATTTACCATCTATCTACCTACCTACCCACCCCTCTAACTCTCTTAAAATGTACCATCTATCTACCCACCCATCCATCTATCTATCTATCTATCTATCTATCTTTTGATTTAACATCTGTATACCCACCCACCTATTTGTCTATCAAATGATTTACCACCTGTCTACAAACCCCAAATGGATACCAAAAAACATATTATCAGTAATTAATGATGTTCATTAATTACCTGGCTTGGGTCTCTTGTTGCTGTGCACCATCTTTGATCGTTGACTTGAGGACGATTCTGCAGTCCAGGTCCCGGTCACCCTGCAGTAGTCGCATATTAGGACTTCTTCATCGGTTTCATGTAGACCACTCACCTAAAAAAAAAGGAAAGAGGTATGATAATATGTTCTTGGTAAACACTGACAATTAAGCCCCATACACACTGGAGACCAGGGACACTTGCGATATAGTTAACTATATCGACAATTCCACTGGATACTCTAGAAATCGGTTACGACATCGTTCACTGATTTCCTAGTGACCTGCTAAACACGCGGGTCATCAGCTATATGGCCAGTGAAAAAAATAAATAAAAAAATATCGCTCAAAAGTGCCCTTGGAGCGGTATATTTTTATTTCTCATCAACTGTGTATGAGGGCTTTAGAAACATGCACTATGCATGCATCTTCTTTTTAAATAATCGAGCTATGATTTGGCCATTGAAAGAATGATTTGCCAACTATTCATTATGTCTCCAGGATCGGTCAATTATTGATCCATTATCTACCTACTGTATGTATCTATTTAACTGTCTATATAAATATCTATCTATATGTATTGTGCTGGGTTAAGCTAATGATTTGCCATCTATGTACCTACCCACATATCTATCTAATGATTTACCATCTATGTATATACCCACCTATCTATCTTTTGATTTAACATCTGTGTACCCTATAGGAGGGCCAAGCTGGTGGTAGCCTCGTGACTCACAAAGAATCATCCTTCAGCACTCAGGAGAGGGAAAACCCCCTGTGGGGGAAACCTCTGGGGACCCGTGGCTGATGGACTGCCCGTCCCTCTGGGCATTAGGAGGCTATGCGGCATTATATTGACAAATTTATCGAAATACTTCATGAATGTGGAAGAATGACATATACATTCATATGAAGCGAAATATACAAATATACCCTAATAGCTATCATTGGCTGATGTCATTAATAAAGCTCCTGTCCACATCTCCTGATATTACCCAAATCATATTCCTCACAAAGCTGCGCAATTTGCTGAAGAGGCTGGCCATCCCCATTTGAGAAGCTTTGTCTTTACTGCTAGAACCTCCAAAGATAATAAACAAGCACCAAGGATTTTTTTAGGGTAGCTCCAAGTCTGCAGACACATCCAAGTTAGGAACTTGGTCTGTGAGAAGATACTTACCTCCCACAGGGATCTCTCCCCGAGAAGGCTGGGTATATATGAGGAAACATCAGGTAGCAGTAGATGTATATGGAGGATGGTAATGACCGCAATGATTATGCTGTGTCCACCCACCTATCTTTTAAAGGTATTGCGCTTCACCCACCCAATTATCTATCTACCGACTTACCCAGCCATCTATTTATCTAGCTATCGATCTATCTAATGATTTACCATCTATCTACCTACCTACCCACCCCTCTAACTCTCTTAAAATGTACCATCTATCTACCCACCCATCCATCTATCTATCTATCTATCTTTTGATTTAACATCTGTATACCCACCCACCTATTTGTCTATCAAATGATTTACCACCTGTCTACAAACCCCAAATGGATACCAAAAAACATATTATCAGTAATTAATGATGTTCATTAATTACCTGGCTTGGGTCTCTTGTTGCTGTGCACCATCTTTGATCGTTGACTTGAGGACGATTCTGCAGTCCAGGTCCCAGTCACCCTGCAGTAGTCGCATATTAGGACTTCTTCATCGGTTTCATGTAGACCACTCACCTAAAAAAAAAGGAAAGAGGTATGATAATATGTTCTTGGTATACACTGACAATTAAGCCCCATACACACTGGAGACCAGGGACACTTGCGATATAGTTAACTATATCGACAATTCCACTGGATACTCTAGAAATCGGTTACGACATCGTTCACTGATTTCCTAGTGACCTGCTAAACACGCGGGTCATCAGCTATATGGCCAGTGAAAATAAAAAATATATATATATCGCTCAAAAGTGCCCTTGGAGCGGTATATTTTTATTTCTCATCAACTGTGTATGAGGGCTTTAGAAACATGCACTATGCATGCATCTTCTTTTTAAATAATCGAGCTATGATTTGGCCATTAAAAGAATGATTTGCCAACTATTCATTATGTCTCCAGGATCGGTCAATTATTGATCCATTATCTACCTACTGTATGTATCTATTTAACTGTCTATATAAATATCTATCTATATGTATTGTGCTGGGTTATGCTAATGATTTGCCATCTATGTACCTACCCACATATCTATCTAATGATTTACCATCTATGTATATACCCACCTATCTATCTTTTGATTTAACATCTGTGTACCCTATAGGAGGGCCAAGCTGGTGGTAGCCTCGTGACTCACAAAGAATCATCCTTCAGCACTCAGGAGAGGGAAAACCCCCTGTGGGGGAAACCTCTGGGGACCCGTAGCTGATGGACTGCCCGTCCCTCTGGGCATTAGGAGGCTATGCGGCATTATATTGACAAATTTATCGAAATACTTCATGAATGTGGAAGAATGACATATACATTCATATGAAGCGAAATATACAAATATACCCTAATAGCTATCATTGGCTGATGTCATTAATAAAGCTCCTGTCCACATCTCCTGATATTACCCAAATCATATTCCTCACAAAGCTGCGCAATTTGCTGAAGAGGCTGGCCATCCCCATTTGAGAAGCTTTGTCTTTACTGCTAGAACCTCCAAAGATAATAAACAAGCACCAAGGATTTTTTTAGGGTAGCTCCAAGTCTGCAGACACATCCAAGTTAGGAACTTGGTCTGTGAGAAGATACTTACCTCCCACAGGGATCTCTCCCCGAGAAGGCTGGGTATATATGAGGAAACATCAGGTAGCAGGAGATGTATATGGAGGATGGTAATGACCGCAATGATTATGCTGTGTCCACCCACCTATCTTTTAAAGGTATTGCGCTTCACCCACCCAATTATCTATCTACCGACTTACCCAGCCATCTATTTATCTAGCTATCGATCTATCTAATGATTTACCATCTATCTACCTACCTACCCACCCCTCTAACTCTCTTAAAATGTACCATCTATCTACCCACCCATCCATCTATCTATCTATCTATCTATCTATCTTTTGATTTAACATCTGTATACCCACCCACCTATTTGTCTATCAAATGATTTACCACCTGTCTACAAACCCCAAATGGATACCAAAAAACATATTATCAGTAATTAATGATGTTCATTAATTACCTGGCTTGGGTCTCTTGTTGCTGTGCACCATCTTTGATCGTTGACTTGAGGACGATTCTGCAGTCCAGGTCCCGGTCACCCTGCAGTAGTCGCATATTAGGACTTCTTCATCGGTTTCATGTAGACCACTCACCTAAAAAAAAAGGAAAGAGGTATGATAATATGTTCTTGGTAAACACTGACAATTAAGCCCCATACACACTGGAGACCAGGGACACTTGCGATATAGTTAACTATATCGACAATTCCACTGGATACTCTAGAAATCGGTTACGACATCGTTCACTGATTTCCTAGTGACCTGCTAAACACGCGGGTCATCAGCTATATGGCCAGTGAAAAAAATAAATAAAAAAATATCGCTCAAAAGTGCCCTTGGAGCGGTATATTTTTATTTCTCATCAACTGTGTATGAGGGCTTTAGAAACATGCACTATGCATGCATCTTCTTTTTAAATAATCGAGCTATGATTTGGCCATTGAAAGAATGATTTGCCAACTATTCATTATGTCTCCAGGATCGGTCAATTATTGATCCATTATCTACCTACTGTATGTATCTATTTAACTGTCTATATAAATATCTATCTATATGTATTGTGCTGGGTTAAGCTAATGATTTGCCATCTATGTACCTACCCACATATCTATCTAATGATTTACCATCTATGTATATACCCACCTATCTATCTTTTGATTTAACATCTGTGTACCCTATAGGAGGGCCAAGCTGGTGGTAGCCTCGTGACTCACAAAGAATCATCCTTCAGCACTCAGGAGAGGGAAAACCCCCTGTGGGGGAAACCTCTGGGGACCCGTGGCTGATGGACTGCCCGTCCCTCTGGGCATTAGGAGGCTATGCGGCATTATATTGACAAATTTATCGAAATACTTCATGAATGTGGAAGAATGACATATACATTCATATGAAGCGAAATATACAAATATACCCTAATAGCTATCATTGGCTGATGTCATTAATAAAGCTCCTGTCCACATCTCCTGATATTACCCAAATCATATTCCTCACAAAGCTGCGCAATTTGCTGAAGAGGCTGGCCATCCCCATTTGAGAAGCTTTGTCTTTACTGCTAGAACCTCCAAAGATAATAAACAAGCACCAAGGATTTTTTTAGGGTAGCTCCAAGTCTGCAGACACATCCAAGTTAGGAACTTGGTCTGTGAGAAGATACTTACCTCCCACAGGGATCTCTCCCCGAGAAGGCTGGGTATATATGAGGAAACATCAGGTAGCAGTAGATGTATATGGAGGATGGTAATGACCGCAATGATTATGCTGTGTCCACCCACCTATCTTTTAAAGGTATTGCGCTTCACCCACCCAATTATCTATCTACCGACTTACCCAGCCATCTTTTTATCTAGCTATCGATCTATCTAATGATTTACCATCTATCTACCTACCTACCCACCCCTCTAACTCTCTTAAAATGTACCATCTATCTACCCACCCATCCATCTATCTATCTATCTTTTGATTTAACATCTGTATACCCACCCACCTATTTGTCTATCAAATGATTTACCACCTGTCTACAAACCCCAAATGGATACCAAAAAACATATTATCAGTAATTAATGATGTTCATTAATTACCTGGCTTGGGTCTCTTGTTGCTGTGCACCATCTTTGATCGTTGACTTGAGGACGATTCTGCAGTCCAGGTCCCAGTCACCCTGCAGTAGTCGCATATTAGGACTTCTTCATCGGTTTCATGTAGACCACTCACCTAAAAAAAAAGGAAAGAGGTATGATAATATGTTCTTGGTATACACTGACAATTAAGCCCCATACACACTGGAGACCAGGGACACTTGCGATATAGTTAACTATATCGACAATTCCACTGGATACTCTAGAAATCGGTTACGACATCGTTCACTGATTTCCTAGTGACCTGCTAAACACGCGGGTCATCAGCTATATGGCCAGTGAAAATAAAAAATATATATATATCGCTCAAAAGTGCCCTTGGAGCGGTATATTTTTATTTCTCATCAACTGTGTATGAGGGCTTTAGAAACATGCACTATGCATGCATCTTCTTTTTAAATAATCGAGCTATGATTTGGCCATTAAAAGAATGATTTGCCAACTATTCATTATGTCTCCAGGATCGGTCAATTATTGATCCATTATCTACCTACTGTATGTATCTATTTAACTGTCTATATAAATATCTATCTATATGTATTGTGCTGGGTTATGCTAATGATTTGCCATCTATGTACCTACCCACATATCTATCTAATGATTTACCATCTATGTATATACCCACCTATCTATCTTTTGATTTAACATCTGTGTACCCTATAGGAGGGCCAAGCTGGTGGTAGCCTCGTGACTCACAAAGAATCATCCTTCAGCACTCAGGAGAGGGAAAACCCCCTGTGGGGGAAACCTCTGGGGACCCGTGGCTGATGGACTGCCCGTCCCTCTGGGCATTAGGAGGCTATGCGGCATTATATTGACAAATTTGTCGAAATACTTCATGAATGTGGAAGAATGACATATACATTCATATGAAGCGAAATATACAAATATACCCTAATAGCTATCATTGGCTGATGTCATTAATAAAGCTCCTGTCCACATCTCCTGATATTACCCAAATCATATTCCTCACAAAGCTGCGCAATTTGCTGAAGAGGCTGGCCATCCCCATTTGAGAAGCTTTGTCTTTACTGCTAGAACCTCCAAAGATAATAAACAAGCACCAAGGATTTTTTTAGGGTAGCTCCAAGTCTGCAGACACATCCAAGTTAGGAACTTGGTCTATGAGAAGATACTTACCTCCCACAGGGATCTCTCCCCGAGAAGGCTGGGTATATATGAGGAAACATCAGGTAGCAGGAGATGTATATGGAGGATGGTAATGACCGCAATGATTATGCTGTGTCCACCCACCTATCTTTTAAAGGTATTGCGCTTCACCCACCCAATTATCTATCTACCGACTTACCCAGCCATCTATTTATCTAGCTATCGATCTATCTAATGATTTACCATCTATCTACCTACCTACCCACCCCTCTAACTCTCTTAAAATGTACCATCTATCTACCCACCCATCCATCTATCTATCTATCTATCTTTTGATTTAACATCTGTATACCCACCCACCTATTTGTCTATCAAATGATTTACCACCTGTCTACAAACCCCAAATGGATACCAAAAAACATATTATCAGTAATTAATGATGTTCATTAATTACCTGGCTTGGGTCTCTTGTTGCTGTGCACCATCTTTGATCGTTGACTTGAGGACGATTCTGCAGTCCAGGTCCCGGTCACCCTGCAGTAGTCGCATATTAGGACTTCTTCATCGGTTTCATGTAGACCACTCACCTAAAAAAAAAGGAAAGAGGTATGATAATATGTTCTTGGTATACACTGACAATTAAGCCCCATACACACTGGAGACCAGGGACACTTGCGATATAGTTAACTATATCGACAATTCCACTGGATACTCTAGAAATCGGTTACGACATCGTTCACTG
The DNA here is from genome assembly GCF_055691185.1 of Crinia signifera. Lineage (NCBI taxonomy): Eukaryota > Metazoa > Chordata > Amphibia > Anura > Myobatrachidae > Crinia > Crinia signifera. Next base: position 42,790,945 of record NC_139222.1, read on the forward strand.
ATTTCCTAGTGACCTGCTAAACACGCGGGTCATCAGCTATATGGCCAGTGAAAAAAATAAAAAATATCGCTCAAAAGTGCCCTTGGAGCGGTATATTTTTATTTCTCATCAACTGTGTATGAGGGCTTTAGAAACATGCACTATGCATGCATCTTCTTTTTAAATAATCGAGCTATGATTTGGCCATTAAAAGAATGATTTGCCAACTATTCATTATGTCTCCAGGATCGGTCAATTATTGATCCATTATCTACCTACTGTATGTATCTATTTAACTGTCTATATAAATATCTATCTATATGTATTGTGCTGGGTTATGCTAATGATTTGCCATCTATGTACCTACCCACATATCTATCTAATGATTTACCATCTATGTATATACCCACCTATCTATCTTTTGATTTAACATCTGTGTACCCTATAGGAGGGCCAAGCTGGTGGTAGCCTCGTGACTCACAAAGAATCATCCTTCAGCACTCAGGAGAGGGAAAACCCCCTGTGGGGGAAACCTCTGGGGACCCGTGGCTGATGGACTGCCCGTCCCTCTGGGCATTAGGAGGCTATGCGGCATTATATTGACAAATTTATCGAAATACTTCATGAATGTGGAAGAATGACATATACATTCATATGAAGCGAAATATACAAATATACCCTAATAGCTATCATTGGCTGATGTCATTAATAAAGCTCCTGTCCACATCTCCTGATATTACCCAAATCATATTCCTCACAAAGCTGCGCAATTTGCTGAAGAGGCTGGCCATCCCCATTTGAGAAGCTTTGTCTTTACTGCTAGAACCTCCAAAGATAATAAACAAGCACCAAGGATTTTTTTAGGGTAGCTCCAAGTCTGCAGACACATCCAAGTTAGGAACTTGGTCTGTGAGAAGATACTTACCTCCCACAGGGATCTCTCCCCGAGAAGGCTGGGTATATATGAGGAAACATCAGGTAGCAGGAGATGTATATGGAGGATGGTAATGACCGCAATGATTATGCTGTGTCCACCCACCTATCTTTTAAAGGTATTGCGCTTCACCCACCCAATTATCTATCTACCGACTTACCCAGCCATCTATTTATCTAGCTATCGATCTATCTAATGATTTACCATCTATCTACCTACCTACCCACCCCTCTAACTCTCTTAAAATGTACCATCTATCTACCCACCCATCCATCTATCTATCTATCTATCTTTTGATTTAACATCTGTATACCCACCCACCTATTTGTCTATCAAATGATTTACCACCTGTCTACAAACCCCAAATGGATACCAAAAAACATATTATCAGTAATTAATGATGTTCATTAATTACCTGGCTTGGGTCTCTTGTTGCTGTGCACCATCTTTGATCGTTGACTTGAGGACGATTCTGCAGTCCAGGTCCCGGTCACCCTGCAGTAGTCGCATATTAGGACTTCTTCATCGGTTTCATGTAGACCACTCACCTAAAAAAAAAGGAAAGAGGTATGATAATATGTTCTTGGTATACACTGACAATTAAGCCCCATACACACTGGAGACCAGGGACACTTGCGATATAGTTAACTATATCGACAATTCCACTGGATACTCTAGAAATCGGTTACGACATCGTTCACTGATTTTCTAGTGACCTGCTAAACACGCGGGTCATCAGCTATATGGCCAGTGAAAAAAATAAAAAATATCGCTCAAAAGTGCCCTTGGAGCGGTATATTTTTATTTCTCATCAACTGTGTATGAGGGCTTTAGAAACATGCACTATGCATGCATCTTCTTTTTAAATAATCGAGCTATGATTTGGCCATTAAAAGAATGATTTGCCAACTATTCATTATGTCTCCAGGATCGGTCAATTATTGATCCATTATCTACCTACTGTATGTATCTATTTAACTGTCTATATAAATATCTATCTATATGTATTGTGCTGGGTTATGCTAATGATTTGCCATCTACTGCTAGAACCTCCAAAGATAATAAAAAAGCACCAAGGATTTTTTTAGGGTAGCTCCAAGTCTGCAGACACATCCAAGTTAGGAACTTGGTCTGTGAGAAGATACTTACCTCCCACAGGGATCTCTCCCCGAGAAGGCTGGGTATATATGAGGAAACATCAGGTAGCAGGAGATGTATATGGAGGATGGTAATGACCGCAATGATTATGCTGTGTCCACCCACCTATCTTTTAAAGGTATTGCGCTTCACCCACCCAATTATCTATCTACCGACTTACCCAGCCATCTATTTATCTAGCTATCGATCTATCTAATGATTTACCATCTATCTACCTACCAACTTACCCCTCTAACTCTCTTAAAATGTACCATCTATCTACCCACCCATCCATCTATCTATCTATCTATCTTTTGATTTAACATCTGTATACCTACCCACCTATTTGTCTATCAAATGATTTACCACCTGTCTACAAACCCCAAATGGATACCAAAAAACATATTATCAGTAATTAATGATGTTCATTAATTACCTGGCTTGGGTCTCTTGTTGCTGTGCACCATCTTTGATCGTTGACTTGAGGACGATTCTGCAGTCCAGGTCCCGGTCACCCTGCAGTAGTCGCATATTAGGACTTCTTCATCGGTTTCATGTAGACCACTCACCTAAAAAAAAAGGAAAGAGGTATGATAATATGTTCTTGGTATACACTGACAATTAAGCCCCATACACACTGGAGACCAGGGACACTTGCGATATAGTTAACTATATCGACAATTACACTGGATACTCTAGAAATCGGTTACGACATCGTTCACTGATTTCCTAGTGACCTGCTAAACACGCGGGTCATCAGCTATATGGCCAGTGGAAAAAAAAAAAAAAATATCGCTCAAAAGTGCCCTTGGAGCGGTATATTTTTATTTCTCATCAACTGTGTATGAGGGCTTTAGAAACATGCACTATGCATGCATCTTCTTTTTAAATAATCGAGCTATGATTTGGCCATTAAAAGAATGATTTGCCAACTATTCATTATGTCTCCAGGATCGGTCAAGTATTGATCCATTATCTACCTACTGTATGTATCTATTTAACTGTCTATATAAATATCTATCTATATGTATTGTGCTGGGTTATGCTAATGATTTGCCATCTATGTACCTACCCACATATCTATCTAATGATTTACCATCTATGTATATACCCACCTATCTATCTTTTGATTTAACATCTGTGTACCCTATAGGAGGGCCAAGCTGGTGGTAGCCTCGTGACTCACAAAGAATCATCCTTCAGCACTCAGGAGAGGGAAAACCCCCTGTGGGGGAAACCTCTGGGGACCCGTGGCTGATGGACTGCCCGTCCCTCTGGGCATTAGGAGGCTATGCGGCATTATATTGACAAATTTATCGAAATACTTCATGAATGTGGAAGAATGACATATACATTCATATGAAGCGAAATATACAAATATACCCTAATAGCTATCACTGGCTGATGTCATTAATAAAGCTCCTGTCCACATCTCCTGATATTACCCAAATCATATTCCTCACAAAGCTGCGCAATTTGCTGAAGAGGCTGGCCATCCCCATTTGAGAAGCTTTGTCTTTACTGCTAGAACCTCCAAAGATAATAAACAAGCACCAAGGATTTTTTTAGGGTAGCTCCAAGTCTGCAGACACATCCAAGTTAGGAACTTGGTCTGTGAGAAGATACTTACCTCCCACAGGGATCTCTCCCCCGAGAAGGCTGGGTATATATGAGGAAACATCAGGTAGCAGGAGATGTATATGGAGGATGGTAATGACCGCAATGATTATGCTGTGTCCACCCACCTATCTTTTAAAGGTATTGCGCTTCACCCACCCAATTATCTATCTACCGACTTACCCAGCCATCTATTTATCTAGCTATCGATCTATCTAATGATTTACCATCTATCTACCTACCTACCCACCCCTCTAACTCACTTAAAATGTACCATCTATCTACCCACCCATCCATCTATCTATCTATCTATCTATCTATCTATCTATCTATCTATCTATCTATCTATCTTTTGATTTAACATCTGTATACCCACCCACCTATTTGTCTATCAAATGATTTACCACCTGTCTACAAACCCCAAATGGATACCAAAAAACATATTATCATTAATTAATGATGTTCATTAATTACCTGGCTTGGGTCTCTTGTTGCTGTGCACCATCTTTGATCGTTGACTTGAGGACGATTCTGCAGTCCAGGTCCCGGTCACCCTGCAGTAGTCGCATATTAGGACTTCTTCATCGGTTTCATGTAGACCACTCACCTAAAAAAAAAGGAAAGAGGTATGATAATATGTTCTTGGTATACACTGACAATTAAGCCCCATACACACTGGAGACCAGGGACACTTGCGATATAGTTAACTATATCGACAATTCCACTGGATACTCTAGAAATCGGTTACGACATCGTTCACTGATTTCCTAGTGACCTGCTAAACACGCGGGTCATCAGCTATATGGCCAGTGAAAAAAATAAAAAATATCGCTCAAAAGTGCCCTTGGAGCGGTATATTTTTATTTCTCATCAACTGTGTATGAGGGCTTTAGAAACATGCACTATGCATGCATCTTCTTTTTAAATAATCGAGCTATGATTTGGCCATTAAAAGAATGATTTGCCAACTATTCATTATGTCTCCAGGATCGGTCAATTATTGATCCATTATCTACCTACTGTATGTATCTATTTAACTGTCTATATAAATATCTATCTATATGTATTGTGCTGGGTTATGCTAATGATTTGCCATCTACTGCTAGAACCTCCAAAGATAATAAACAAGCACCAAGGATTTTTTTAGGGTAGCTCCAAGTCTGCAGACACATCCAAGTTAGGAACTTGGTCTGTGAGAAGATACTTACCTCCCACAGGGATCTCTCCCCGAGAAGGCTGGGTATATATGAGGAAACATCAGGTAGCAGGAGATGTATATGGAGGATGGTAATGACCGCAATGATTATGCTGTGTCCACCCACCTATCTTTTAAAGGTATTGCGCTTCACCCACCCAATTATCTATCTACCGACTTACCCAGCCATCTATTTATCTAGCTATCGATCTATCTAATGATTTACCATCTATCTACCTACCAACCCACCCCTCTAACTCTCTTAAAATGTACCATCTATCTACCCACCCATCCATCTATCTATCTATCTATCTTTTGATTTAACATCTGTATACCCACCCACCTATTTGTCTATCAAATGATTTACCACCTGTCTACAAACCCCAAATGGATACCAAAAAACATATTATCAGTAATTAATGATGTTCATTAATTACCTGGCTTGGGTCTCTTGTTGCTGTGCACCATCTTTGATCGTTGACTTGAGGACGATTCTGCAGTCCAGGTCCCGGTCACCCTGCAGTAGTCGCATATTAGGACTTCTTCATCGGTTTCATGTAGACCACTCACCTAAAAAAAAAGGAAAGAGGTATGATAATATGTTCTTGGTATACACTGACAATTAAGCCCCATACACACTGGAGACCAGGGACACTTGCGATATAGTTAACTATATCGACAATTCCACTGGATACTCTAGAAATCGGTTACGACATCGTTCACTGATTTCCTAGTGACCTGCTAAACACGCGGGTCATCAGCTATATGGCCAGTGGAAAAAAAAAAAAAAAATATCGCTCAAAAGTGCCCTTGGAGCGGTATATTTTAATTTCTCATCAACTGTGTATGAGGGCTTTAGAAACATGCACTATGCATGCATCTTCTTTTTAAATAATCGAGCTATGATTTGGCCATTAAAAGAATGATTTGCCAACTATTCATTATGTCTCCAGGATCGGTCAAGTATTGATCCATTATCTACCTACTGTATGTATCTATTTAACTGTCTATATAAATATCTATCTATATGTATTGTGCTGGGTTATGCTAATGATTTGCCATCTATGTACCTACCCACATATCTATCTAATGATTTACCATCTATGTATATACCCACCTATCTATCTTTTGATTTAACATCTGTGTACCCTATAGGAGGGCCAAGCTGGTGGTAGCCTCGTGACTCACAAAGAATCATCCTTCAGCACTCAGGAGAGGGAAAACCCCCTGTGGGGGAAACCTCTGGGGACCCGTGGCTGATGGACTGCCCGTCCCTCTGGGCATTAGGAGGCTATGCGGCATTATATTGACAAATTTATCGAAATACTTCATGAATGTGGAAGAATGACATATACATTCATATGAAGCGAAATATACAAATATACCCTAATAGCTATCATTGGCTGATGTCATTAATAAAGCTCCTGTCCACATCTCCTGATATTACCCAAATCATATTCCTCACAAAGCTGCGCAATTTGCTGAAGAGGCTGGCCATCCCCATTTGAGAAGCTTTGTCTTTACTGCTAGAACCTCCAAAGATAATAAACAAGCACCAAGGATTTTTTTAGGGTAGCTCCAAGTCTGCAGACACATCCAAGTTAGGAACTTGGTCTGTGAGAAGATACTTACCTCCCACAGGGATCTCTCCCCGAGAAGGCTGGGTATATATGAGGAAACATCAGGTAGCAGGAGATGTATATGGAGGATGGTAATGACCGCAATGATTATGCTGTGTCCACCCACCTATCTTTTAAAGGTATTGCGCTTCACCCACCCAATTATCTATCTACCGACTTACCCAGCCATCTATTTATCTAGCTATCGATCTATCTAATGATTTACCATCTATCTACCTACCTACCCACCCCTCTAACTCTCTTAAAATGTACCATCTATCTACCCACCCATCCATCTATCTATCTATCTATCTATCTTTTGATTTAACATCTGTATACCCACCCACCTATTTGTCTATCAAATGATTTACCACCTGTCTACAAACCCCAAATGGATACCAAAAAACATATTATCAGTAATTAATGATGTTCATTAATTACCTGGCTTGGGTCTCTTGTTGCTGTGCACCATCTTTGATCGTTGACTTGAGGACGATTCTGCAGTCCAGGTCCCGGTCACCCTGCAGTAGTCGCATATTAGGACTTCTTCATCGGTTTCATGTAGACCACTCACCTAAAAAAAAAGGAAAGAGGTATGATAATATGTTCTTGGTATACACTGACAATTAAGCCCCATACACACTGGAGACCAGGGACACTTGCGATATAGTTAACTATATCGACAATTCCACTGGATACTCTAGAAATCGGTTACGACATCGTTCACTGATTTCCTAGTGACCTGCTAAACACGCGGGTCATCAGCTATATGGCCAGTGAAAAAAAAAAAAAAAAATATATCGCTCAAAAGTGCCCTTGGAGCGGTATATTTTTATTTCTCATCAACTGTGTATGAGGGCTTTAGAAACATGCACTATGCATGCATCTTCTTTTTAAATAATCGAGCTATGATTTGGCCATTAAAAGAATGATTTGCCAACTATTCATTATGTCTCCAGGATCGGTCAATTATTGATCCATTATCTACCTACTGTATGTATCTATTTAACTGTCTATATAAATATCTATCTATATGTATTGTGCTGGGTTATGCTAATGATTTGCCATCTATGTACCTACCCACATATCTATCTAATGATTTACCATCTATGTATATACCCACCTATCTATCTTTTGATTTAACATCTGTGTACCCTATAGGAGGGCCAAGCTGGTGGTAGCCTCGTGACTCACAAAGAATCATCCTTCAGCACTCAGGAGAGGGAAAACCCCCTGTGGGGGAAACCTCTGGGGACCCGTGGCTGATGGACTGCCCGTCCCTCTGGGCATTAGGAGGCTATGCGGCATTATATTGACAAATTTATCGAAATACTTCATGAATGTGGAAGAATGACATATACATTCATATGAAGCGAAATATACAAATATACCCTAATAGCTATCATTGGCTGATGTCATTAATAAAGCTCCTGTCCACATCTCCTGATATTACCCAAATCATATTCCTCACAAAGCTGCGCAATTTGCTGAAGAGGCTGGCCATCCCCATTTGAGAAGCTTTGTCTTTACTGCTAGAACCTCCAAAGATAATAAACAAGCACCAAGGATTTTTTTAGGGTAGCTCCAAGTCTGCAGACACATCCAAGTTAGGAACTTGGTCTGTGAGAAGATACTTACCTCCCACAGGGATCTCTCCCCGAGAAGGCTGGGTATATATGAGGAAACATCAGGTAGCAGGAGATGTATATGGAGGATGGTAATGACCGCAATGATTATGCTGTGTCCACCCACCTATCTTTTAAAGGTATTGCGCTTCACCCACCCAATTATCTATCTACCGACTTACCCAGCCATCTATTTATCTAGCTATCGATCTATCTAATGATTTACCATCTATCTACCTACCTACCCACCCCTCTAACTCTCTTAAAATGTACCATCTATCTACCCACCCATCCATCTATCTATCTATCTATCTTTTGATTTAACATCTGTATAACCACCCACCTATTTGTCTATCAAATGATTTACCACCTGTCTACAAACCCCAAATGGATACCAAAAAACATATTATCAGTAATTAATGATGTTCATTAATTACCTGGCTTGGGTCTCTTGTTGCTGTGCACCATCTTTGATCGTTGACTTGAGGACGATTCTGCAGTCCAGGTCCCGGTCACCCTGCAGTAGTCGCATATTAGGACTTCTTCATCGGTTTCATGTAGACCACTCACCTAAAAAAAAAGGAAAGAGGTATGATAATATGTTCTTGGTATACACTGACAATTAAGCCCCATACACACTGGAGACCAGGGACACTTGCGATATAGTTAACTATATCGACAATTCCACTGGATACTCTAGAAATCGGTTACGACATCGTTCACTGATTTCCTAGTGACCTGCTAAACACGCGGGTCATCAGCTATATGGCCAGTGAAAAAAATAAAAAATATCGCTCAAAAGTGCCCTTGGAGCGGTATATTTTTATTTCTCATCAACTGTGTATGAGGGCTTTAGAAACATGCACTATGCATGCATCTTCTTTTTAAATAATCGAGCTATGATTTGGCCATTAAAAGAATGATTTGCCAACTATTCATTATGTCTCCAGGATCGGTCAATTATTGATCCATTATCTACCTACTGTATGTATCTATTTAACTGTCTATATAAATATCTATCTATATGTATTGTGCTGGGTTATGCTAATGATTTGCCATCTACTGCTAGAACCTCCAAAGATAATAAACAAGCACCAAGGATTTTTTTAGGGTAGCTCCAAGTCTGCAGACACATCCAAGTTAGGAACTTGGTCTGTGAGAAGATACTTACCTCCCACAGGGATCTCTCCCCGAGAAGGCTGGGTATATATGAGGAAACATCAGGTAGCAGGAGATGTATATGGAGGATGGTAATGACCGCAATGATTATGCTGTGTCCACCCACCTATCTTTTAAAGGTATTGCGCTTCACCCACCCAATTATCTATCTACCGACTTACCCAGCCATCTATTTATCTAGCTATCGATCTATCTAATGATTTACCATCTATCTACCTACCTACCCACCCCTCTAACTCTCTTAAAATGTACCATCTATCTACCCACCCATCCATCTATCTATCTATCTATCTTTTGATTTAACATCTGTATAACCACCCACCTATTTGTCTATCAAATGATTTACCACCTGTCTACAAACCCCAAATGGATACCAAAAAACATATTATCAGTAATTAATGATGTTCATTAATTACCTGGCTTGGGTCTCTTGTTGCTGTGCACCATCTTTGATCGTTGACTTGAGGACGATTCTGCAGTCCAGGTCCCGGTCACCCTGCAGTAGTCGCATATTAGGACTTCTTCATCGGTTTCATGTAGACCACTCACCTAAAAAAAAAGGAAAGAGGTATGATAATATGTTCTTGGTATACACTGACAATTAAGCCCCATACACACTGGAGACCAGGGACACTTGCGATATAGTTAACTATATCGACAATTCCACTGGATACTCTAGAAATCGGTTACGACATCGTTCACTGATTTCCTAGTGACCTGCTAAACACGCGGGTCATCAGCTATATGGCCAGTGAAAAAAATAAAAAATATCGCTCAAAAGTGCCCTTGGAGCGGTATATTTTTATTTCTCATCAACTGTGTATGAGGGCTTTAGAAACATGCACTATGCATGCATCTTCTTTTTAAATAATCGAGCTATGATTTGGCCATTAAAAGAATGATTTGCCAACTATTCATTATGTCTCCAGGATCGGTCAATTATTGATCCATTATCTACCTACTGTATGTATCTATTTAACTGTCTATATAAATATCTATCTATATGTATTGTGCTGGGTTATGCTAATGATTTGCCATCTACTGCTAGAACCTCCAAAGATAATAAACAAGCACCAAGGATTTTTTTAGGGTAGCTCCAAGTCTGCAGACACATCCAAGTTAGGAACTTGGTCTGTGAGAAGATACTTACCTCCCACAGGGATCTCTCCCCGAGAAGGCTGGGTATATATGAGGAAACATCAGGTAGCAGGAGATGTATATGGAGGATGGTAATGACCGCAATGATTATGCTGTGTCCACCCACCTATCTTTTAAAGGTATTGCGCTTCACCCACCCAATTATCTATCTACCGACTTACCCAGCCATCTATTTATCTAGCTATCGATCTATCTAATGATTTACCATCTATCTACCTACCTACCCACCCCTCTAACTCTCTTAAAATGTACCATCTATCTACCCACCCATCCATCTATCTATCTATCTTTTGATTTAACATCTGTATACCCACCCACCTATTTGTCTATCAAATGATTTACCACCTGTCTACAAACCCCAAATGGATACCAAAAAACATATTATCAGTAATTAATGATGTTCATTAATTACCTGGCTTGGGTCTCTTGTTGCTGTGCACCATCTTTGATCGTTGACTTGAGGACGATTCTGCAGTCCAGGTCCCGGTCACCCTGCAGTAGTCGCATATTAGGACTTCTTCATCGGTTTCATGTAGACCACTCACCTAAAAAAAAAGGAAAGAGGTATGATAATATGTTCTTGGTATACACTGACAATTAAGCCCCATACACACTGGAGACCAGGGACACTTGCGATATAGTTAACTATATCGACAATTCCACTGGATACTCTAGAAATCGGTTACGACATCGTTCACTGATTTCCTAGTGACCTGCTAAACACGCGGGTCATCAGCTATATGGCCAGTGAAAAAAAAAAAATATCGCTCAAAAGTGCCCTTGGAGCGGTATATTTTTATTTCTCATCAACTGTGTATGAGGGCTTTAGAAACATGCACTATGCATGCATCTTCTTTTTAAATAATCGAGCTATGATTTGGCCATTAAAAGAATGATTTGCCAACTATTCATTATGTCTCCAGGATCGGTCAATTATTGATCCATTATCTACCTACTGTATGTATCTATTTAACTGTCTATATAAATATCTATCTATATGTATTGTGCTGGGTTATGCTAATGATTTGCCATCTATGTACCTACCCACATATCTATCTAATGATTTACCATCTATGTATATACCCACCTATCTATCTTTTGATTTAACATCTGTGTACCCTATAGGAGGGCCAAGCTGGTGGTAGCCTCGTGACTCACAAAGAATCATCCTTCAGCACTCAGGAGAGGGAAAACCCCCTGTGGGGGAAACCTCTGGGGACCCGTGGCTGATGGACTGCCCGTCCCTCTGGGCATTAGGAGGCTATGCGGCATTATATTGACAAATTTATCGAAATACTTCATGAATGTGGAAGAATGACATATACATTCATATGAAGCGAAATATACAAATATACCCTAATAGCTATCATTGGCTGATGTCATTAATAAAGCTCCTGTCCAAATCTCCTGATATTACCCAAATCATATTCCTCACAAAGCTGCGCAATTTGCTGAAGAGGCTGGCCATCCCCATTTGAGAAGCTTTGTCTTTACTGCTAGAACCTCCAAAGATAATAAACAAGCACCAAGGATTTTTTTAGGGTAGCTCCAAGTCTGCAGACACATCCAAGTTAGGAACTTGGTCTGTGAGAAGATACTTACCTCCCACAGGGATCTCTCCCCGAGAAGGCTGGGTATATATGAGGAAACATCAGGTAGCAGGAGATGTATATGGAGGATGAAATGACCGCAATGATTATGCTGTGTCCACCCACCTATCTTTTAAAGGTATTGCGCTTCACCCACCCAATTATCTATCTACCGACTTACCCAGCCATCTATTTATCTAGCTATCGATCTATCTAATGATTTACCATCTATCTACCTACCTACCCACCCCTCTAACTCTCTTAAAATGTACCATCTATCTACCCACCCATCCATCTATCTATCTATCTTTTGATTTAACATCTGTATACCCACCCACCTATTTGTCTATCAAATGATTTACCACCTGTCTACAAACCCCAAATGGATACCAAAAAACATATTATCAGTAATTAATGATGTTCATTAATTACCTGGCTTGGGTCTCTTGTTGCTGTGCACCATCTTTGATCGTTGACTTGAGGACGATTCTGCAGTCCAGGTCCCGGTCACCCTGCAGTAGTCGCATATTAGGACTTCTTCATCGGTTTCATGTAGACCACTCACCTAAAAAAAAAGGAAAGAGGTATGATAATATGTTCTTGGTATACACTGACAATTAACCCCCATACACACTGGAGACCAGGGACACTTGCGATATAGTTAACTATATCGACAATTCCACTGGATACTCTAGAAATCGGTTACGACATCGTTCACTGATTTCCTAGTGACCTGCTAAACACGCGGGTCATCAGCTATATGGCCAGTGAAAAAAATAAATAAAAAAATATCGCTCAAAAGTGCCCTTGGAGCGGTATATTTTTATTTCTCATCAACTGTGTATGAGGGCTTTAGAAACATGCACTATGCATGCATCTTCTTTTTAAATAATCGAGCTATGATTTGGCCATTAAAAGAATGATTTGCCAACTATTCATTATGTCTCCAGGATCGGTTAATTATTGATCCATTATCTACCTACTGTATGTATCTATTTAACTGTCTATATAAATATCTATCTATATGTATTGTGCTGGGTTATGCTAATGATTTGCCATCTATGTACCTACCCACATATCTATCTAATGATTTACCATCTATGTATATACCCACCTATCTATCTTTTGATTTAACATCTGTGTACCCTATAGGAGGGCCAAGCTGGTGGTAGCCTCGTGACTCACAAAGAATCATCCTTCAGCACTCAGGAGAGGGAAAACCCCCTGTGGGGGAAACCTCTGGGGACCCGTGGCTGATGGACTGCCCGTCCCTCTGGGCATTAGGAGGCTATGCGGCATTATATTGACAAATTTATCGAAATACTTCATGAATGTGGAAGAATGACATATACATTCATATGAAGCGAAATATACAAATATACCCTAATAGCTATCATTGGCTGATGTCTTTAATAAAGCTCCTGTCCACATCTCCTGATATTACCCAAATCATATTCCTCACAAAGCTGCGCAATTTGCTGAAGAGGCTGGCCATCCCCATTTGAGAAGCTTTGTCTTTACTGCTAGAACCTCCAAAGATAATAAACAAGCACCAAGGATTTTTTTAGGGTAGCTCCAAGTCTGCAGACACATCCAAGTTAGGAACTTGGTCTGTGAGAAGATACTTACCTCCCACAGGGATCTCTCCCCGAGAAGGCTGGGTATATATGAGGAAACATCAGGTAGCAGGAGATGTATATGGAGGATGGTAATGACCGCAATGATTATGCTGTGTCCACCCACCTATCTTTTAAAGGTATTGCGCTTCACCCACCCAATTATCTATCTACCGACTTACCCAGCCATCTATTTATCTAGCTATCGATCTATCTAATGATTTACCATCTATCTACCTACCTACCCACCCCTCTAACTCTCTTAAAATGTACCATCTATCTACCCACCCATCCATCTATCTATCTATCTATCTTTTGATTTAACATCTGTATACCCACCCACCTATTTGTCTATCAAATGATTTACCACCTGTCTACAAACCCCAAATGGATACCAAAAAACATATTATCAGTAATTAATGATGTTCATTAATTACCTGGCTTGGGTCTCTTGTTGCTGTGCACCATCTTTGATCGTTGACTTGAGGACGATTCTGCAGTCCAGGTCCCGGTCACCCTGCAGTAGTCGCATATTAGGACTTCTTCATCGGTTTCATGTAGACCACTCACCTAAAAAAAAAGGAAAGAGGTATGATAATATGTTCTTGGTATACACTGACAATTAAGCCCCATACACACTGGAGACCAGGGACACTTGCGATATAGTTAACTATATCGACAATTCCACTGGATACTCTAGAAATCGGTTACGACATCGTTCACTGATTTCCTAGTGACCTGCTAAACACGCGGGTCATCAGCTATATGGCCAGTGAAAAAAAAAAAAAAAATATCGCTCAAAAGTGCCCTTGGAGCGGTATATTTTTATTTCTCATCAACTGTGTATGAGGGCTTTAGAAACATGCACTATGCATGCATCTTCTTTTTAAATAATCGAGCTATGATTTGGCCATTAAAAGAATGATTTGCCAACTATTCATTATGTCTCCAGGATTGGTCAAGTATTGATCCATTATCTACCTACTGTATGTATCTATTTAACTGTCTATATAAATATCTATCTATATGTATTGTGCTGGGTTATGCTAATGATTTGCCATCTATGTACCTACCCACATATCTATCTAATGATTTACCATCTATGTATATACCCACCTATCTATCTTTTGATTTAACATCTGTGTACCCTATAGGAGGGCCAAGCTGGTGGTAGCCTCGTGACTCACAAAGAATCATCCTTCAGCACTCAGGAGAGGGAAAACCCCCTGTGGGGGAAACCTCTGGGGACCCGTGGCTGATGGACTGCCCGTCCCTCTGGGCATTAGGAGGCTATGCGGCATTATATTGACAAATTTATCGAAATACTTCATGAATGTGGAAGAATGACATATACATTCATATGAAGCGAAATATACAAATATACCCTAATAGCTATCATTGGCTGATGTCATTAATAAAGCTCCTGTCCACATCTCCTGATATTACCCAAATCATATTCCTCACAAAGCTGCGCAATTTGCTGAAGAGGCTGGCCATCCCCATTTGAGAAGCTTTGTCTTTACTGCTAGAACCTCCAAAGATAATAAACAAGCACCAAGGATTTTTTTAGGGTAGCTCCAAGTCTGCAGACACATCCAAGTTAGGAACTTGGTCTGTGAGAAGATACTTACCTCCCACAGGGATCTCTCCCCGAGAAGGCTGGGTATATATGAGGAAACATCAGGTAGCAGGAGATGTATATGGAGGATGGTAATGACCGCAATGATTATGCTGTGTCCACCCACCTATCTTTTAAAGGTATTGCGCTTCACCCACCCAATTATCTATCTACCGACTTACCCAGCCATCTATTTATCTAGCTATCGATCTATCTAATGATTTACCATCTATCTACCTACCTACCCACCCCTCTAACTCTCTTAAAATGTACCATCTATCTACCCACCCATCCATCTATCTATCTATCTTTTGATTTAACATCTGTATACCCACCCACCTATTTGTCTATCAAATGATTTACCACCTGTCTACAAACCCCAAATGGATACCAAAAAACATATTATCAGTAATTAATGATGTTCATTAATTACCTGGCTTGGGTCTCTTGTTGCTGTGCACCATCTTTGATCGTTGACTTGAGGACGATTCTGCAGTCCAGGTCCCGGTCACCCTGCAGTAGTCGCATATTAGGACTTCTTCATCGGTTTCATGTAGACCACTCACCTAAAAAAAAAGGAAAGAGGTATGATAATATGTTCTTGGTATACACTGACAATTAAGCCCCATACACACTGGAGACCAGGGACACTTGCGATATAGTTAACTATATCGACAATTCCACTGGATACTCTAGAAATCGGTTACGACATCGTTCACTGATTTCCTAGTGACCTGCTAAACACGCGGGTCATCAGCTATATGGCCAGTGAAAAAAAAAAAAAAAAATATCGCTCAAAAGTGCCCTTGGAGCGGTATATTTTTATTTCTCATCAACTGTGTATGAGGGCTTTAGAAACATGCACTATGCATGCATCTTCTTTTTAAATAATCGAGCTATGATTTGGCCATTAAAAGAATGATTTGCCAACTATTCATTATGTCTCCAGGATCGGTCAATTATTGATCCATTATCGACCTACTGTATGTATCTATTTAACTGTCTATATAAATATCTATCTATATGTATTGTGCTGGGTTATGCTAATGATTTGCCATCTATGTACCTACCCACATATCTATCTAATGATTTACCATCTATGTATATACCCACCTATCTATCTTTTGATTTAACATCTGTGTACCCTATAGGAGGGCCAAGCTGGTGGTAGCCTCGTGACTCACAAAGAATCATCCTTCAGCACTCAGGAGAGGGAAAACCCCCTGTGGGGGAAACCTCTGGGGACCCGTGGCTGATGGACTGCCCGTCCCTCTGGGCATTAGGAGGCTATGCGGCATTATATTGACAAATTTATCGAAATACTTCATGAATGTGGAAGAATGACATATACATTCATATGAAGCGAAATATACAAATATACCCTAATAACTATCATTGGCTGATGTCATTAATAAAGCTCCTGTCCACATCTCCTGATATTACCCAAATCATATTCCTCACAAAGCTGCGCAATTTGCTGAAGAGGCTTGCCATCCCCATTTGAGAAGCTTTGTCTTTACTGCTAGAACCTCCAAAGATAATAAACAAGCACCAAGGATTTTTTTAGGGTAGCTCCAAGTCTGCAGACACATCCAAGTTAGGAACTTGGTCTGTGAGAAGATACTTACCTCCCACAGGGATCTCTCCCCGAGAAGGCTGGGTATATATGAGGAAACATCAGGTAGCAGGAGATGTATATGGAGGATGGTAATGACCGCAATGATTATGCTGTGTCCACCCACCTATCTTTTAAAGGTATTGCGCTTCACCCACCCAATTATCTATCTACCGACTTACCCAGCCATCTATTTATCTAGCTATCGATCTATCTAATGATTTACCATCTATCTACCTACCTACCCACCCCTCTAACTCTCTTAAAATGTACCATCTATCTACCCACCCATCCATCTATCTATCTATCTTTTGATTTAACATCTGTATACCCACCCACCTATTTGTCTATCAAATGATTTACCACCTGTCTACAAACCCCAAATGGATACCAAAAAACATATTATCAGTAATTAATGATGTTCATTAATTACCTGGCTTGGGTCTCTTGTTGCTGTGCACCATCTTTGATCGTTGACTTGAGGACGATTCTGCAGTCCAGGTCCCGGTCACCCTGCAGTAGTCGCATATTAGGACTTCTTCATCGGTTTCATGTAGACCACTCACCTAAAAAAAAAGGAAAGAGGTATGATAATATGTTCTTGGTATACACTGACAATTAACCCCCATACACACTGGAGACCAGGGACACTTGCGATATAGTTAACTATATCGACAATTCCACTGGATACTCTAGAAATCGGTTACGACATCGTTCACTGATTTCCTAGTGACCTGCTAAACACGCGGGTCATCAGCTATATGGCCAGTGAAAAAAATAAATAAAAAAATATCGCTCAAAAGTGCCCTTGGAGCGGTATATTTTTATTTCTCATCAACTGTGTATGAGGGCTTTAGAAACATGCACTATGCATGCATCTTCTTTTTAAATAATCGAGCTATGATTTGGCCATTAAAAGAATGATTTGCCAACTATTCATTATGTCTCCAGGATCGGTTAATTATTGATCCATTATCTACCTACTGTATGTATCTATTTAACTGTCTATATAAATATCTATCTATATGTATTGTGCTGGGTTATGCTAATGATTTGCCATCTATGTACCTACCCACATATCTATCTAATGATTTACCATCTATGTATATACCCACCTATCTATCTTTTGATTTAACATCTGTGTACCCTATAGGAGGGCCAAGCTGGTGGTAGCCTCGTGACTCACAAAGAATCATCCTTCAGCACTCAGGAGAGGGAAAACCCCCTGTGGGGGAAACCTCTGGGGACCCGTGGCTGATGGACTGCCCGTCCCTCTGGGCATTAGGAGGCTATGAGGCATTATATTGACAAATTTATCGAAATACTTCATGAATGTGGAAGAATGACATATACATTCATATGAAGCGAAATATACAAATATACCCTAATAGCTATCATTGGCTGATGTCATTAATAAAGCTCCTGTCCACATCTCCTGATATTACCCAAATCATATTCCTCACAAAGCTGCGCAATTTGCTGAAGAGGCTGGCCATCCCCATTTGAGAAGCTTTGTCTTTACTGCTAGAACCTCCAAAGATAATAAACAAGCACCAAGGATTTTTTTAGGGTAGCTCCAAGTCTGCAGACACATCCAAGTTAGGAACTTGGTCTGTGAGAAGATACTTACCTCCCACAGGGATCTCTCCCCGAGAAGGCTGGGTATATATGAGGAAACATCAGGTAGCAGGAGATGTATATGGAGGATGGTAATGACCGCAATGATTATGCTGTGTCCACCCACCTATCTTTTAAAGGTATTGCGCTTCACCCACCCAATTATCTATCTACCGACTTACCCAGCCATCTATTTATCTAGCTATCGATCTATCTAATGATTTACCATCTATCTACCTACCTACCCACCCCTCTAACTCTCTTAAAATGTACCATCTATCTACCCACCCATCCATCTATCTATCTATCTATCTTTTGATTTAACATCTGTATACCCACCCACCTATTTGTCTATCAAATGATTTACCACCTGTCTACAAACCCCAAATGGATACCAAAAAACATATTATCAGTAATTAATGATGTTCATTAATTACCTGGCTTGGGTCTCTTGTTGCTGTGCACCATCTTTGATCGTTGACTTGAGGACGATTCTGCAGTCCAGGTCCCGGTCACCCTGCAGTAGTCGCATATTAGGACTTCTTCATCGGTTTCATGTAGACCACTCACCTAAAAAAAAAGGAAAGAGGTATGATAATATGTTCTTGGTATACACTGACAATTAAGCCCCATACACACTGGAGACCAGGGACACTTGCGATATAGTTAACTATATCGACAATTCCACTGGATACTCTAGAAATCGGTTACGACATCGTTCACTGATTTCCTAGTGACCTGCTAAACACGCGGGTCATCAGCTATATGGCCAGTGAAAAAAATAAATAAAAAAATATCGCTCAAAAGTGCCCTTGGAGCGGTATATTTTTATTTCTCATCAACTGTGTATGAGGGCTTTAGAAACATGCACTATGCATGCATCTTCTTTTTAAATAATCGAGCTATGATTTGGCCATTAAAAGAATGATTTGCCAACTATTCATTATGTCTCCAGGATTGGTCAAGTATTGATCCATTATCTACCTACTGTATGTATCTATTTAACTGTCTATATAAATATCTATCTATATGTATTGTGCTGGGTTATGCTAATGATTTGCCATCTATGTACCTACCCACATATCTATCTAATGATTTACCATCTATGTATATACCCACCTATCTATCTTTTGATTTAACATCTGTGTACCCTATAGGAGGGCCAAGCTGGTGGTAGCCTCGTGACTCACAAAGAATCATCCTTCAGCACTCAGGAGAGGGAAAACCCCCTGTGGGGGAAACCTCTGGGGACCCGTGGCTGATGGACTGCCCGTCCCTCTGGGCATTAGGAGGCTATGCGGCATTATATTGACAAATTTATCGAAATACTTCATGAATGTGGAAGAATGACATATACATTCATATGAAGCGAAATATACAAATATACCCTAATAGCTATCATTGGCTGATGTCATTAATAAAGCTCCTGTCCACATCTCCTGATATTACCCAAATCATATTCCTCACAAAGCTGCGCAATTTGCTGAAGAGGCTGGCCATCCCCATTTGAGAAGCTTTGTCTTTACTGCTAGAACCTCCAAAGATAATAAACAAGCACCAAGGATTTTTTTAGGGTAGCTCCAAGTCTGCAGACACATCCAAGTTAGGAACTTGGTCTGTGAGAAGATACTTACCTCCCACAGGGATCTCTCCCCGAGAAGGCTGGGTATATATGAGGAAACATCAGGTAGCAGGAGATGTATATGGAGGATGGTAATGACCGCAATGATTATGCTGTGTCCACCCACCTATCTTTTAAAGGTATTGCGCTTCACCCACCCAATTATCTATCTACCGACTTACCCAGCCATCTATTTATCTAGCTATCGATCTATCTAATGATTTACCATCTATCTACCTACCTACCCACCCCTCTAACTCTCTTAAAATGTACCATCTATCTACCCACCCATCCATCTATCTATCTATCTTTTGATTTAACATCTGTATACCCACCCACCTATTTGTCTATCAAATGATTTACCACCTGTCTACAAACCCCAAATGGATACCAAAAAATATATTATCAGTAATTAATGATGTTCATTAATTACCTGGCTTGGGTCTCTTGTTGCTGTGCACCATCTTTGATCGTTGACTTGAGGACGATTCTGCAGTCCAGGTCCCGGTCACCCTGCAGTAGTCGCATATTAGGACTTCTTCATCGGTTTCATGTAGACCACTCACCTAAAAAAAAAGGAAAGAGGTATGATAATATGTTCTTGGTATACACTGACAATTAAGCCCCATACACACTGGAGACCAGGGACACTTGCGATATAGTTAACTATATCGACAATTCCACTGGATACTCTAGAAATCGGTTACGACATCGTTCACTGATTTCCTAGTGACCTGCTAAACACGCGGGTCATCAGCTATATGGCCAGTGAAAAAAATAAATAAAAAAATATCGCTCAAAAGTGCCCTTGGAGCGGTATATTTTTATTTCTCATCAACTGTGTATGAGGGCTTTAGAAACATGCAATATGCATGCATCTTATTTTTAAATAATCGAGCTATGATTTGGCCATTAAAAGAATGATTTGCCAACTATTCATTATGTCTCCAGGATCGGTTAATTATTGATCCATTATCTACCTACTGTATGTATCTATTTAACTGTCTATATAAATATCTATCTATATGTATTGTGCTGGGTTATGCTAATGATTTGCCATCTATGTACCTACCCACATATCTATCTAATGATTTACCATCTATGTATATACCCACCTATCTATCTTTTGATTTAACATCTGTGTACCCTATAGGAGGGCCAAGCTGGTGGTAGCCTCGTGACTCACAAAGAATCATCCTTCAGCACTCAGGAGAGGGAAAACCCCCTGTGGGGGAAACCTCTGGGGACCCGTGGCTGATGGACTGCCCGTCCCTCTGGGCATTAGGAGGCTATGCGGCATTATATTGACAAATTTATCAAAATACTTCATGAATGTGGAAGAATGACATATACATTCATATGAAGCGAAATATACAAATATACCCTAATAGCTATCATTGGCTGATGTCATTAATAAAGCTCCTGTCAAATCATATTCCTCACAAAGCTGCGCAATTTGCTGAAGAGGCTGGCCATCCCCATTTGAGAAGCTTTGTCTTTACTGCTAGAACCTCCAAAGATAATAAACAAGCACCAAGGATTTTTTTAGGGTAGCTCCAAGTCTGCAGACACATCCAAGTTAGGAACTTGGTCTGTGAGAAGATACTTACCTCCCACAGGGATCTCCCCCCGAGAAGGCTGGGTATATATGAGGAAACATCAGGTAGCAGGAGATGTATATGGAGGATGGTAATGACCGCAATGATTATGCTGTGTCCACCCACCTATCTTTTAAAGGTATTGCGCTTCACCCACCCAATTATCTATCTACCGACTTACCCAGCCATCTATTTATCTAGCTATCGATCTATCTAATGATTTACCATCTATCTACCTACCTACCCACCCCTCTAACTCTCTTAAAATGTACCATCTATCTACCCACCCATCCATCTATCTATCTATCTATCTATCTTTTGATTTAACATCTGTATACCCACCCACCTATTTGTCTATCAAATGATTTACCACCTGTCTACAAACCCCAAATGGATACCAAAAAACATATTATCAGTAATTAATGATGTTCATTAATTACCTGGCTTGGGTCTCTTGTTGCTGTGCACCATCTTTGATCGTTGACTTGAGGACGATTCTGCAGTCCAGGTCCCGGTCACCCTGCAGTAGTCGCATATTAGGACTTCTTCATCGGTTTCATGTAGACCACTCACCTAAAAAAAAAGGAAAGAGGTATGATAATATGTTCTTGGTATACACTGACAATTAAGCCCCATACACACTGGAGACCAGGGACACTTGCGATATAGTTAACTATATCGACAATTCCACTGGATACTCTAGAAATCGGTTACGACATCGTTCACTGATTTCCTAGTGACCTGCTAAACACGCGGGTCATCAGCTATATGGCCAGTGAAAAAAAAAAAAAATATATATCGCTCAAAAGTGCCCTTGGAGCGGTATATTTTTATTTCTCATCAACTGTGTATGAGGGCTTTAGAAACATGCACTATGCATGCATCTTCTTTTTAAATAATCGAGCTATGATTTGGCCATTAAAAGAATGATTTGCCAACTATTCATTATGTCTCCAGGATCGGTCAATTATTGATCCATTATCTACCTACTGTATGTATCTATTTAACTGTCTATATAAATATCTATCTATATGTATTGTGCTGGGTTATGCTAATGATTTGCCATCTATGTACCTACCCACATATCTATCTAATGATTTACCATCTATGTATATACCCACCTATCTATCTTTTGATTTAACATCTGTGTACCCTATAGGAGGGCCAAGCTGGTGGTAGCCTCGTGACTCACAAAGAATCATCCTTCAGCACTCAGGAGAGGGAAAACCCCCTGTGGGGGAAACCTCTGGGGACCCGTGGCTGATGGACTGCCCGTCCCTCTGGGCATTAGGAGGCTATGCGGCATTATATTGACAAATTTATCGAAATACTTCATGAATGTGGAAGAATGACATATACATTCATATGAAGCGAAATATACAAATATACCCTAATAGCTATCATTGGCTGATGTCATTAATAAAGCTCCTGTCCACATCTCCTGATATTACCCAAATCATATTCCTCACAAAGCTGCGCAATTTGCTGAAGAGGCTGGCCATCCCCATTTGAGAAGCTTTGTCTTTACTGCTAGAACCTCCAAAGATAATAAACAAGCACCAAGGATTTTTTTAGGGTAGCTCCAAGTCTGCAGACACATCCAAGTTAGGAACTTGGTCTGTGAGAAGATACTTACCTCCCACAGGGATCTCTCCCCGAGAAGGCTGGGTATATATGAGGAAACATCAGGTAGCAGGAGATGTATATGGAGGATGGTAATGACCGCAATGATTATGCTGTGTCCACCCACCTATCTTTTAAAGGTATTGCGCTTCACCCACCCAATTATCTATCTACCGACTTACCCAGCCATCTATTTATCTAGCTATCGATCTATCTAATGATTTACCATCTATCTACCTACCCACCCCTCTAACTCTCTTAAAATGTACCATCTATCTACCCACCCATCCATCTATCTATCTATCTTTTGATTTAACATCTGTATACCCACCCACCTATTTGTCTATCAAATGATTTACCACCTGTCTACAAACCCCAAATGGATACCAAAAAACATATTATCAGTAATTAATGATGTTCATTAATTACCTGGCTTGGGTCTCTTGTTGCTGTGCACCATCTTTGATCGTTGACTTGAGGACGATTCTGCAGTCCAGGTCCCGGTCACCCTGCAGTAGTCGCATATTAGGACTTCTTCATCGGTTTCATGTAGACCACTCACCTAAAAAAAAAGGAAAGAGGTATGATAATATGTTCTTGGTATACACTGACAATTAAGCCCTATACACACTGGAGACCAGGGACACTTGCGATATAGTTAACTATATCGACAATTCCACTGGATACTCTAGAAATCGGTTACGACATCGTTCACTGATTTCCTAGTGACCTGCTAAACACGCGGGTCATCAGCTATATGGCCAGTGGAAAAAAAAAATCGCTCAAAAGTGCCCTTGGAGCGGTATATTTTTATTTCTCATCAACTGTGTATGAGGGCTTTAGAAACATGCACTATGCATGCATCTTCTTTTTAAATAATCGAGCTATGATTTGGCCATTAAAAGAATGATTTGCCAACTATTCATTATGTCTCCAGGATCGGTCAATTATTGATCCATTATCTACCTACTGTATGTATCTATTTAACTGTCTATATAAATATCTATCTATATGTATTGTGCTGGGTTATGCTAATGATTTGCCATCTATGTACCTACCCACATATCTATCTAATGATTTACCATCTATGTATATACCCACCTATCTATCTTTTGATTTAACATCTGTGTACCCTATAGGAGGGCCAAGCTGGTGGTAGCCTCGTGACTCACAAAGAATCATCCTTCAGCACTCAGGAGAGGGAAAACCCCCTGTGGGGGAAACCTCTGGGGACCCGTGGCTGATGGACTGCCCGTCCCTCTGGGCATTAGGAGGCTATGCGGCATTATATTGACAAATTTATCGAAATACTTCATGAATGTGGAAGAATGACATATACATTCATATGAAGCGAAATATACAAATATACCCTAATAGCTATCATTGGCTGATGTCATTAATAAAGCTCCTGTCCACATCTCCTGATATTACCCAAATCATATTCCTCACAAAGCTGCGCAATTTGCTGAAGAGGCTGGCAATCCCCATTTGAGAAGCTTTGTCTTTACTGCTAGAACCTCCAAAGATAATAAACAAGCACCAAGGATTTTTTTAGGGTAGCTCCAAGTCTGCAGACACATCCAAGTTAGGAACTTGGTCTGTGAGAAGATACTTACCTCCCACAGGGATCTCTCCCTGAGAAGGCTGGGTATATATGAGGAAACATCAGGTAGCAGGAGATGTATATGGAAGATGGTAATGACCGCAATGATTATGCTGTGTCCACCCACCTATCTTTTAAAGGTATTGCGCTTCACCCACCCAATTATCTATCTACCGACTTACCCAGCCATCTATTTATCTAGCTATCGATCTATCTAATGATTTACCATCTATCTACCTACCTACCCACCCCTCTAACTCTCTTAAAATGTACCATCTATCTACCCACCCATCCATCTATCTATCTATCTTTTGATTTAACATCTGTATACCCACACACCTATTTGTCTATCAAATGATTTACCACCTGTCTACAAACCCCAAATGGATACCAAAAAACATATTATCAGTAATTAATGATGTTCATTAATTACCTGGCTTGGGTCTCTTGTTGCTGTGCACCATCTTTGATCGTTGACTTGAGGACGATTCTGCAGTCCAGGTCCCGGTCACCTGCAGTAGTCGCATATTAGGACTTCTTCATCGGTTTCATGTAGACCACTCACCTAAAAAAAAAGGAAAGAGGTATGATAATATGTTCTTGGTATACACTGACAATTAAGCCCCATACACACTGGAGACCAGGGACACTTGCGATATAGTTAACTATATCGACAATTCCACTGGATACTCTAGAAATCGGTTACGACATCGTTCACTGATTTCCTAGTGACCTGCTAAACACGCGGGTCATCAGCTATATGGCCAGTGAAAAAAAAAAATATATATATCGCTCAAAAGTGCCCTTGGAGCGGTATATTTTTATTTCTCATCAACTGTGTATGAGGGCTTTAGAAACATGCACTATGCATGCATCTTCTTTTTAAATAATCGAGCTATGATTTGGCCATTAAAAGAATGATTTGCCAACTATTCATTATGTCTCCAGGATCGGTCAATTATTGATCCATTATCTACCTACTGTATGTATCTATTTAACTGTCTATATAAATATCTATCTATATGTATTGTGCTGGGTTATGCTAATGATTTGCCATCTATGTACCTACCCACATATCTATCTAATGATTTACCATCTATGTATATACCCACCTATCTATCTTTTGATTTAACATCTGTGTACCCTATAGGAGGGCCAAGCTGGTGGTAGCCTCGTGACTCACAAAGAATCATCCTTCAGCACTCAGGAGAGGGAAAACCCCCTGTGGGGGAAACCTCTGGGGACCCGTGGCTGATGGACTGCCCGTCCCTCTGGGCATTAGGAGGCTATGCGGCATTATATTGACAAATTTATCGAAATACTTCATGAATGTGGAAGAATGACATATACATTCATATGAAGCGAAATATACAAATATACCCTAATAGCTATCATTGGCTGATGTCATTAATAAAGCTCCTGTCCACATCTCCTGATATTACCCAAATCATATTCCTCACAAAGCTGCGCAATTTGCTGAAGAGGCTGGCCATCCCCATTTGAGAAGCTTTGTCTTTACTGCTAGAACCTCCAAAGATAATAAACAAGCACCAAGGATTTTTTTAGGGTAGCTCCAAGTCTGCAGACAGATCCAAGTTAGGAACTTGGTCTGTGAGAAGATACTTACCTCCCACAGGGATCTCTCCCCGAGAAGGCTGGGTATATATGAGGAAACATCAGGTAGCAGGAGATGTATATGGAGGATGGTAATGACCGCAATGATTATGCTGTGTCCACCCACCTATCTTTTAAAGGTATTGCGCTTCACCCACCCAATTATCTATCTACCGACTTACCCAGCCATCTATTTATCTAGCTATCGATCTATCTAATGATTTACCATCTATCTACCTACCCACCCCTCTAACTCTCTTAAAATGTACCATCTATCTACCCACCCATCCATCTATCTATCTATCTATCTTTTGATTTAACATCTGTATACCCACCCACCTATTTGTCTATCAAATGATTTACCACCTGTCTACAAACCCCAAATGGATACCAAAAAACATATTATCAGTAATTAATGATGTTCATTAATTACCTGGCTTGGGTCTCTTGTTGCTGTGCACCATCTTTGATCGTTGACTTGAGGACGATTCTGCAGTCCAGGTCCCGGTCACCCTGCAGTAGTCGCATATTAGGACTTCTTCATCGGTTTCATGTAGACCACTCACCTAAAAAAAAAGGAAAGAGGTATGATAATATGTTCTTGGTATACACTGACAATTAAGCCCTATACACACTGGAGACCAGGGACACTTGCGATATAGTTAACTATATCGACAATTCCACTGGATACTCTAGAAATCGGTTACGACATCGTTCACTGATTTCCTAGTGACCTGCTAAACACGCGGGTCATCAGCTATATGGCCAGTGGAAAAAAAATAAAAAATATCGCTCAAAAATGCCCTTGGAGCGGTATATTTTTATTTCTCATCAACTGTGTATGAGGGCTTTAGAAACATGCACTATGCATGCATCTTCTTTTTAAATAATCGAGCTATGATTTGGCCATTAAAAGAATGATTTGCCAACTATTCATTATGTCTCCAGGATCGGTCAATTATTGATCCATTATCTACCTACTGTATGTATCTATTTAACTGTCTATATAAATATCTATCTATATGTATTGTGCTGGGTTATGCTAATGATTTGCCATCTATGTACCTACCCACATATCTATCTAATGATTTACCATCTATGTATATACCCACCTATCTATCTTTTGATTTAACATCTGTGTACCCTATAGGAGGGCCAAGCTGGTGGTAGCCTCGTGACTCACAAAGAATCATCCTTCAGCACTCAGGAGAGGGAAAACCCCCTGTGGGGGAAACCTCTGGGGACCCGTGGCTGATGGACTGCCCGTCCCTCTGGGCATTAGGAGGCTATGCGGCATTATATTGACAAATTTATCGAAATACTTCATGAATGTGGAAGAATGACATATACATTCATATGAAGCGAAATATACAAATATACCCTAATAGCTATCATTGGCTGATGTCATTAATAAAGCTCCTGTCCACATCTCCTGATATTACCCAAATCATATTCCTCACAAAGCTGCGCAATTTGCTGAAGAGGCTGGCAATCCCCATTTGAGAAGCTTTGTCTTTACTGCTAGAACCTCCAAAGATAATAAACAAGCACCAAGGATTTTTTTAGGGTAGCTCCAAGTCTGCAGACACATCCAAGTTAGGAACTTGGTCTGTGAGAAGATACTTACCTCCCACAGGGATCTCTCCCCGAGAAGGCTGGGTATATATGAGGAAACATCAGGTAGCAGGAGATGTATATGGAAGATGGTAATGACCGCAATGATTATGCTGTGTCCACCCACCTATCTTTTAAAGGTATTGCGCTTCACCCACCCAATTATCTATCTACCGACTTACCCAGCCATCTATTTATCTAGCTATCGATCTATCTAATGATTTACCATCTATCTACCTACCTACCCACCCCTCTAACTCTCTTAAAATGTACCATCTATCTACCCACCCATCCATCTATCTATCTATCTTTTGATTTAACATCTGTATACCCACCCACCTATTTGTCTATCAAATGATTTACCACCTGTCTACAAACCCCAAATGGATACCAAAAAACATATTATCAGTAATTAATGATGTTCATTAATTACCTGGCTTGGGTCTCTTGTTGCTGTGCACCATCTTTGATCGTTGACTTGAGGACGATTCTGCAGTCCAGGTCCCAGTCACCTGCAGTAGTCGCATATTAGGACTTCTTCATCGGTTTCATGTAGACCACTCACCTAAAAAAAAAGGAAAGAGGTATGATAATATGTTCTTGGTATACACTGACAATTAAGCCCCATACACACTGGAGACCAGGGACACTTGCGATATAGTTAACTATATCGACAATTCCACTGGATACTCTAGAAATCGGTTACGACATCGTTCACTGATTTCCTAGTGACCTGCTAAACACGCGGGTCATCAGCTATATGGCCAGTGAAAAAAAAATATATATATATCGCTCAAAAGTGCCCTTGGAGCGGTATATTTTTATTTCTCATCAACTGTGTATGAGGGCTTTAGAAACATGCACTATGCATGCATCTTCTTTTTAAATAATCGAGCTATGATTTGGCCATTAAAAGAATGATTTGCCAACTATTCATTATGTCTCCAGGATCGGTCAATTATTGATCCATTATCTACCTACTGTATGTATCTATTTAACTGTCTATATAAATATCTATCTATATGTATTGTGCTGGGTTATGCTAATGATTTGCCATCTATGTACCTACCCACATATCTATCTAATGATTTACCATCTATGTATATACCCACCTATCTATCTTTTGATTTAACATCTGTGTACCCTATAGGAGGGCCAAGCTGGTGGTAGCCTCGTGACTCACAAAGAATCATCCTTCAGCACTCAGGAGAGGGAAAACCCCCTGTGGGGGAAACCTCTGGGGACCCGTGGCTGATGGACTGCCCGTCCCTCTGGGCATTAGGAGGCTATGCGGCATTATATTGACAAATTTATCGAAATACTTCATGAATGTGGAAGAATGACATATACATTCATATGAAGCGAAATATACAAATATACCCTAATAGCTATCATTGGCTGATGTCATTAATAAAGCTCCTGTCCACATCTCCTGATATTACCCAAATCATATTCCTCACAAAGCTGCGCAATTTGCTGAAGAGGCTGGCCATCCCCATTTGAGAAGCTTTGTCTTTACTGCTAGAACCTCCAAAGATAATAAACAAGCACCAAGGATTTTTTTAGGGTAGCTCCAAGTCTGCAGACACATCCAAGTTAGGAACTTGGTCTGTGAGAAGATACTTACCTCCCACAGGGATCTCTCCCCGAGAAGGCTGGGTATATATGAGGAAACATCAGGTAGCAGGAGATGTATATGGAGGATGGTAATGACCGCAATGATTATGCTGTGTCCACCCACCTATCTTTTAAAGGTATTGCGCTTCACCCACCCAATTATCTATCTACCGACTTACCCAGCCATCTATTTATCTAGCTATCGATCTATCTAATGATTTACCATCTATCTACCTACCTACCTACCCACCCCTCTAACTCTCTTAAAATGTACCATCTATCTACCCACCCATCCATCTATCTATCTATCTATCTATCTTTTGATTTAACATCTGTATACCCACCCACCTATTTGTCTATCAAATGATTTACCACCTGTCTACAAACCCCAAATGGATACCAAAAAACATATTATCAGTAATTAATGATGTTCATTAATTACCTGGCTTGGGTCTCTTGTTGCTGTGCACCATCTTTGATCGTTGACTTGAGGACGATTCTGCAGTCCAGGTCCCAGTCACCCTGCAGTAGTCGCATATTAGGACTTCTTCATCGGTTTCATGTAGACCACTCACCTAAAAAAAAAGGAAAGAGGTATGATAATATGTTCTTGGTATACACTGACAATTAAGCCCCATACACACTGGAGACCAGGGACACTTGCGATATAGTTAACTATCTCGACAATTCCACTGGATACTCTAGAAATCGGTTACGACATCGTTCACTGATTTCCTAGTGACCTGCTAAACACGCGGGTCATCAGCTATATGGCCAGTGAAAAAAAATATATATATATATCGCTCAAAAGTGCCCTTGGAGCGGTATATTTTTATTTCTCATCAACTGTGTATGAGGGCTTTAGAAACATGCACTATGCATGCATCTTCTTTTTAAATAATCGAGCTATGATTTGGCCATTAAAAGAATGATTTGCCAACTATTCATTATGTCTCCAGGATCGGTCAATTATTGATCCATTATCTACCTACTGTATGTATCTATTTAACTGTCTATATAAATATCTATCTATATGTATTGTGCTGGGTTATGCTAATGATTTGCCATCTATGTACCTACCCACATATCTATCTAATGATTTACCATCTATGTATATACCCACCTATCTATCTTTTGATTTAACATCTGTGTACCCTATAGGAGGGCCAAGCTGGTGGTAGCCTCGTGACTCACAAAGAATCATCCTTCAGCACTCAGGAGAGGGAAAACCCCCTGTGGGGGAAACCTCTGGGGACCCGTGGCTGATGGACTGCCCGTCCCTCTGGGCATTAGGAGGCTATGCGGCATTATATTGACAAATTTATCGAAATACTTCATGAATGTGGAAGAATGACATATACATTCATATGAAGCAAAATATACAAATATACCCTAATAGCTATCATTGGCTGATGTCATTAATAAAGCTCCTGTCCACATCTCCTGATATTACCCAAATCATATTCCTCACAAAGCTGCGCAATTTGCTGAAGAGGCTGGCCATCCCCATTTGAGAAGCTTTGTCTTTACTGCTAGAACCTCCAAAGATAATAAACAAGCACCAAGGATTTTTTTAGGGTAGCTCCAAGTCTGCAGACACATCCAAGTTAGGAACTTGGTCTGTGAGAAGATACTTACCTCCCACAGGGATCTCTCCCCGAGAAGGCTGGGTATATATGAGGAAACATCAGGTAGCAGGAGATGTATATGGAGGATGGTAATGACCGCAATGATTATGCTGTGTCCACCCACCTATCTTTTAAAGGTATTGCGCTTCACCCACCCAATTATCTATCTACCGACTTACCCAGCCATCTATTTATCTAGCTATCGATCTATCTAATGATTTACCATCTATCTACCTACCTACCTACCCACCCCTCTAACTCTCTTAAAATGTACCATCTATCTACCCACCCATCCATCTATCTATCTATCTATCTTTTGATTTAACATCTGTATACCCACCCACCTATTTGTCTATCAAATGATTTACCACCTGTCTACAAACCCCAAATGGATACCAAAAAACATATTATCAGTAATTAATGATGTTCATTAATTACCTGGCTTGGGTCTCTTGTTGCTGTGCACCATCTTTGATCGTTGACTTGAGGACGATTCTGCAGTCCAGGTCCCAGTCACCCTGCAGTAGTCGCATATTAGGACTTCTTCATCGGTTTCATGTAGACCACTCACCTAAAAAAAAAGGAAAGAGGTATGATAATATGTTCTTGGTATACACTGACAATTAAGCCCCATACACACTGGAGACCAGGGACACTTGCGATATAGTTAACTATCTCGACAATTCCACTGGATACTCTAGAAATCGGTTACGACATCGTTCACTGATTTCCTAGTGACCTGCTAAACACGCGGGTCATCAGCTATATGGCCAGTGAAAAAAAAATATATATATATCGCTCAAAAGTGCCCTTGGAGCGGTATATTTTTATTTCTCATCAACTGTGTATGAGGGCTTTAGAAACATGCACTATGCATGCATCTTCTTTTTAAATAATCGAGCTATGATTTGGCCATTAAAAGAATGATTTGCCAACTATTCATTATGTCTCCAGGATCGGTCAATTATTGATCCATTATCTACCTACTGTATGTATCTATTTAACTGTCTATATAAATATCTATCTATATGTATTGTGCTGGGTTATGCTAATGATTTGCCATCTATGTACCTACCCACATATCTATCTAATGATTTACCATCTATGTATATACCCACCTATCTATCTTTTGATTTAACATCTGTGTACCCTATAGGAGGGCCAAGCTGGTGGTAGCCTCGTGACTCACAAAGAATCATCCTTCAGCACTCAGGAGAGGGAAAACCCCCTGTGGGGGAAACCTCTGGGGACCCGTGGCTGATGGACTGCCCGTCCCTCTGGGCATTAGGAGGCTATGCGGCATTATATTGACAAATTTATCGAAATACTTCATGAATGTGGAAGAATGACATATACATTCATATGAAGCGAAATATACAAATATACCCTAATAGCTATCATTGGCTGATGTCATTAATAAAGCTCCTGTCCACATCTCCTGATATTACCCAAATCATATTCCTCACAAAGCTGCGCAATTTGCTGAAGAGGCTGGCCATCCCCATTTGAGAAGCTTTGTCTTTACTGCTAGAACCTCCAAAGATAATAAACAAGCACCAAGGATTTTTTTAGGGTAGCTCCAAGTCTGCAGACACATCCAAGTTAGGAACTTGGTCTGTGAGAAGATACTTACCTCCCACAGGGATCTCTCCCCGAGAAGGCTGGGTATATATGAGGAAACATCAGGTAGCAGGAGATGTATATGGAGGATGGTAATGACCGCAATGATTATGCTGTGTCCACCCACCTATCTTTTAAAGGTATTGCGCTTCACCCACCCAATTATCTATCTACCGACTTACCCAGCCATCTATTTATCTAGCTATCGATCTATCTAATGATTTACCATCTATCTACCTACCTACCCACCCCTCTAACTCTCTTAAAATGTACCATCTATCTACCCACCCATCCATCTATCTATCTTTTGATTTAACATCTGTATACCCACCCACCTATTTGTCTATCAAATGATTTACCACCTGTCTACAAACCCCAAATGGATACCAAAAAACATATTATCAGTAATTAATGATGTTCATTAATTACCTGGCTTGGGTCTCTTGTTGCTGTGCACCATCTTTGATCGTTGACTTGAGGACGATTCTGCAGTCCAGGTCCCGGTCACCCTGCAGTAGTCGCATATTAGGACTTCTTCATCGGTTTCATGTAGACCACTCACCTAAAAAAAAAGGAAAGAGGTATGATAATATGTTCTTGGTATACACTGACAATTAAGCCCCATACACACTGGAGACCAGGGACACTTGCGATATAGTTAACTATCTCGACAATTCCACTGGATACTCTAGAAATCGGTTACGACATCGTTCACTGATTTCCTAGTGACCTGCTAAACACGCGGGTCATCAGCTATATGGCCAGTGAAAAAAAAAATATATATATATCGCTCAAAAGTGCCCTTGGAGCGGTATATTTTTATTTCTCATCAACTGTGTATGAGGGCTTTAGAAACATGCACTATGCATGCATCTTCTTTTTAAATAATCGAGCTATGATTTGGCCATTAAAAGAATGATTTGCCAACTATTCATTATGTCTCCAGGATCGGTCAATTATTGATCCATTATCTACCTACTGTATGTATCTATTTAACTGTCTATATAAATATCTATCTATATGTATTGTGCTGGGTTATGCTAATGATTTGCCATCTATGTACCTACCCACATATCTATCTAATGATTTACCATCTATGTATATACCCACCTATCTATCTTTTGATTTAACATCTGTGTACCCTATAGGAGGGCCAAGCTGGTGGTAGCCTCGTGACTCACAAAGAATCATCCTTCAGCACTCAGGAGAGGGAAAACCCCCTGTGGGGGAAACCTCTGGGGACCCGTGGCTGATGGACTGCCCCTCCCTCTGGGCATTAGGAGGCTATGCGGCATTATATTGACAAATTTATCGAAATACTTCATGAATGTGGAAGAATGACATATACATTCATATGAAGCGAAATATACAAATATACCCTAATAGCTATCATTGGCTGATGTCATTAATAAAGCTCCTGTCCACATCTCCTGATATTACCCAAATCATATTCCTCACAAAGCTGCGCAATTTGCTGAAGAGGCTGGCCATCCCCATTTGAGAAGCTTTGTCTTTACTGCTAGAACCTCCAAAGATAATAAACAAGCACCAAGGATTTTTTTAGGGTAGCTCCAAGTCTGCAGACACATCCAAGTTAGGAACTTGGTCTGTGAGAAGATACTTACCTCCCACAGGGATCTCTCCCCGAGAAGGCTGGGTATATATGAGGAAACATCAGGTAGCAGGAGATGTATATGGAGGATGGTAATGACCGCAATGATTATGCTGTGTCCACCCACCTATCTTTTAAAGGTATTGCGCTTCACCCACCCAATTATCTATCTACCGACTTACCCAGCCATCTATTTATCTAGCTATCGATCTATCTAATGATTTACCATCTATCTACCTACCTACCCACCCCTCTAACTCTCTTAAAATGTACCATCTATCTACCCACCCATCTATCTATCTATCTATCTATCTTTTGATTTAACATCTGTATACCCACCCACCTATTTGTCTATCAAATGATTTACCACCTGTCTACAAACCCCAAATGGATACCAAAAAACATATTATCAGTAATTAATGATGTTCATTAATTACCTGGCTTGGGTCTCTTGTTGCTGTGCACCATCTTTGATCGTTGACTTGAGGACGATTCTGCAGTCCAGGTCCCGGTCACCCTGCAGTAGTCGCATATTAGGACTTCTTCATCGGTTTCATGTAGACCACTCACCTAAAAAAAAAGGAAAGAGGTATGATAATATGTTCTTGGTATACACTGACAATTAAGCCCCATACACACTGGAGACCAGGGACACTTGCGATATAGTTAACTATATCGACAATTCCACTGGATACTCTAGAAATCGGTTACGACATCGTTCACTGATTTCCTAGTGACCTGCTAAACACGCGGGTCATCAGCTATATGGCCAGTGAAAAAAAAAAAATATCGCTCAAAAGTGCCCTTGGAGCGGTATATTTTTATTTCTCATCAACTGTGTATGAGGGCTTTAGAAACATGCACTATGCATGCATCTTCTTTTTAAATAATCGAGCTATGATTTGGCCATTAAAAGAATGATTTGCCAACTATTCATTATGTCTCCAGGATCGGTCAATTATTGATCCATTATCTACCTACTGTATGTATCTATTTAACTGTCTATATAAATATCTATCTATATGTATTGTGCTGGGTTATGCTAATGATTTGCCATCTATGTACCTACCCACATATCTATCTAATGATTTACCATCTATGTATATACCCACCTATCTATCTTTTGATTTAACATCTGTGTACCCTATAGGAGGGCCAAGCTGGTGGTAGCCTCGTGACTCACAAAGAATCATCCTTCAGCACTCAGGAGAGGGAAAACCCCCTGTGGGGGAAACCTCTGGGGACCCGTGGCTGATGGACTGCCCGTCCCTCTGGGCATTAGGAGGCTATGCGGCATTATATTGACAAATTTATCGAAATACTTCATGAATGTGGAAGAATGATATATACATTCATATGAAGCGAAATATACAAATATACCCTAATAGCTATCATTGGCTGATGTCATTAATAAAGCTCCTGTCCACATCTCCTGATATTACCCAAATCATATTCCTCACAAAGCTGCGCAATTTGCTGAAGAGGCTGGCCATCCCCATTTGAGAAGCTTTGTCTTTACTGCTAGAACCTCCAAAGATAATAAACAAGCACCAAGGATTTTTTTAGGGTAGCTCCAAGTCTGCAGACACATCCAAGTTAGGAACTTGGTCTGTGAGAAGATACTTACCTCCCACAGGGATCTCTCCCCGAGAAGGCTGGGTATATATGAGGAAACATCAGGTAGCAGGAGATGTATATGGAGGATGGTAATGACCGCAATGATTATGCTGTGTCCACCCACCTATCTTTTAAAGGTATTGCGCTTCACCCACCCAATTATCTATCTACCGACTTACCCAGCCATCTATTTATCTAGCTATCGATCTATCTAATGATTTACCATCTATCTACCTACCTACCCACCCCTCTAACTCTCTTAAAATGTACCATCTATCTACCCACCCATCCATCTATCTATCTATCTTTTGATTTAACATCTGTATACCCACCCACCTATTTGTCTATCAAATGATTTACCACCTGTCTACAAACCCCAAATGGATACCAAAAAACATATTATCAGTAATTAATGATGTTCATTAATTACCTGGCTTGGGTCTCTTGTTGCTGTGCACCATCTTTGATCGTTGACTTGAGGACGATTCTGCAGTCCAGGTCCCGGTCACCCTGCAGTAGTCGCATATTAGGACTTCTTCATCGGTTTCATGTAGACCACTCACCTAAAAAAAAAGGAAAGAGGTATGATAATATGTTCTTGGTATACACTGACAATTAAGCCCCATACACACTGGAGACCAGGGACACTTGCGATATAGTTAACTATATCGACAATTCCACTGGATACTCTAGAAATCGGTTACGACATCGTTCACTGATTTCCTAGTGACCTGCTAAACACGCGGGTCATCAGCTATATGGCCAGTGAAAAAAAAAAAATATCGCTCAAAAGTGCCCTTGGAGCGGTATATTTTTATTTCTCATCAACTGTGTATGAGGGCTTTAGAAACATGCACTATGCATGCATCTTCTTTTTAAATAATCGAGCTATGATTTGGCCATTAAAAGAATGATTTGCCAACTATTCATTATGTCTCCAGGATCGGTCAATTATTGATCCATTATCTACCTACTGTATGTATCTATTTAACTGTCTATATAAATATCTATCTATATGTATTGTGCTGGGTTATGCTAATGATTTGCCATCTATGTACCTACCCACATATCTATCTAATGATTTACCATCTATGTATATACCCACCTATCTATCTTTTGATTTAACATCTGTGTACCCTATAGGAGGGCCAAGCTGGTGGTAGCCTCGTGACTCACAAAGAATCATCCTTCAGCACTCAGGAGAGGGAAAACCCCCTGTGGGGGAAACCTCTGGGGACCCGTGGCTGATGGACTGCCCGTCCCTCTGGGCATTAGGAGGCTATGCGGCATTATATTGACAAATTTATCGAAATACTTCATGAATGTGGAAGAATGACATATACATTCATATGAAGCGAAATATACAAATATACCCTAATAGCTATCATTGGCTGATGTCATTAATAAAGCTCCTGTCCACATCTCCTGATATTACCCAAATCATATTCCTCACAAAGCTGCGCAATTTGCTGAAGAGGCTGGCCATCCCCATTTGAGAAGCTTTGTCTTTACTGCTAGAACCTCCAAAGATAATAAACAAGCACCAAGGATTTTTTTAGGGTAGCTCCAAGTCTGCAGACACATCCAAGTTAGGAACTTGGTCTGTGAGAAGATACTTACCTCCCACAGGGATCTCTCCCCGAGAAGGCTGGGTATATATGAGGAAACATCAGGTAGCAGGAGATGTATATGGAGGATGGTAATGACCGCAATGATTATGCTGTGTCCACCCACCTATCTTTTAAAGGTATTGCGCTTCACCCACCCAATTATCTATCTACCGACTTACCCAGCCATCTATTTATCTAGCTATCGATCTATCTAATGATTTACCATCTATCTACCTACCTACCCACCCCTCTAACTCTCTTAAAATGTACCATCTATCTACCCACCCATCCATCTATCTATCTATCTTTTGATTTAACATCTGTATACCCACCCACCTATTTGTCTATCAAATGATTTACCACCTGTCTACAAACCCCAAATGGATACCAAAAAACATATTATCAGTAATTAATGATGTTCATTAATTACCTGGCTTGGGTCTCTTGTTGCTGTGCACCATCTTTGATCGTTGACTTGAGGACGATTCTGCAGTCCAGGTCCCAGTCACCCTGCAGTAGTCGCATATTAGGACTTCTTCATCGGTTTCATGTAGACCACTCACCTAAAAAAAAAGGAAAGAGGTATGATAATATGTTCTTGGTATACACTGACAATTAAGCCCCATACACACTGGAGACCAGGGACACTTGCGATATAGTTAACTATCTCGACAATTCCACTGGATACTCTAGAAATCGGTTACGACATCGTTCACTGATTTCCTAGTGACCTGCTAAACACGCGGGTCATCAGCTATATGGCCAGTGAAAAAAAAAATATATATATATCGCTCAAAAGTGCCCTTGGAGCGGTATATTTTTATTTCTCATCAACTGTGTATGAGGGCTTTAGAAACATGCACTATGCATGCATCTTCTTTTTAAATAATCGAGCTATGATTTGGCCATTAAAAGAATGATTTGCCAACTATTCATTATGTCTCCAGGATCGGTCAATTATTGATCCATTATCTACCTACTGTATGCATCTATTTAACTGTCTATATAAATATCTATCTATATGTATTGTGCTGGGTTATGCTAATGATTTGCCATCTATGTACCTACCCACATATCTATCTAATGATTTACCATCTATGTATATACCCACCTATCTATCTTTTGATTTAACATCTGTGTACCCTATAGGAGGGCCAAGCTGGTGGTAGCCTCGTGACTCACAAAGAATCATCCTTCAGCACTCAGGAGAGGGAAAACCCCCTGTGGGGGAAACCTCTGGGGACCCGTGGCTGATGGACTGCCCCTCCCTCTGGGCATTAGGAGGCTATGCGGCATTATATTGACAAATTTATCGAAATACTTCATGAATGTGGAAGAATGACATATACATTCATATGAAGCGAAATATACAAATATACCCTAATAGCTATCATTGGCTGATGTCATTAATAAAGCTCCTGTCCACATCTCCTGATATTACCCAAATCATATTCCTCACAAAGCTGCGCAATTTGCTGAAGAGGCTGGCCATCCCCATTTGAGAAGCTTTGTCTTTACTGCTAGAACCTCCAAAGATAATAAACAAGCACCAAGGATTTTTTTAGGGTAGCTCCAAGTCTGCAGACACATCCAAGTTAGGAACTTGGTCTGTGAGAAGATACTTACCTCCCACAGGGATCTCTCCCCGAGAAGGCTGGGTATATATGAGGAAACATCAGGTAGCAGGAGATGTATATGGAGGATGGTAATGACCGCAATGATTATGCTGTGTCCACCCACCTATCTTTTAAAGGTATTGCGCTTCACCCACCCAATTATCTATCTACCGACTTACCCAGCCATCTATTTATCTAGCTATCGATCTATCTAATGATTTACCATCTATCTACCTACCTACCCACCCCTCTAACTCTCTTAAAATGTACCATCTATCTACCCACCCATCCATCTATCTATCTATCTTTTGATTTAACATCTGTATACCCACCCACCTATTTGTCTATCAAATGATTTACCACCTGTCTACAAACCCCAAATGGATACCAAAAAACATATTATCAGTAATTAATGATGTTCATTAATTACCTGGCTTGGGTCTCTTGTTGCTGTGCACCATCTTTGATCGTTGACTTGAGGACGATTCTGCAGTCCAGGTCCCGGTCACCCTGCAGTAGTCGCATATTAGGACTTCTTCATCGGTTTCATGTAGACCACTCACCTAAAAAAAAAGGAAAGAGGTATGATAATATGTTCTTGGTATACACTGACAATTAAGCCCCATACACACTGGAGACCAGGGACACTTGCGATATAGTTAACTATATCGACAATTCCACTGGATACTCTAGAAATCGGTTACGACATCGTTCACTGATTTCCTAGTGACCTGCTAAACACGCGGGTCATCAGCTATATGGCCAGTGAAAAAAAAAATATATCGCTCAAAAGTGCCCTTGGAGCGGTATATTTTTATTTCTCATCAACTGTGTATGAGGGCTTTAGAAACATGCACTATGCATGCATCTTCTTTTTAAATAATCGAGCTATGATTTGGCCATTAAAAGAATGATTTGCCAACTATTCATTATGTCTCCAGGATCGGTCAATTATTGATCCATTATCTACCTACTGTATGTATCTATTTAACTGTCTATATAAATATCTATCTATATGTATTGTGCTGGGTTATGCTAATGATTTGCCATCTATGTACCTACCCACATATCTATCTAATGATTTACCATCTATGTATATACCCACCTATCTATCTTTTGATTTAACATCTGTGTACCCTATAGGAGGGCCAAGCTGGTGGTAGCCTCGTGACTCACAAAGAATCATCCTTCAGCACTCAGGAGAGGGAAAACCCCCTGTGGGGGAAACCTCTGGGGACCCGTGGCTGATGGACTGCCCGTCCCTCTGGGCATTAGGAGGCTATGCGGCATTATATTGACAAATTTATCGAAATACTTCATGAATGTGGAAGAATGACATATACATTCATATGAAGCGAAATATACAAATATACCCTAATAGCTATCATTGGCTGATGTCATTAATAAAGCTCCTGTCCACATCTCCTGATATTACCCAAATCATATTCCTCACAAAGCTGCGCAATTTGCTGAAGAGGCTGGCCATCCCCATTTGAGAAGCTTTGTCTTTACTGCTAGAACCTCCAAAGATAATAA
Organism: Crinia signifera; assembly: GCF_055691185.1. Taxonomy (NCBI): domain Eukaryota; kingdom Metazoa; phylum Chordata; class Amphibia; order Anura; family Myobatrachidae; genus Crinia; species Crinia signifera. The sequence goes on from NC_139222.1 coordinate 42,831,972, forward strand.
ACAAGCACCAAGGATTTTTTTAGGGTAGCTCCAAGTCTGCAGACACATCCAAGTTAGGAACTTGGTCTGTGAGAAGATACTTACCTCCCACAGGGATCTCTCCCCGAGAAGGCTGGGTATATATGAGGAAACATCAGGTAGCAGGAGATGTATATGGAGGATGGTAATGACCGCAATGATTATGCTGTGTCCACCCACCTATCTTTTAAAGGTATTGCGCTTCACCCACCCAATTATCTATCTACCGACTTACCCAGCCATCTATTTATCTAGCTATCGATCTATCTAATGATTTACCATCTATCTACCTACCTACCCACCCCTCTAACTCTCTTAAAATGTACCATCTATCTACCCACCCATCCATCTATCTATCTATCTTTTGATTTAACATCTGTATACCCACCCACCTATTTGTCTATCAAATGATTTACCACCTGTCTACAAACCCCAAATGGATACCAAAAAACATATTATCAGTAATTAATGATGTTCATTAATTACCTGGCTTGGGTCTCTTGTTGCTGTGCACCATCTTTGATCGTTGACTTGAGGACGATTCTGCAGTCCAGGTCCCGGTCACCCTGCAGTAGTCGCATATTAGGACTTCTTCATCGGTTTCATGTAGACCACTCACCTAAAAAAAAAGGAAAGAGGTATGATAATATGTTCTTGGTATACACTGACAATTAAGCCCCATACACACTGGAGACCAGGGACACTTGCGATATAGTTAACTATATCGACAATTCCACTGGATACTCTAGAAATCGGTTACGACATCGTTCACTGATTTCCTAGTGACCTGCTAAACACGCGGGTCATCAGCTATATGGCCAGTGAAAAAAAAAATATATATATATCGCTCAAAAGTGCCCTTGGAGCGGTATATTTTTATTTCTCATCAACTGTGTATGAGGGCTTTAGAAACATGCACTATGCATGCATCTTCTTTTTAAATAATCGAGCTATGATTTGGCCATTAAAAGAATGATTTGCCAACTATTCATTATGTCTCCAGGATCGGTCAATTATTGATCCATTATCTACCTACTGTATGTATCTATTTAACTGTCTATATAAATATCTATCTATATGTATTGTGCTGGGTTATGCTAATGATTTGCCATCTATGTACCTACCCACATATCTATCTAATGATTTACCATCTATGTATATACCCACCTATCTATCTTTTGATTTAACATCTGTGTACCCTATAGGAGGGCCAAGCTGGTGGTAGCCTCGTGACTCACAAAGAATCATCCTTCAGCACTCAGGAGAGGGAAAACCCCCTGTGGGGGAAACCTCTGGGGACCCGTGGCTGATGGACTGCCCGTCCCTCTGGGCATTAGGAGGCTATGCGGCATTATATTGACAAATTTATCGAAATACTTCATGAATGTGGAAGAATGACATATACATTCATATGAAGCGAAATATACAAATATACCCTAATAGCTATCATTGGCTGATGTCATTAATAAAGCTCCTGTCCACATCTCCTGATATTACCCAAATCATATTCCTCACAAAGCTGCGCAATTTGCTGAAGAGGCTGGCCATCCCCATTTGAGAAGCTTTGTCTTTACTGCTAGAACCTCCAAAGATAATAAACAAGCACCAAGGATTTTTTTAGGGTAGCTCCAAGTCTGCAGACACATCCAAGTTAGGAACTTGGTCTGTGAGAAGATACTTACCTCCCACAGGGATCTCTCCCCGAGAAGGCTGGGTATATATGAGGAAACATCAGGTAGCAGGAGATGTATATGGAGGATGGTAATGACCGCAATGATTATGCTGTGTCCACCCACCTATCTTTTAAAGGTATTGCGCTTCACCCACCCAATTATCTATCTACCGACTTACCCAGCCATCTATTTATCTAGCTATCGATCTATCTAATGATTTACCATCTATCTGATGGGGGCGTGGCCTGGAGCGCAAGGAAGAAGGACGCTGGAAAGCTGAGCTCCGTTCCTGAGACTTCTCATACCACCAATTTCAGCAGATTTCCTTGCCTCTCCTGCCGCAAAACACCACCGCAAGACCCCACTAGCACCAAGAGCACGGTGAGGGTATTTTCTATCCCCTGCATATCCTCCAGCACCGTAGCCCCACGGAGACGCCGGAGAAGGCCAGACGCCGCCATCTTAGACACAGACGACGACTACAGCGTCTCCCGCTCGGCACTGTATTACCATCAGAGCAGTGCCTGGAGCGGTGAGGGAGAGCTGTAAGCCCCGGCGTCCAGCCCAGCACAGATATACCCGCTGAAGGACAACAGCTCCGTTGGGACACAGTAACGCTGACACGCTACAGAACGCAAGCACTCTGCTAAACACGCCATCTTGCAGGGTAAGCAGCATTGTATGCAGAACTTCCAATCCCACTCTGACCTTGGTGCATACATCTGTAATTGTCACCACACATATTGGTACAAGTTCCCAAGCTTCTTACCTTAAGCAACTACTGCTTAGTGTTCAATTTATTTGACTTAAGCAATTGAACTTAAATAACTATGTAACCTGCTGAAGTGACGCCATAGCTGATCGGCCTATGCTCACTAACTGAAATAATTGCCGTATAGACAGGTTGGAGTAAACAACATACCCAACCCGCCCCATCGCTTGATTCCTCTCCATAATTTTCCAAGCTGTCTGCCCGAAGGAAATCCCGCTCTAGATCCCCCAGACATCAGCCGAGCATTATGGACAAATTTAAATCTCCACCACCTCCGGCTAAAACCCAAACCCAAAACCTGCAATCCCCACAACCACAGAGGCAGGAGAAAAGAAGGGGAGATCACTCCTTAGCCCCAAACCCAGATAATGCCCAAGGCACACCGCTTGCTAAAAAACCAATAGGTGAACAGTCTCCAGACATGTCCTCATTAATTCCTACAACAGCCTCTTCTTCACTCTCATATTCTGATATAGTCGAGGCTATTCACACCACTATGGCCCCACTACTTCAAAAAGCTGTAACCGACATTACAGAGCAGATTTATGCTCTTAACTGCCGTGTTAATACAGCAGAGACCAGAATAAGTGACAATTCAGATCAAATCGTCTCACTGCAACGGTCTGTAAAGTCACTACAAGTGGAAAATAGAAGGCTCATCGACTCAGTAGAAAACATTGAGAACAGAGCAAGGAGATGTAATATAAGGATAACAGGCCTGCCTGAAACTCTAAAAGGCACACAGTTAGAGCACTTTGTGAGAAATACCTTGCCAAAACTGTTAAATGTGGAAAAGGAATGTGCTGACCTAGTAGTGGAGAGGGTCCACAGAATGGGGCCCTTACAGCCCCAATCCACAGCTAAGCCGAGAGTGGTGATTTTTAAAGTTTTGAACTTTCTACACAAACAACTACTTTGGGCGGCTTCAAGGAAAATTAATCCTATCACCTGGGACTCTCAAACCATCCGTCTTTATCAAGATTTTTCACTGGAACTATCCAAAACTCGCAGATCCTTTAATCCAGTTTGCTCTGAGCTGGTAAAGACCAATACAAAATTCTACATGATGTACCCGGCGCGCCTAAGAATCTTCACGCCTCTGGGTTTCAAAGATTTTACATCGCCGCAAGAAGCCAAGAAATTCGTGGATAACCTCGAAAAAGACCAAGACTCTAGGGATATTACAGATATCCCAGCACCAGACTGAACCGTAATTGTATCACCTTTTTCTTAATTATATTCCCATTGTAGGATTATTTTAATCCAGGTACTCTGGAAAACCCCGTTATGGGACTTAGAATGGGTATAGAATGTTTAAGGAAAAAAAAAAAAAAAAAATGTGTTTAGAAATGTTTAAACGGTTTAAATTGTTTATTATCTCAGACCTTCTTTCGAAGGATTATAGTCAAGAGAAATTTGGCTGATGGATGCATAACACGTTGGTTGGCATAGAGTCGTATTAGTTAGGGGCTCTAGATTAGAAGCGCATTTTAGATCTTAAAAGTTCTATTGCTACACTAGATTTGCCTTAGAAATATCTATACTAGTATCAATATGATGTTAGACTTTTTTGTTTTCTTTCTCTTTTTTGTACTTTTTATCCCTTCTGTCTTTATTGTCTTATCCCAGTCCTCTTTCCCTTATGTGTCATCCCTCGTCCCAGTCCAATACAGCATCACATTTTATTGCAGAATATCTGAATTGAAATTACTATGTCTCTTGTCATAGGCTCATTAAACATAAGAGGAATACACACTCCAGTAAAGAGGCGAAAACTATTAACCTATCTGGGCAAACAAAAAGTCGACCTGATCTGCTTACAGGAAACACACCTCCTCCCTCCTGAGATTAAAAAATTGGGAATAATGAACTGGGAAGTATTAGGCTCGGCCTATCTAAATTCTAAATCTTCTGGCGTAGTTATACTCGCAAAAAAACAATTGAATATAAAAGTTCTTAAGGAGGAAGCAGATCCTGCTGGCAGATATACCATAATTTCTATGGAAGTTTTTAGTAAACTATTTACGGTATGCAATGTATATGCACCAACACAGTATAAGAGATCCTTTTTTACAAACATTATCGCTAAACTATATAATTATGACCCCAAATCACTTATACTGTGTGGAGACCTAAATTTACTGTCATCTGTAATACTGGACCGTACTCCTCCCCCAAAAAATCCAATTATTCTCCCAAAAATAGGCGTCCCATATCTTGCCAAATGTTTCAACTTGGTGGACTCATGGAGGACACTTAATCCTATTGAACTAGAATATACATGCCTATCCCTGACACATAAAACATGGTCAAGATTGGACTACATACTAATTCCTGAACCACTACTGCCGTCCCTCACTGCAGCCCAAATTTTACCCCCAATACTGTCAGATCATGGCCTAGTTACCATTAATTTAACTTTATCCCAAAAAGAAAAAAATTCCCCCCAATGGAGATTCCCCTCCCATCTAGCTCAATCTAAAGCACTTAGAGACAAATTAACCCAAACATGGACAAACTATGCTAATGATAATGCACAATATAAAGATGATCACTCAAAAACTTTTTGGCAAGCTGCAAAAGCAGTAATTAGAGGTGAAGTCCTGGCACATGTTTCTAGAATAAAGAAAAAACAAAACACTGAATACAAAGAGTTACAAGTTAAATTGACACTAGACTTCCAAAACTTTAAACTTTCCCCTACATTGGAAAATAAATCCAAATATCAATTATCTAAAGCTAAATATGATGAATATCTTCAACTCCAAGCTGATAACTATTTGTTCAATGTAAATGCAAAATTCTACAAGTTTGGAAACAGAGTAGGCAAACTTCTGACTAACTTACTCCAGGGTTCTAGAACCCAAAATACCGTCCAACCAATATTAAAACCAGATGGTTCACTTACAAAAAATAACATCCAAATAGTTGAAAGTTTTAGAGACTACTATCAAAAATTATACTCTCCACCGGAGGAGTCCCCGAAGGAGCGAATACATGAAGTTTCCCTCACACCTGATCCCCATGTAAACCCCCCAGTGAATTACTGGAACTCAATCCCAATGCCACAAGTCCCAAAGCATTTGACAGATAACCTTATACAACCAATAACAAAGGAAGAGGTAATAAAAACTATAGGGAAATTAAAACTAGCTAAGGCCCCAGGACCTGATGGGTTTACGAATGAGTTTTACAAAGCTATGTCACATCAAATCGCGGAACCTCTTACAAAATGTTTCAATGAAATTATACTAAGTGGAACCTTACCTGATCACTTTTCCGACGCAATAATAAAAGTTATCCCTAAACCGGGTAGACCCCTAAATTTAACAAGCTCATATAGACCAATATCGTTACTTAACGTTGACTACAAAATTTTTACTAAGATTATAGCAGAAAGACTATCCCCTATATTGCCTTATATAATACATGGAAACCAAACAGGCTTCATAGCAGGACGACATTCAGTCGTAAATGTCAGAAGAGTTTTGGCTGCTGTACAACAATTGAATACTGATCCGTTAGCCTCCTCGGCGTCTGGTGCGGTATTAACACTGGACGCCGAGAAGGCTTTCGACATGGTGTTGTGGCCACATCTTTTTAATACCCTGTCAAGATTTGGTTTCCCAATCCTATTTATTAATATAATCCGCACCTTATACTCGACACCAGCCTCCACAATAGCTTGTAACGGAACTATTTCATCTCCCTTTATACTTGCCAGAGGAACCAGACAGGGGTGTCCTCTCTCCCCTCTCCTATTTGCGATCGCCATTGAGCCCTTTGCTATAGCAGTGAGAACTTCTCCTTTGATTCAGGGTATTCAAATAGGTAAAGAAGAATTAAAAATCGCATTATTCGCCGACGACACACTCATATTTATAACTAAACCCTCCCAATCCTTACCTGCCCTCCTTAACCTCATTCGCTCCTTCGGTGCTCTTTCGGGTTATAAAGTGAATCTAACTAAGTCAGAAATCCTGCCCCTAGGTCCTGCTGACCCATACTTGTATAATAATTCAGACATACCATTTGTAGTAAATACTTCACATTTCAAATATCTTGGAGTACAAATTCCTGCAGATCTTTCCAAACTATATGGATTAAACTTTTCTCCGGTTATCTCGAAAATAACCACCAAATTAGAAGCATGGAGAGATCTGCCAATCTCCCTTTTAGGAAGATTGGCTATTATAAAATCAATAATTTTCCCAAAAATTTTTTATAACATGCAAATGTTACCGATTACTTTAACTACACTAGATATTATAAAATTAGATTCATTATTTTTAAAATTTATCTGGCAAAACAAAAGAGCCAGAATAGCGAAACGTAAGCTTAAAACATTGAGGTCCCAAGGAGGATTAGGACACCCAGACCTATATGCATATTCATTAGCGATACACTACAGATATCTAGCAGACTGGATTCTTACACGCTCCGTATACATAGATCACAATTTAGAGAGCGCTATATTTGCCCCCCACTCCCCTAGTGCACTTATTCAGCTTCCCACCTCTATGATTCCAAAAAAAACAAAAGCTCACATTCTCTTCCATGATACTTATATGGCTTGGTCAAAAATTAATAAAAAAACAGGTAGGAAGCCGCTTCTTACATCACATGTCCCACTATGGGGAAACCCACTTTTTCCTCCTTCGCTCTCAAATCCGGAATACATAAAGTGGAAGGAAAAAGGATTGGACAACTCATCAAAAATGTTTGACCCAGGTGGTAATATGCACTCTTTTGAATACTTGGCCTCAAAATATACCTTACCTAAATCACATTTATTTATGTTTTTACAAGTCAGACACTACTTACTATCCATAAACTTGCCAAAGAACTCAGGTAACCCCATTGCCCCATCAACCCAATTCACCAATTTAGACTCTTTATTTAACCACATTATTGCAAAACCCTATAAAGTGAAATATTTATACAACATACTAATGACTATCGACTTGGACAAAGACCCGCAATGGAATATGCTTTGGGCAAAATGGAATTCAGATATACCAGAATTATCACAAGTCAGCTCAATAGTAGAATCACATGAAATAAATCTCAGATCCCTAAAGTCGGTTTATTTACAGGAGGTTTATGTCAGAACCCTGCACAGAGCATACATAACTCCGTCTAGACGAAAATATATGGTCCCAGATGAAACGGGACAATGTACTAAATGTGGGAAAAATAATGCTGACTTCCCACATAATATGTGGGATTGCTATAAATTAAAAATATATTGGAATAAGATACTGCAATTTTTAAATAACATGTTCCATACTAATTTTACCCCAAACATAGCTGCATATATGGGAATATCATACCAAGAGTGGCCCCTTCAGACTTTTAACAAGAAGGAGATATCTCTACTTATAATGATACTCACTACAGCGAGAAAATGTATCTTAATAAAGTGGACTAAAAAATCTGCTCCAACTTTAACACAACTTAAACAAAAACTTTTACAAATGTTATATTTTGAGAGGCGATATGCTAGACTGGATTTGGTGAACGGGGCGAGATCCTTTTACCAAAAATGGTCTTCTTTTATTGACACACTGGAAGCACAAGTCAAAAAACATATTTACTCTGTTTTTGAAAATAGAATACCATTTAATGTTTGTTGATGTGAGCAGTGTCTTTCTTCTTACTTCTTTTTCTTATCTCTTTAAGGTAATAAAATTAAGATCCTATTGTCTTAAAAATGTCAATACCTCTAATTTAATATGTATATGCAAACTTATACATAGGAATAATAGGTATATTAGATATGAGTCCTCTTATTTCTCACTTATTGCCATTTATGATAAAGAAAATGTGAAGACTGGTTGAGCTGCGACCCCCCCTTCCCCCCATCCCTTCATACCCCCCCCCCCCCCCCCCCCCCATTTTACTTTTATACCCTTCGTCTTTATTTACGTTAACACCCCCCCCCCCCCCCCCCCCCCCCCTCTAGTAGTGTTTATTTGTCTGTATGTTCAAATGTTTAGAATATTAGAAATGTTTGTACTTTAAGTGTATACCTTTCTATAACTCATTTACTTCTGGATATCTCCTAAGTACTAAGAATCCTAAAAGCCTCAAAGATTTGATTAAGAGCAATTGGAAAATAAAGACACTCAAGGGTTATTTAAATAAGATAATACTTTATTGTTTTGATAAAAATGTCTAGGAGATATAAGATGGCATATGACATATTATACAATATTTAACGTATTAATGTTAAAGTCATATTATCACTGTATGTACAAACATTTATCTGATTACTATTTGTATTATTTGTCTGAACAAAAATACTTTAATAAAAAAGCATTTAAAAAAAAAAAAATGATTTACCATCTATCTACCTACCTACCCACCCCTCTAACTCTCTTAAAATGTACCATCTATCTACCCACCCATCCATCTATCTATCTATCTTTTGATTTAACATCTGTATACCCACCCACCTATTTGTCTATCAAATGATTTACCACCTGTCTACAAACCCCAAATGGATACCAAAAAACATATTATCAGTAATTAATGATGTTCATTAATTACCTGGCTTGGGTCTCTTGTTGCTGTGCACCATCTTTGATCGTTGACTTGAGGACGATTCTGCAGTCCAGGTCCCGGTCACCCTGCAGTAGTCGCATATTAGGACTTCTTCATCGGTTTCATGTAGACCACTCACCTAAAAAAAAAGGAAAGAGGTATGATAATATGTTCTTGGTATACACTGACAATTAAGCCCCATACACACTGGAGACCAGGGACACTTGCGATATAGTTAACTATATCGACAATTCCACTGGATACTCTAGAAATCGGTTACGACATCGTTCACTGATTTCCTAGTGACCTGCTAAACACGCGGGTCATCAGCTATATGGCCAGTGAAAAAAAAAAAATATCGCTCAAAAGTGCCCTTGGAGCGGTATATTTTTATTTCTCATCAACTGTGTATGAGGGCTTTAGAAACATGCACTATGCATGCATCTTCTTTTTAAATAATCGAGCTATGATTTGGCCATTAAAAGAATGATTTGCCAACTATTCATTATGTCTCCAGGATCGGTCAATTATTGATCCATTATCTACCTACTGTATGTATCTATTTAACTGTCTATATAAATATCTATCTATATGTATTGTGCTGGGTTATGCTAATGATTTGCCATCTATGTACCTACCCACATATCTATCTAATGATTTACCATCTATGTATATACCCACCTATCTATCTTTTGATTTAACATCTGTGTACCCTATAGGAGGGCCAAGCTGGTGGTAGCCTCGTGACTCACAAAGAATCATCCTTCAGCACTCAGGAGAGGGAAAACCCCCTGTGGGGGAAACCTCTGGGGACCCGTGGCTGATGGACTGCCCGTCCCTCTGGGCATTAGGAGGCTATGCGGCATTATATTGACAAATTTATCGAAATACTTCATGAATGTGGAAGAATGACATATACATTCATATGAAGCGAAATATACAAATATACCCTAATAGCTATCATTGGCTGATGTCATTAATAAAGCTCCTGTCCACATCTCCTGATATTACCCAAATCATATTCCTCACAAAGCTGCGCAATTTGCTGAAGAGGCTGGCCATCCCCATTTGAGAAGCTTTGTCTTTACTGCTAGAACCTCCAAAGATAATAAACAAGCACCAAGGATTTTTTTAGGGTAGCTCCAAGTCTGCAGACACATCCAAGTTAGGAACTTGGTCTGTGAGAAGATACTTACCTCCCACAGGGATCTCTCCCCGAGAAGGCTGGGTATATATGAGGAAACATCAGGTAGCAGGAGATGTATATGGAGGATGGTAATGACCGCAATGATTATGCTGTGTCCACCCACCTATCTTTTAAAGGTATTGCGCTTCACCCACCCAATTATCTATCTACCGACTTACCCAGCCATCTATTTATCTAGCTATCGATCTATCTAATGATTTACCATCTATCTACCTACCTACCCACCCCTCTAACTCTCTTAAAATGTACCATCTATCTACCCACCCATCCATCTATCTATCTATCTTTTGATTTAACATCTGTATACCCACCCACCTATTTGTCTATCAAATGATTTACCACCTGTCTACAAACCCCAAATGGATACCAAAAAACATATTATCAGTAATTAATGATGTTCATTAATTACCTGGCTTGGGTCTCTTGTTGCTGTGCACCATCTTTGATCGTTGACTTGAGGACGATTCTGCAGTCCAGGTCCCAGTCACCCTGCAGTAGTCGCATATTAGGACTTCTTCATCGGTTTCATGTAGACCACTCACCTAAAAAAAAAGGAAAGAGGTATGATAATATGTTCTTGGTATACACTGACAATTAAGCCCCATACACACTGGAGACCAGGGACACTTGCGATATAGTTAACTATCTCGACAATTCCACTGGATACTCTAGAAATCGGTTACGACATCGTTCACTGATTTCCTAGTGACCTGCTAAACACGCGGGTCATCAGCTATATGGCCAGTGAAAAAAAAAATATATATATATCGCTCAAAAGTGCCCTTGGAGCGGTATATTTTTATTTCTCATCAACTGTGTATGAGGGCTTTAGAAACATGCACTATGCATGCATCTTCTTTTTAAATAATCGAGCTATGATTTGGCCATTAAAAGAATGATTTGCCAACTATTCATTATGTCTCCAGGATCGGTCAATTATTGATCCATTATCTACCTACTGTATGTATCTATTTAACTGTCTATATAAATATCTATCTATATGTATTGTGCTGGGTTATGCTAATGATTTGCCATCTATGTACCTACCCACATATCTATCTAATGATTTACCATCTATGTATATACCCACCTATCTATCTTTTGATTTAACATCTGTGTACCCTATAGGAGGGCCAAGCTGGTGGTAGCCTCGTGACTCACAAAGAATCATCCTTCAGCACTCAGGAGAGGGAAAACCCCCTGTGGGGGAAACCTCTGGGGACCCGTGGCTGATGGACTGCCCCTCCCTCTGGGCATTAGGAGGCTATGCGGCATTATATTGACAAATTTATCGAAATACTTCATGAATGTGGAAGAATGACATATACATTCATATGAAGCGAAATATACAAATATACCCTAATAGCTATCATTGGCTGATGTCATTAATAAAGCTCCTGTCCACATCTCCTGATATTACCCAAATCATATTCCTCACAAAGCTGCGCAATTTGCTGAAGAGGCTGGCCATCCCCATTTGAGAAGCTTTGTCTTTACTGCTAGAACCTCCAAAGATAATAAACAAGCACCAAGGATTTTTTTAGGGTAGCTCCAAGTCTGCAGACACATCCAAGTTAGGAACTTGGTCTGTGAGAAGATACTTACCTCCCACAGGGATCTCTCCCCGAGAAGGCTGGGTATATATGAGGAAACATCAGGTAGCAGGAGATGTATATGGAGGATGGTAATGACCGCAATGATTATGCTGTGTCCACCCACCTATCTTTTAAAGGTATTGCGCTTCACCCACCCAATTATCTATCTACCGACTTACCCAGCCATCTATTTATCTAGCTATCGATCTATCTAATGATTTACCATCTATCTACCTACCTACCCACCCCTCTAACTCTCTTAAAATGTACCATCTATCTACCCACCCATCCATCTATCTATCTATCTTTTGATTTAACATCTGTATACCCACCCACCTATTTGTCTATCAAATGATTTACCACCTGTCTACAAACCCCAAATGGATACCAAAAAACATATTATCAGTAATTAATGATGTTCATTAATTACCTGGCTTGGGTCTCTTGTTGCTGTGCACCATCTTTGATCGTTGACTTGAGGACGATTCTGCAGTCCAGGTCCCGGTCACCCTGCAGTAGTCGCATATTAGGACTTCTTCATCGGTTTCATGTAGACCACCAGGGGCGGATTGGCCATTAAAGCCACCGGGAATTTTCCCGGGAGGCCGGCCGAACCTGAGGCCGACAGCTACCTGTGACACTGTGACTGAATCAGGGGCCGGCCACCGCGGAGTGTACTAGCGCCGGTGGCCGTGCCCGGAAGTGGTCCCCGTCTCCAGCTTTATTTGTACCCATAGCTGCGCACTTCCTGCTTCTGCATTTTTACCGAGGAGAGGACGGAGGCCAGCCGCAGCGAACACCAGCAGCTCAGGTGGCGGAGCTGCGGCTGGGAAGACAGCGGGGGTGCCAGTCCGTCCGTCGAGTCAGAACAGAAGCCAAAGAGAACACTCCCCCCTCCTCCCTGCTGCTGCTGCCTGTCACACTACAGGCAGCAGCGCCAGCAACATGAAGCCCAGGGCGGCTAAGCTCCTTCCCAGCACCCATATCCCAACCCCCCTGTACATCAGTCACGATCAGTGATTGTCAGCAGAGACTTGACAGGGGGCGGAGCTACACGGAATGGATGGGCGGAGCCACGCGGGACAAGGGGGCGGAGCTACACGGAAGCACAGCACCAGCAGGGATGATGAAAGGTCGAAAGGAGAGGATGAGGCTGAGCTGCCACACACATTTTAAGGTAAAAATAAAAAGTGTGTGAGAGCAAGTAATACTGTAAGCAAACTATGGGCGTCATTCAGATCTCATCGGTACTGAGTGCATTCGTACGCAGTACCGATGTTGCACGTCTGCGTAGGCGGGTATCTCTGCGCATGTGCAGGCGTATGGTGTGTGCACCCACGGCGACCTTTCGGTTCGCCAGATGCACGCACCCATGGGGGCGGAGATGGGTGGGGGGTGCTGGGCTGCCCCATTACCATATGGGAACGCCCAGTGTTCCATGGGCGTTCCCATGAGAACGCTGGGCGTTCTCATGGTAATGAGGCAATGACGCGGGTGTGGGGGGCGGGTAGCTGACATCACCGGATGTCAGCTGCCCGCCCATATCCGTCCCAGCGTGCACGCAAATGTACACAACTGAAAAGTCACTTATATATATGCGTGCACGCTAAACATCATTCGATGGTCAGTGACCATCGAAAGATGTGGGCGGATACCCGAGCCATGCAAATGGATGTTTATGCAAAACATCCATTTGCAGCTGTTCGCCGGGCGGGGTTTGGTGGACTCGCGAACATGCGAACAGCCACACTGACAGCGACAGGCTGGGGCTGAGGCCGGGGCTGCTCAGGGCTTGCCCAGTCCCTGTGTGCGGCCCTGCCTCCTCCGCCTGTCATTGGTGGGTGACTGCCGTCAATGAGTGGACCCGCCTCCTCCTGCACGCTGTTGTACCTGTCCACTGCCTGCCCCTCCTCCTCCAGCTTCCTCAACATGGACCATGCCATGCCAAGAATAATTAATAATGCCATGGTGATCCCATAATGTGTAAAATAAAAATATAAGTGATTCCCTGATCAGTGTCAACGCCGCACACAGTGCCCTGCTGGCTGCTGCTATATGCGGCCCCGCCTCCACCCGCTCGCTGTTCTCCGAGTGACCGAGTCACATTACTACTGTTCTCCGGTACACGGTCACTCGGAGAACAGCGAGCGGGAGGAGGCGGGGCCGCATATAGCAGCAGCCAGCAGGGCACTGTGTGCGGCGTTGACACTGATCAGGGAATCACTTATATTTTTATTTTACACATTATGGGATCACCATGGCATTATTCATTATTCTTGGCATGGCATGGTCCATGTTGAGAAGGAGGGGGGCAGTGCTGCGCCGCTGGGTGCGATTCTGGACTAAGATTGGCTCCGCCCTTTACACCACTCCTTCTGCATGGTCACTGTCTTCCCTCTCTGCCTGGGGTCTCCTGAAGCTCCGCCCCTGGTCAAAGTATGCGATGTATGCCCTTCCAGAGGTATAAATATGGCGCCAAACAGAGCTATAACCTGCTCATGGTGGGCGTGGAGGCTGCAGCGGGAGCCATTGGCGAGGCTGTGTGGGAGCAACTCGGGAGGGCTACTGCTAGTGCACATCTTTGCTGCCGAGGAAGAGAATCAGGTGAGAGGGTCCTGCCTGTGCATCCATCTATGCCCCATCCCATCCATCCATCTCTCTCTCTGTGGCCCCTCACATCCATCTCTATCTCTCTGTGGCCCCTCCCATCCTCTCATCCATCTCTTTGCGGCCCATCGTGTCTGTCCCTCATTCTGTGCCCAGTCGCGTCAGGCTTTCTCTCTGTGCCCTCTCCCAATGTGTACTGGGCATAATGGCGTCTGTTGGAATGTGTACTGGGCATACCGGCATGTGCTTTAATGTGTACTGGGCATTACAGAGTGTGCTGTAATGTGTACTGGGCATACCGGCGTGTGCTTTAATGTGTACTGGGCATTACAGTGTGCTGTAATGTGTACTGGGCATAATGGCGTCTGTTGTAATGTGTACTGGGCATACTGGCGTGTGCTTTAATGTGTACTGGGCATACTGGCGTGTGCGATAACATATACTGGGCATTACAGAGTGTGTTGTAATGTGTACTGGGCATAACGGCATGTGCGATAACATATACTGGGCATTACAGAGTGTGTTGTAATGTGTACTGGGCATAACGGCATGTGCGATAACATATACTGGGCATTACAGAGTGTGCTGTAATATATACTGGGCATTAGTGTGTGCTGTAATGTGTACTGGGCATAACAGTGTGTGCTGTAATGTGTACTGGGCATAACGGTGTGTGCTGTAATGTGTACTGGGCATAATGGCGTCTGCTGTAATGTGTACTGGGCATAACGGTGTGTGCTATAATATATACTGGGCACAACGGCATGTGCTTTAATGTGTACTGGGCATTACAGAGTGTGCTGTAATCTGTACTGGGCATAGAGGCATGTGCTATAATGGGGCGTGCTATAACATATACTGGGCATTACAGAGTGTGCTGTAATGTGTACTGGGCATAGCGGCGTGTGCTATAATGGGGCGTGCTATAACATATACTGGGCATTACAGAGTGTGCTGTAATGTGTACTGGGCATAGAGGCGTGTGCTATAATGGGGCGTGCTATAACATATACTGGGCATTACAAAGTGCGCTGTAATGTGTACTGGGCATGACGGCGTCTGCTGTAATGTGTACTGGGCATAACGGCATGTGCTATAACATATACTGGGCATTACAGAGTGTGCTGTAATGTGTACTGGGCATAACGGCATGTGCTATAACATATACTGGGCATTACAGAGTGTACTTGGCATAACGTCGTGTGCTGTAATGTGTAATGGGCATAACGGCTTCTGCTGTACTGGGCATAACGGTGATGTGATCCTGGTTGGTGTACTGTATATAGTGTTTTCTGGCTCTTTCCAGAGAGAGACAATGTCCAGTATCAACAGCCTGAAGTTGAGAGTGTGTAAAGTCAGGGGTTAGTGCAAGACAACCATGGGTCCATCCATATTTTACAGTCTTACCAACCAACACAAGTTAATATTGATGAATCTGATATTCAGACACTATGATGCTTTAGTTTTGCCTGTCAACAATCTATCTAAGTGCATACCTCCCAACTGTCCCACTCATCGCGGGAACGTCGCGGTATTTTGGGACATTCCCGCGTCCCTCCCGCCGCCAGCAGTGTCCCGCCGCGGGGGGGGGGGGGGTTGGTAGTTGGGAGTCCCCCCTGTCGTCCGTGAATAGACGTTGTGCGCATGCACACAGCATCTATTCTTGGAGGTAGGGGGGCTGGGGGCTGGCCAGCAGCTCATAGAGCTACTGGGCATGCCCCCACCGCAGCGAAAAAGGGGCGCTGCAGCGCCATGAGTATAGACCATGCCCCCTTTCCAAAAGGCCACGCCCCCAAAAATTTGACGCCCCCCCCCCCTGTCCCTCCCCGGTGTCTCCGAATGTTGGGAGGTATGTAAGTGTAGTGATGTGGTAATCCCGTCTACTGTTATGTTGGCTCCGCCCATTATTGAATTGTTGCCGCCCACATGAGGCCACTTACAGAAATATTCCAGGGCCACTTTTAGTCCCCAATCCGCCCCTGTAGACCACTCACCTAAAAAAAAAGGAAAGAGGTATGATAATATGTTCTTGGTATACACTGACAATTAAGCCCCATACACACTGGAGACCAGGGACACTTGCGATATAGTTAACTATATCGACAATTCCACTGGATACTCTAGAAATCGGTTACGACATTGTTCACTGATTTCCTAGTGACCTGCTAAACACGCGGGTCATCAGCTATATGGCCAGTGAAAAAAAAAAATATCGCTCAAAAGTGCCCTTGGAGCGGTATATTTTTATTTCTCATCAACTGTGTATGAGGGCTTTAGAAACATGCACTATGCATGCATCTTCTTTTTAAATAATCGAGCTATGATTTGGCCATTAAAAGAATGATTTGCCAACTATTCATTATGTCTCCAGGATCGGTCAATTATTGATCCATTATCTACCTACTGTATGTATCTATTTAACTGTCTATATAAATATCTATCTATATGTATTGTGCTGGGTTATGCTAATGATTTGCCATCTATGTACCTACCCACATATCTATCTAATGATTTACCATCTATGTATATACCCACCTATCTATCTTTTGATTTAACATCTGTGTACCCTATAGGAGGGCCAAGCTGGTGGTAGCCTCGTGACTCACAAAGAATCATCCTTCAGCACTCAGGAGAGGGAAAACCCCCTGTGGGGGAAACCTCTGGGGACCCGTGGCTGATGGACTGCCCGTCCCTCTGGGCATTAGGAGGCTATGCGGCATTATATTGACAAATTTATCGAAATACTTCATGAATGTGGAAGAATGACATATACATTCATATGAAGCGAAATATACAAATATACCTAATAGCTATCATTGGCTGATGTCATTAATAAAGCTCCTGTCCACATCTCCTGATATTACCCAAATCATATTCCTCACAAAGCTGCGCAATTTGCTGAAGAGGCTGGCCATCCCCATTTGAGAAGCTTTGTCTTTACTGCTAGAACCTCCAAAGATAATAAACAAGCACCAAGGATTTTTTTAGGGTAGCTCCAAGTCTGCAGACACATCCAAGTTAGGAACTTGGTCTGTGAGAAGATACTTACCTCCCACAGGGATCTCTCCCCGAGAAGGCTGGGTATATATGAGGAAACATCAGGTAGCAGGAGATGTATATGGAGGATGGTAATGACCGCAATGATTATGCTGTGTCCACCCACCTATCTTTTAAAGGTATTGCGCTTCACCCACCCAATTATCTATCTACCGACTTACCCAGCCATCTATTTATCTAGCTATCGATCTATCTAATGATTTACCATCTATCTACCTACCCACCCCTCTAACTCTCTTAAAATGTACCATCTATCTACCCACCCATCCATCTATCTATCTATCTTTTGATTTAACATCTGTATACCCACCCACCTATTTGTCTATCAAATGATTTACCACCTGTCTACAAACCCCAAATGGATACCAAAAAACATATTATCAGTAATTAATGATGTTCATTAATTACCTGGCTTGGGTCTCTTGTTGCTGTGCACCATCTTTGATCGTTGACTTGAGGACGATTCTGCAGTCCAGGTCCCGGTCACCCTGCAGTAGTCGCATATTAGGACTTCTTCATCGGTTTCATGTAGACCACTCACCTAAAAAAAAAGGAAAGAGGTATGATAATATGTTCTTGGTATACACTGACAATTAAGCCCCATACACACTGGAGACCAGGGACACTTGCGATATAGTTAACTATATCGACAATTCCACTGGATACTCTAGAAATCGGTTACGACATCGTTCACTGATTTCCTAGTGACCTGCTAAACACGCGGGTCATCAGCTATATGGCCAGTGAAAAAAAAAATATATATATATCGCTCAAAAGTGCCCTTGGAGCGGTATATTTTTATTTCTCATCAACTGTGTATGAGGGCTTTAGAAACATGCACTATGCATGCATCTTCTTTTTAAATAATCGAGCTATGATTTGGCCATTAAAAGAATGATTTGCCAACTATTCATTATGTCTCCAGGATCGGTCAATTATTGATCCATTATCTACCTACTGTATGTATCTATTTAACTGTCTATATAAATATCTATCTATATGTATTGTGCTGGGTTATGCTAATGATTTGCCATCTATGTACCTACCCACATATCTATCTAATGATTTACCATCTATGTATATACCCACCTATCTATCTTTTGATTTAACATCTGTGTACCCTATAGGAGGGCCAAGCTGGTGGTAGCCTCGTGACTCACAAAGAATCATCCTTCAGCACTCAGGAGAGGGAAAACCCCCTGTGGGGGAAACCTCTGGGGACCCGTGGCTGATGGACTGCCCGTCCCTCTGGGCATTAGGAGGCTATGCGGCATTATATTGACAAATTTATCGAAATACTTCATGAATGTGGAAGAATGACATATACATTCATATGAAGCGAAATATACAAATATACCCTAATAGCTATCATTGGCTGATGTCATTAATAAAGCTCCTGTCCACATCTCCTGATATTACCCAAATCATATTCCTCACAAAGCTGCGCAATTTGCTGAAGAGGCTGGCCATCCCCATTTGAGAAGCTTTGTCTTTACTGCTAGAACCTCCAAAGATAATAAACAAGCACCAAGGATTTTTTTAGGGTAGCTCCAAGTCTGCAGACACATCCAAGTTAGGAACTTGGTCTGTGAGAAGATACTTACCTCCCACAGGGATCTCTCCCCGAGAAGGCTGGGTATATATGAGGAAACATCAGGTAGCAGGAGATGTATATGGAGGATGGTAATGACCGCAATGATTATGCTGTGTCCACCCACCTATCTTTTAAAGGTATTGCGCTTCACCCACCCAATTATCTATCTACCGACTTACCCAGCCATCTATTTATCTAGCTATCGATCTATCTAATGATTTACCATCTATCTACCTACCTACCCACCCCTCTAACTCTCTTAAAATGTACCATCTATCTACCCACCCATCCATCTATCTATCTATCTTTTGATTTAACATCTGTATACCCACCCACCTATTTGTCTATCAAATGATTTACCACCTGTCTACAAACCCCAAATGGATACCAAAAAACATATTATCAGTAATTAATGATGTTCATTAATTACCTGGCTTGGGTCTCTTGTTGCTGTGCACCATCTTTGATCGTTGACTTGAGGACGATTCTGCAGTCCAGGTCCCGGTCACCCTGCAGTAGTCGCATATTAGGACTTCTTCATCGGTTTCATGTAGACCACTCACCTAAAAAAAAAGGAAAGAGGTATGATAATATGTTCTTGGTATACACTGACAATTAAGCCCCATACACACTGGAGACCAGGGACACTTGCGATATAGTTAACTATATCGACAATTCCACTGGATACTCTAGAAATCGGTTACGACATCGTTCACTGATTTCCTAGTGACCTGCTAAACACGCGGGTCATCAGCTATATGGCCAGTGAAAAAAAAAAAATATCGCTCAAAAGTGCCCTTGGAGCGGTATATTTTTATTTCTCATCAACTGTGTATGAGGGCTTTAGAAACATGCACTATGCATGCATCTTCTTTTTAAATAATCGAGCTATGATTTGGCCATTAAAAGAATGATTTGCCAACTATTCATTATGTCTCCAGGATCGGTCAATTATTGATCCATTATCTACCTACTGTATGTATCTATTTAACTGTCTATATAAATATCTATCTATATGTATTGTGCTGGGTTATGCTAATGATTTGCCATCTATGTACCTACCCACATATCTATCTAATGATTTACCATCTATGTATATACCCACCTATCTATCTTTTGATTTAACATCTGTGTACCCTATAGGAGGGCCAAGCTGGTGGTAGCCTCGTGACTCACAAAGAATCATCCTTCAGCACTCAGGAGAGGGAAAACCCCCTGTGGGGGAAACCTCTGGGGACCCGTGGCTGATGGACTGCCCGTCCCTCTGGGCATTAGGAGGCTATGCGGCATTATATTGACAAATTTATCGAAATACTTCATGAATGTGGAAGAATGACATATACATTCATATGAAGCGAAATATACAAATATACCCTAATAGCTATCATTGGCTGATGTCATTAATAAAGCTCCTGTCCACATCTCCTGATATTACCCAAATCATATTCCTCACAAAGCTGCGCAATTTGCTGAAGAGGCTGGCCATCCCCATTTGAGAAGCTTTGTCTTTACTGCTAGAACCTCCAAAGATAATAAACAAGCACCAAGGATTTTTTTAGGGTAGCTCCAAGTCTGCAGACACATCCAAGTTAGGAACTTGGTCTGTGAGAAGATACTTACCTCCCACAGGGATCTCTCCCCGAGAAGGCTGGGTATATATGAGGAAACATCAGGTAGCAGGAGATGTATATGGAGGATGGTAATGACCGCAATGATTATGCTGTGTCCACCCACCTATCTTTTAAAGGTATTGCGCTTCACCCACCCAATTATCTATCTACCGACTTACCCAGCCATCTATTTATCTAGCTATCGATCTATCTAATGATTTACCATCTATCTACCTACCTACCCACCCCTCTAACTCTCTTAAAATGTACCATCTATCTACCCACCCATCCATCTATCTATCTATCTTTTGATTTAACATCTGTATACCCACCCACCTATTTGTCTATCAAATGATTTACCACCTGTCTACAAACCCCAAATGGATACCAAAAAACATATTATCAGTAATTAATGATGTTCATTAATTACCTGGCTTGGGTCTCTTGTTGCTGTGCACCATCTTTGATCGTTGACTTGAGGACGATTCTGCAGTCCAGGTCCCAGTCACCCTGCAGTAGTCGCATATTAGGACTTCTTCATCGGTTTCATGTAGACCACTCACCTAAAAAAAAAGGAAAGAGGTATGATAATATGTTCTTGGTATACACTGACAATTAAGCCCCATACACACTGGAGACCAGGGACACTTGCGATATAGTTAACTATCTCGACAATTCCACTGGATACTCTAGAAATCGGTTACGACATCGTTCACTGATTTCCTAGTGACCTGCTAAACACGCGGGTCATCAGCTATATGGCCAGTGAAAAAAAAAATATATATATATCGCTCAAAAGTGCCCTTGGAGCGGTATATTTTTATTTCTCATCAACTGTGTATGAGGGCTTTAGAAACATGCACTATGCATGCATCTTCTTTTTAAATAATCGAGCTATGATTTGGCCATTAAAAGAATGATTTGCCAACTATTCATTATGTCTCCAGGATCGGTCAATTATTGATCCATTATCTACCTACTGTATGTATCTATTTAACTGTCTATATAAATATCTATCTATATGTATTGTGCTGGGTTATGCTAATGATTTGCCATCTATGTACCTACCCACATATCTATCTAATGATTTACCATCTATGTATATACCCACCTATCTATCTTTTGATTTAACATCTGTGTACCCTATAGGAGGGCCAAGCTGGTGGTAGCCTCGTGACTCACAAAGAATCATCCTTCAGCACTCAGGAGAGGGAAAACCCCCTGTGGGGGAAACCTCTGGGGACCCGTGGCTGATGGACTGCCCCTCCCTCTGGGCATTAGGAGGCTATGCGGCATTATATTGACAAATTTATCGAAATACTTCATGAATGTGGAAGAATGACATATACATTCATATGAAGCGAAATATACAAATATACCCTAATAGCTATCATTGGCTGATGTCATTAATAAAGCTCCTGTCCACATCTCCTGATATTACCCAAATCATATTCCTCACAAAGCTGCGCAATTTGCTGAAGAGGCTGGCCATCCCCATTTGAGAAGCTTTGTCTTTACTGCTAGAACCTCCAAAGATAATAAACAAGCACCAAGGATTTTTTTAGGGTAGCTCCAAGTCTGCAGACACATCCAAGTTAGGAACTTGGTCTGTGAGAAGATACTTACCTCCCACAGGGATCTCTCCCCGAGAAGGCTGGGTATATATGAGGAAACATCAGGTAGCAGGAGATGTATATGGAGGATGGTAATGACCGCAATGATTATGCTGTGTCCACCCACCTATCTTTTAAAGGTATTGCGCTTCACCCACCCAATTATCTATCTACCGACTTACCCAGCCATCTATTTATCTAGCTATCGATCTATCTAATGATTTACCATCTATCTACCTACCTACCCACCCCTCTAACTCTCTTAAAATGTACCATCTATCTACCCACCCATCCATCTATCTATCTATCTTTTGATTTAACATCTGTATACCCACCCACCTATTTGTCTATCAAATGATTTACCACCTGTCTACAAACCCCAAATGGATACCAAAAAACATATTATCAGTAATTAATGATGTTCATTAATTACCTGGCTTGGGTCTCTTGTTGCTGTGCACCATCTTTGATCGTTGACTTGAGGACGATTCTGCAGTCCAGGTCCCGGTCACCCTGCAGTAGTCGCATATTAGGACTTCTTCATCGGTTTCATGTAGACCACTCACCTAAAAAAAAAGGAAAGAGGTATGATAATATGTTCTTGGTATACACTGACAATTAAGCCCCATACACACTGGAGACCAGGGACACTTGCGATATAGTTAACTATATCGACAATTCCACTGGATACTCTAGAAATCGGTTACGACATTGTTCACTGATTTCCTAGTGACCTGCTAAACACGCGGGTCATCAGCTATATGGCCAGTGAAAAAAAAAAATATCGCTCAAAAGTGCCCTTGGAGCGGTATATTTTTATTTCTCATCAACTGTGTATGAGGGCTTTAGAAACATGCACTATGCATGCATCTTCTTTTTAAATAATCGAGCTATGATTTGGCCATTAAAAGAATGATTTGCCAACTATTCATTATGTCTCCAGGATCGGTCAATTATTGATCCATTATCTACCTACTGTATGTATCTATTTAACTGTCTATATAAATATCTATCTATATGTATTGTGCTGGGTTATGCTAATGATTTGCCATCTATGTACCTACCCACATATCTATCTAATGATTTACCATCTATGTATATACCCACCTATCTATCTTTTGATTTAACATCTGTGTACCCTATAGGAGGGCCAAGCTGGTGGTAGCCTCGTGACTCACAAAGAATCATCCTTCAGCACTCAGGAGAGGGAAAACCCCCTGTGGGGGAAACCTCTGGGGACCCGTGGCTGATGGACTGCCCGTCCCTCTGGGCATTAGGAGGCTATGCGGCATTATATTGACAAATTTATCGAAATACTTCATGAATGTGGAAGAATGACATATACATTCATATGAAGCGAAATATACAAATATACCTAATAGCTATCATTGGCTGATGTCATTAATAAAGCTCCTGTCCACATCTCCTGATATTACCCAAATCATATTCCTCACAAAGCTGCGCAATTTGCTGAAGAGGCTGGCCATCCCCATTTGAGAAGCTTTGTCTTTACTGCTAGAACCTCCAAAGATAATAAACAAGCACCAAGGATTTTTTTAGGGTAGCTCCAAGTCTGCAGACACATCCAAGTTAGGAACTTGGTCTGTGAGAAGATACTTACCTCCCACAGGGATCTCTCCCCGAGAAGGCTGGGTATATATGAGGAAACATCAGGTAGCAGGAGATGTATATGGAGGATGGTAATGACCGCAATGATTATGCTGTGTCCACCCACCTATCTTTTAAAGGTATTGCGCTTCACCCACCCAATTATCTATCTACCGACTTACCCAGCCATCTATTTATCTAGCTATCGATCTATCTAATGATTTACCATCTATCTACCTACCTACCCACCCCTCTAACTCTCTTAAAATGTACCATCTATCTACCCACCCATCCATCTATCTATCTATCTTTTGATTTAACATCTGTATACCCACCCACCTATTTGTCTATCAAATGATTTACCACCTGTCTACAAACCCCAAATGGATACCAAAAAACATATTATCAGTAATTAATGATGTTCATTAATTACCTGGCTTGGGTCTCTTGTTGCTGTGCACCATCTTTGATCGTTGACTTGAGGACGATTCTGCAGTCCAGGTCCCAGTCACCCTGCAGTAATCGCATATTAGGACTTCTTCATCGGTTTCATGTAGACCACTCACCTAAAAAAAAAGGAAAGAGGTATGATAATATGTTCTTGGTATACACTGACAATTAAGCCCCATACACACTGGAGACCAGGGACACTTGCGATATAGTTAACTATATCGACAATTCCACTGGATACTCTAGAAATCGGTTACGACATCGTTCACTGATTTCCTAGTGACCTGCTAAACACGCGGGTCATCAGCTATATGGCCAGTGGAAAAAAAAAAAAAATATCGCTCAAAAATGCCCTTGGAGCGGTATATTTTTATTTCTCATCAACTGTGTATGAGGGCTTTAGAAACATGCACTATGCATGCATCTTCTTTTTAAATAATCGAGCTATGATTTGGCCATTAAAAGAATGATTTACCAACTATTCATTATGTCTCCAGGATCGGTCAATTATTGATCCATTATCTACCTACTGTATGTATCTATTTAACTGTCTATATAAATATCTATCTATATGTATTGTGCTGGGTTATGCTAATGATTTGCCATCTATGTACCTACCCACATATCTATCTAATGATTTACCATCTATGTATATACCCACCTATCTATCTTTTGATTTAACATCTGTGTACCCTATAGGAGGGCCAAGCTGGTGGTAGCCTCGT
Organism: Crinia signifera; assembly: GCF_055691185.1. Taxonomy (NCBI): domain Eukaryota; kingdom Metazoa; phylum Chordata; class Amphibia; order Anura; family Myobatrachidae; genus Crinia; species Crinia signifera. Next base: position 42,857,047 of record NC_139222.1, read on the forward strand.
GACTCACAAAGAATCATCCATTAGCACTCAGGAGAGGGAAAACCCCCTGTGGGGGAAACCTCTGGGGACCCGTGGCTGATGGACTGCCCGTCCCTCTGGGCATTAGGAGGCTATGCGGCATTATATTGACAAATTTATCGAAATACTTCATGAATGTGGAAGAATGACATATACATTCATATGAAGCGAAATATACAAATATACCCTAATAGCTATCATTGGCTGATGTCATTAATAAAGCTCCTGTCCACATCTCCTGATATTACCCAAATCATATTCCTCACAAAGCTGCGCAATTTGCTGAAGAGGCTGGCAATCCCCATTTGAGAAGCTTTGTCTTTACTGCTAGAACCTCCAAAGATAATAAACAAGCACCAAGGATTTTTTTAGGGTAGCTCCAAGTCTGCAGACACATCCAAGTTAGGAACTTGGTCTGTGAGAAGATACTTACCTCCCACAGGGATCTCTCCCCGAGAAGGCTGGGTATATATGAGGAAACATCAGGTAGCAGGAGATGTATATGGAGGATGGTAATGACCGCAATGATTATGCTGTGTCCACCCACCTATCTTTTAAAGGTATTGCGCTTCACCCACCCAATTATCTATCTACCGACTTACCCAGCCATCTATTTATCTAGCTATCGATCTATCTAATGATTTACCATCTATCTACCTACCTACCCACCCCTCTAACTCTCTTAAAATGTACCATCTATCTACCCACCCATCCATCTATCTATCTATCTATCTATCTTTTGATTTAACATCTGTATACCCACCCACCTATTTGTCTATCAAATGATTTACCACCTGTCTACAAACCCCAAATGGATACCAAAAAACATATTATCAGTAATTAATGATGTTCATTAATTACCTGGCTTGGGTCTCTTGTTGCTGTGCACCATCTTTGATCGTTGACTTGAGGACGATTCTGCAGTCCAGGTCCCAGTCACCCTGCAGTAGTCGCATATTAGGACTTCTTCATCGGTTTCATGTAGACCACTCACCTAAAAAAAAAGGAAAGAGGTATGATAATATGTTCTTGGTATACACTGACAATTAAGCCCCATACACACTGGAGACCAGGGACACTTGCGATATAGTTAACTATATCGACAATTCCACTGGATACTCTAGAAATCGGTTACGACATCGTTCACTGATTTCCTAGTGACCTGCTAAACACGCGGGTCATCAGCTATATGGCCAGTGAAAAAAAAAAAATATCGCTCAAAAGTGCCCTTGGAGCGGTATATTTTTATTTCTCATCAACTGTGTATGAGGGCTTTAGAAACATGCACTATGCATGCATCTTCTTTTTAAATAATCGAGCTATGATTTGGCCATTAAAAGAATGATTTGCCAACTATTCATTATGTCTCCAGGATCGGTCAATTATTGATCCATTATCTACCTACTGTATGTATCTATTTAACTGTCTATATAAATATCTATCTATATGTATTGTGCTGGGTTATGCTAATGATTTGCCATCTATGTACCTACCCACATATCTATCTAATGATTTACCATCTATGTATATACCCACCTATCTATCTTTTGATTTAACATCTGTGTACCCTATAGGAGGGCCAAGCTGGTGGTAGCCTCGTGACTCACAAAGAATCATCCTTCAGCACTCAGGAGAGGGAAAACCCCCTGTGGGGGAAACCTCTGGGGACCCGTGGCTGATGGACTGCCCGTCCCTCTGGGCATTAGGAGGCTATGCGGCATTATATTGACAAATTTATCGAAATACTTCATGAATGTGGAAGAATGACATATACATTCATATGAAGCGAAATATACAAATATACCCTAATAGCTATCATTGGCTGATGTCATTAATAAAGCTCCTGTCCACATCTCCTGATATTACCCAAATCATATTCCTCACAAAGCTGCGCAATTTGCTGAAGAGGCTGGCCATCCCCATTTGAGAAGCTTTGTCTTTACTGCTAGAACCTCCAAAGATAATAAACAAGCACCAAGGATTTTTTTAGGGTAGCTCCAAGTCTGCAGACACATCCAAGTTAGGAACTTGGTCTGTGAGAAGATACTTACCTCCCACAGGGATCTCTCCCCGAGAAGGCTGGGTATATATGAGGAAACATCAGGTAGCAGGAGATGTATATGGAGGATGGTAATGACCGCAATGATTATGCTGTGTCCACCCACCTATCTTTTAAAGGTATTGCGCTTCACCCACCCAATTATCTATCTACCGACTTACCCAGCCATCTATTTATCTAGCTATCGATCTATCTAATGATTTACCATCTATCTACCTACCTACCCACCCCTCTAACTCTCTTAAAATGTACCATCTATCTACCCACCCATCCATCTATCTATCTTTTGATTTAACATCTGTATACCCACCCACCTATTTGTCTATCAAATGATTTACCACCTGTCTACAAACCCCAAATGGATACCAAAAAACATATTATCAGTAATTAATGATGTTCATTAATTACCTGGCTTGGGTCTCTTGTTGCTGTGCACCATCTTTGATCGTTGACTTGAGGACGATTCTGCAGTCCAGGTCCCAGTCACCCTGCAGTAATCGCATATTAGGACTTCTTCATCGGTTTCATGTAGACCACTCACCTAAAAAAAAAGGAAAGAGGTATGATAATATGTTCTTGGTATACACTGACAATTAAGCCCCATACACACTGGAGACCAGGGACACTTGCGATATAGTTAACTATATCGACAATTCCACTGGATACTCTAGAAATCGGTTACGACATCGTTCACTGATTTCCTAGTGACCTGCTAAACACGCGGGTCATCAGCTATATGGCCAGTGAAAAAAAAAAATATATATATCGCTCAAAAGTGCCCTTGGAGCGGTATATTTTTATTTCTCATCAACTGTGTATGAGGGCTTTAGAAACATGCACTATGCATGCATCTTCTTTTTAAATAATCGAGCTATGATTTGGCCATTAAAAGAATGATTTGCCAACTATTCATTATGTCTCCAGGATCGGTCAATTATTGATCCATTATGTACCTACTGTATGTATCTATTTAACTGTCTATATAAATATCTATCTATATGTATTGTGCTGGGTTATGCTAATGATTTGCCATCTATGTACCTACCCACATATCTATCTAATGATTTACCATCTATGTATATACCCACCTATCTATCTTTTGATTTAACATCTGTGTACCCTATAGGAGGGCCAAGCTGGTGGTAGCCTCGTGACTCACAAAGAATCATCCTTCAGCACTCAGGAGAGGGAAAACCCCCTGTGGGGGAAACCTCTGGGGACCCGTGGCTGATGGACTGCCCGTCCCTCTGGGCATTAGGAGGCTATGCGGCATTATATTGACAAATTTATCGAAATACTTCATGAATGTGGAAGAATGACATATACATTCATATGAAGCGAAATATACAAATATACCCTAATAGCTATCATTGGCTGATGTCATTAATAAAGCTCCTGTCCACATCTCCTGATATTACCCAAATCATATTCCTCACAAAGCTGCGCAATTTGCTGAAGAGGCTGGCCATCCCCATTTGAGAAGCTTTGTCTTTACTGCTAGAACCTCCAAAGATAATAAACAAGCACCAAGGATTTTTTTAGGGTAGCTCCAAGTCTGCAGACACATCCAAGTTAGGAACTTGGTCTGTGAGAAGATACTTACCTCCCACAGGGATCTCTCCCCGAGAAGGCTGGGTATATATGAGGAAACATCAGGTAGCAGGAGATGTATATGGAGGATGGTAATGACCGCAATGATTATGCTGTGTCCACCCACCTATCTTTTAAAGGTATTGCGCTTCACCCACCCAATTATCTATCTACCGACTTACCCAGCCATCTATTTATCTAGCTATCGATCTATCTAATGATTTACCATCTATCTACCTACCCACCCCTCTAACTCTCTTAAAATGTACCATCTATCTACCCACCCATCCATCTATCTATCTATCTTTTGATTTAACATCTGTATACCCACCCACCTATTTGTCTATCAAATGATTTACCACCTGTCTACAAACCCCAAATGGATACCAAAAAACATATTATCAGTAATTAATGATGTTCATTAATTACCTGGCTTGGGTCTCTTGTTGCTGTGCACCATCTTTGATCGTTGACTTGAGGACGATTCTGCAGTCCAGGTCCCGGTCACCCTGCAGTAGTCGCATATTAGGACTTCTTCATCGGTTTCATGTAGACCACTCACCTAAAAAAAAAGGAAAGAGGTATGATAATATGTTCTTGGTATACACTGACAATTAAGCCCCATACACACTGGAGACCAGGGACACTTGCGATATAGTTAACTATATCGACAATTCCACTGGATACTCTAGAAATCGGTTACGACATCGTTCACTGATTTCCTAGTTACCTGCTAAACACGCGGGTCATCAGCTATATGGCCAGTGAAAAAAAAAAAATATCGCTCAAAAGTGCCCTTGGAGCGGTATATTTTTATTTCTCATCAACTGTGTATGAGGGCTTTAGAAACATGCACTATGCATGCATCTTCTTTTTAAATAATCGAGCTATGATTTGGCCATTAAAAGAATGATTTGCCAACTATTCATTATGTCTCCAGGATCGGTCAATTATTGATCCATTATCTACCTACTGTATGTATCTATTTAACTGTCTATATAAATATCTATCTATATGTATTGTGCTGGGTTATGCTAATGATTTGCCATCTATGTACCTACCCACATATCTATCTAATGATTTACCATCTATGTATATACCCACCTATCTATCTTTTGATTTAACATCTGTGTACCCTATAGGAGGGCCAAGCTGGTGGTAGCCTCGTGACTCACAAAGAATCATCCTTCAGCACTCAGGAGAGGGAAAACCCCCTGTGGGGGAAACCTCTGGGGACCTGTGGCTGATGGACTGCCCGTCCCTCTGGGCATTAGGAGGCTATGCGGCATTATATTGACAAATTTATCGAAATACTTCATGAATGTGGAAGAATGACATATACATTCATATGAAGCGAAATATACAAATATACCCTAATAGCTATCATTGGCTGATGTCATTAATAAAGCTCCTGTCCACATCTCCTGATATTACCCAAATCATATTCCTCACAAAGCTGCGCAATTTGCTGAAGAGGCTGGCCATCCCCATTTGAGAAGCTTTGTCTTTACTGCTAGAACCTCCAAAGATAATAAACAAGCACCAAGGATTTTTTTAGGGTAGCTCCAAGTCTGCAGACACATCCAAGTTAGGAACTTGGTCTGTGAGAAGATACTTACCTCCCACAGGGATCTCTCCCCGAGAAGGCTGGGTATATATGAGGAAACATCAGGTAGCAGGAGATGTATATGGAGGATGGTAATGACCGCAATGATTATGCTGTGTCCACCCACCTATCTTTTAAAGGTATTGCGCTTCACCCACCCAATTATCTATCTACCGACTTACCCAGCCATCTATTTATCTAGCTATCGATCTATCTAATGATTTACCATCTATCTACCTACCTACCCACCCCTCTAACTCTCTTAAAATGTACCATCTATCTACCCACCCATCCATCTATCTATCTATCTTTTGATTTAACATCTGTATACCCACCCACCTATTTGTCTATCAAATGATTTACCACCTGTCTACAAACCCCAAATGGATACCAAAAAACATATTATCAGTAATTAATGATGTTCATTAATTACCTGGCTTGGGTCTCTTGTTGCTGTGCACCATCTTTGATCGTTGACTTGAGGACGATTCTGCAGTCCAGGTCCCAGTCACCCTGCAGTAATCGCATATTAGGACTTCTTCATCGGTTTCATGTAGACCACTCACCTAAAAAAAAAGGAAAGAGGTATGATAATATGTTCTTGGTATACACTGACAATTAAGCCCCATACACACTGGAGACCAGGGACACTTGCGATATAGTTAACTATATCGACAATTCCACTGGATACTCTAGAAATCGGTTACGACATCGTTCACTGATTTCCTAGTGACCTGCTAAACACGCGGGTCATCAGCTATATGGCCAGTGGAAAAAAAAAAAAAAATATCGCTCAAAAGTGCCCTTGGAGCGGTATATTTTTATTTCTCATCAACTGTGTATGAGGGCTTTAGAAACATGCACTATGCATGCATCTTCTTTTTAAATAATCGAGCTATGATTTGGCCATTAAAAGAATGATTTGCCAACTATTCATTATGTCTCCAGGATCGGTCAATTATTGATCCATTATGTACCTACTGTATGTATCTATTTAACTGTCTATATAAATATCTATCTATATGTATTGTGCTGGGTTATGCTAATGATTTGCCATCTATGTACCTACCCACATATCTATCTAATGATTTACCATCTATGTATATACCCACCTATCTATCTTTTGATTTAACATCTGTGTACCCTATAGGAGGGCCAAGCTGGTGGTAGCCTCGTGACTCACAAAGAATCATCCTTCAGCACTCAGGAGAGGGAAAACCCCCTGTGGGGGAAACCTCTGGGGACCCGTGGCTGATGGACTGCCCGTCCCTCTGGGCATTAGGAGGCTATGCGGCATTATATTGACAAATTTATCGAAATACTTCATGAATGTGGAAGAATGACATATACATTCATATGAAGCGAAATATACAAATATACCCTAATAGCTATCATTGGCTGATGTCATTAATAAAGCTCCTGTCCACATCTCCTGATATTACCCAAATCATATTCCTCACAAAGCTGCGCAATTTGCTGAAGAGGCTGGCCATCCCCATTTGAGAAGCTTTGTCTTTACTGCTAGAACCTCCAAAGATAATAAACAAGCACCAAGGATTTTTTTAGGGTAGCTCCAAGTCTGCAGACACATCCAAGTTAGGAACTTGGTCTGTGAGAAGATACTTACCTCCCACAGGGATCTCTCCCCGAGAAGGCTGGGTATATATGAGGAAACATCAGGTAGCAGGAGATGTATATGGAGGATGGTAATGACCGCAATGATTATGCTGTGTCCACCCACCTATCTTTTAAAGGTATTGCGCTTCACCCACCCAATTATCTATCTACCGACTTACCCAGCCATCTATTTATCTAGCTATCGATCTATCTAATGATTTACCATCTATCTACCTACCCACCCCTCTAACTCTCTTAAAATGTACCATCTATCTACCCACCCATCCATCTATCTATCTATCTTTTGATTTAACATCTGTATACCCACCCACCTATTTGTCTATCAAATGATTTACCACCTGTCTACAAACCCCAAATGGATACCAAAAAACATATTATCAGTAATTAATGATGTTCATTAATTACCTGGCTTGGGTCTCTTGTTGCTGTGCACCATCTTTGATCGTTGACTTGAGGACGATTCTGCAGTCCAGGTCCCGGTCACCCTGCAGTAGTCGCATATTAGGACTTCTTCATCGGTTTCATGTAGACCACTCACCTAAAAAAAAAGGAAAGAGGTATGATAATATGTTCTTGGTATACACTGACAATTAAGCCCCATACACACTGGAGACCAGGGACACTTGCGATATAGTTAACTATATCGACAATTCCACTGGATACTCTAGAAATCGGTTACGACATCGTTCACTGATTTCCTAGTGACCTGCTAAACACGCGGGTCATCAGCTATATGGCCAGTGAAAAAAAAAAAAAAAAATATCGCTCAAAGGTGCCCTTGGAGCGGTATATTTTTATTTCTCATCAACTGTGTATGAGGGCTTTAGAAACATGCACTATGCATGCATCTTCTTTTTAAATAATCGAGCTATGATTTGGCCATTAAAAGAATGATTTGCCAACTATTCATTATGTCTCCAGGATCGGTCAATTATTGATCCATTATCTACCTACTGTATGTATCTATTTAACTGTCTATATAAATATCTATCTATATGTATTGTGCTGGGTTATGCTAATGATTTGCCATCTATGTACCTACCCACATATCTATCTAATGATTTACCATCTATGTATATACCCACCTATCTATCTTTTGATTTAACATCTGTGTACCCTATAGGAGGGCCAAGCTGGTGGTAGCCTCGTGACTCACAAAGAATCATCCTTCAGCACTCAGGAGAGGGAAAACCCCCTGTGGGGGAAACCTATGGGGACCCGTGGCTGATGGACTGCCCGTCCCTCTGGGCATTAGGAGGCTATGCGGCATTATATTGACAAATTTATCGAAATACTTCATGAATGTGGAAGAATGACATATACATTCATATGAAGCGAAATATACAAATATACCCTAATAGCTATCATTGGCTGATGTCATTAATAAAGCTCCTGTCCACATCTCCTGATATTACCCAAATCATATTCCTCACAAAGCTGCGCAATTTGCTGAAGAGGCTGGCCATCCCCATTTGAGAAGCTTTGTCTTTACTGCTAGAACCTCCAAAGATAATAAACAAGCACCAAGGATTTTTTTAGGGTAGCTCCAAGTCTGCAGACACATCCAAGTTAGGAACTTGGTCTGTGAGAAGATACTTACCTCCCACAGGGATCTCTCCCCGAGAAGGCTGGGTATATATGAGGAAACATCAGGTAGCAGGAGATGTATATGGAGGATGGTAATGACCGCAATGATTATGCTGTGTCCACCCACCTATCTTTTAAAGGTATTGCGCTTCACCCACCCAATTATCTATCTACCGACTTACCCAGCCATCTATTTATCTAGCTATCGATCTATCTAATGATTTACCATCTATCTACCTACCTACCCACCCCTCTAACTCTCTTAAAATGTACCATCTATCTACCCACCCATCCATCTATCTATCTATCTTTTGATTTAACATCTGTATACCCACCCACCTATTTGTCTATCAAATGATTTACCACCTGTCTACAAACCCCAAATGGATACCAAAAAACATATTATCAGTAATTAATGATGTTCATTAATTACCTGGCTTGGGTCTCTTGTTGCTGTGCACCATCTTTGATCGTTGACTTGAGGACGATTCTGCAGTCCAGGTCCCGGTCACCCTGCAGTAGTCGCATATTAGGACTTCTTCATCGGTTTCATGTAGACCACTCACCTAAAAAAAAAGGAAAGAGGTATGATAATATGTTCTTGGTATACACTGACAATTAAGCCCTATACACACTGGAGACCAGGGACACTTGCGATATAGTTAACTATATCGACAATTCCACTGGATACTCTAGAAATCGGTTACGACATCGTTCACTGATTTCCTAGTGACCTGCTAAACACGCGGGTCATCAGCTATATGGCCAGTGAAAAAAAAAAAAAAATATATCGCTCAAAAGTGCCCTTGGAGCGGTATATTTTTATTTCTCATCAACTGTGTATGAGGGCTTTAGAAACATGCACTATGCATGCATCTTCTTTTTAAATAATCGAGCTATGATTTGGCCATTAAAAGAATGATTTGCCAACTATTCATTATGTCTCCAGGATCGGTCAATTATTGATCCATTATGTACCTACTGTATGTATCTATTTAACTGTCTATATAAATATCTATCTATATGTATTGTGCTGGGTTATGCTAATGATTTGCCATCTATGTACCTACCCACATATCTATCTAATGATTTACCATCTATGTATATACCCACCTATCTATCTTTTGATTTAACATCTGTGTACCCTATAGGAGGGCCAAGCTGGTGGTAGCCTCGTGACTCACAAAGAATCATCCTTCAGCACTCAGGAGAGGGAAAACCCCCTGTGGGGGAAACCTCTGGGGACCCGTGGCTGATGGACTGCCCGTCCCTCTGGGCATTAGGAGGCTATGCGGCATTATATTGACAAATTTATCGAAATACTTCATGAATGTGGAAGAATGACATATACATTCATATGAAGCGAAATATACAAATATACCCTAATAGCTATCATTGGCTGATGTCATTAATAAAGCTCCTGTCCACATCTCCTGATATTACCCAAATCATATTCCTCACAAAGCTGCGCAATTTGCTGAAGAGGCTGGCCATCCCCATTTGAGAAGCTTTGTCTTTACTGCTAGAACCTCCAAAGATAATAAACAAGCACCAAGGATTTTTTTAGGGTAGCTCCAAGTCTGCAGACACATCCAAGTTAGGAACTTGGTCTGTGAGAAGATACTTACCTCCCACAGGGATCTCTCCCCGAGAAGGCTGGGTATATATGAGGAAACATCAGGTAGCAGGAGATGTATATGGAGGATGGTAATGACCGCAATGATTATGCTGTGTCCACCCACCTATCTTTTAAAGGTATTGCGCTTCACCCACCCAATTATCTATCTACCGACTTACCCAGCCATCTATTTATCTAGCTATCGATCTATCTAATGATTTACCATCTATCTACCTACCCACCCCTCTAACTCTCTTAAAATGTACCATCTATCTACCCACCCATCCATCTATCTATCTATCTTTTGATTTAACATCTGTATACCCACCCACCTATTTGTCTATCAAATGATTTACCACCTGTCTACAAACCCCAAATGGATACCAAAAAACATATTATCAGTAATTAATGATGTTCATTAATTACCTGGCTTGGGTCTCTTGTTGCTGTGCACCATCTTTGATCGTTGACTTGAGGACGATTCTGCAGTCCAGGTCCCGGTCACCCTGCAGTAGTCGCATATTAGGACTTCTTCATCGGTTTCATGTAGACCACTCACCTAAAAAAAAAGGAAAGAGGTATGATAATATGTTCTTGGTATACACTGACAATTAAGCCCCATACACACTGGAGACCAGGGACACTTGCGATATAGTTAACTATATCGACAATTCCACTGGATACTCTAGAAATCGGTTACGACATCGTTCACTGATTTCCTAGTGACCTGCTAAACACGCGGGTCATCAGCTATATGGCCAGTGAAAAAAAAAAAAAAATATCGCTCAAAGGTGCCCTTGGAGCGGTATATTTTTATTTCTCATCAACTGTGTATGAGGGCTTTAGAAACATGCACTATGCATGCATCTTCTTTTTAAATAATCGAGCTATGATTTGGCCATTAAAAGAATGATTTGCCAACTATTCATTATGTCTCCAGGATCGGTCAATTATTGATCCATTATCTACCTACTGTATGTATCTATTTAACTGTCTATATAAATATCTATCTATATGTATTGTGCTGGGTTATGCTAATGATTTGCCATCTATGTACCTACCCACATATCTATCTAATGATTTACCATCTATGTATATACCCACCTATCTATCTTTTGATTTAACATCTGTGTACCCTATAGGAGGGCCAAGCTGGTGGTAGCCTCGTGACTCACAAAGAATCATCCTTCAGCACTCAGGAGAGGGAAAACCCCCTGTGGGGGAAACCTCTGGGGACCCGTGGCTGATGGACTGCCCGTCCCTCTGGGCATTAGGAGGCTATGCGGCATTATATTGACAAATTTATCGAAATACTTCATGAATGTGGAAGAATGACATATACATTCATATGAAGCGAAATATACAAATATACCCTAATAGCTATCATTGGCTGATGTCATTAATAAAGCTCCTGTCCACATCTCCTGATATTACCCAAATCATATTCCTCACAAAGCTGCGCAATTTGCTGAAGAGGCTGGCCATCCCCATTTGAGAAGCTTTGTCTTTACTGCTAGAACCTCCAAAGATAATAAACAAGCACCAAGGATTTTTTTAGGGTAGCTCCAAGTCTGCAGACACATCCAAGTTAGGAACTTGGTCTGTGAGAAGATACTTACCTCCCACAGGGATCTCTCCCCGAGAAGGCTGGGTATATATGAGGAAACATCAGGTAGCAGGAGATGTATATGGAGGATGGTAATGACCGCAATGATTATGCTGTGTCCACCCACCTATCTTTTAAAGGTATTGCGCTTCACCCACCCAATTATCTATCTACCGACTTACCCAGCCATCTATTTATCTAGCTATCGATCTATCTAATGATTTACCATCTATCTACCTACCTACCCACCCCTCTAACTCTCTTAAAATGTACCATCTATCTACCCACCCATCCATCTATCTATCTATCTTTTGATTTAACATCTGTATACCCACCCACCTATTTGTCTATCAAATGATTTACCACCTGTCTACAAACCCCAAATGGATACCAAAAAAACATATTATCAGTAATTAATGATGTTCATTAATTACCTGGCTTGGGTCTCTTGTTGCTGTGCACCATCTTTGATCGTTGACTTGAGGACGATTCTGCAGTCCAGGTCCCGGTCACCCTGCAGTAGTCGCATATTAGGACTTCTTCATCGGTTTCATGTAGACCACTCACCTAAAAAAAAAGGAAAGAGGTATGATAATATGTTCTTGGTATACACTGACAATTAAGCCCTATACACACTGGAGACCAGGGACACTTGCGATATAGTTAACTATATCGACAATTCCACTGGATACTCTAGAAATCGGTTACGACATCGTTCACTGATTTCCTAGTGACCTGCTAAACACGCGGGTCATCAGCTATATGGCCAGTGAAAAAAAAAAAAATATCGCTCAAAAGTGCCCTTGGAGCGGTATATTTTTATTTCTCATCAACTGTGTATGAGGGCTTTAGAAACATGCACTATGCATGCATCTTCTTTTTAAATAATCGAGCTATGATTTGGCCATTAAAAGAATGATTTGCCAACTATTCATTATGTCTCCAGGATCGGTCAATTATTGATCCATTATCTACCTACTGTATGTATCTATTTAACTGTCTATATAAATATCTATCTATATGTATTGTGCTGGGTTATGCTAATGATTTGCCATCTATGTACCTACCCACATATCTATCTAATGATTTACCATCTATGTATATACCCACCTATCTATCTTTTGATTTAACATCTGTGTACCCTATAGGAGGGCCAAGCTGGTGGTAGCCTCGTGACTCACAAAGAATCATCCTTCAGCACTCAGGAGAGGGAAAACCCCCTGTGGGGGAAACCTCTGGGGACCCGTGGCTGATGGACTGCCCGTCCCTCTGGGCATTAGGAGGCTATGCGGCATTATATTGACAAATTTATCGAAATACTTCATGAATGTGGAAGAATGACATATACATTCATATGAAGCGAAATATACAAATATACCCTAATAGCTATCATTGGCTGATGTCATTAATAAAGCTCCTGTCCACATCTCCTGATATTACCCAAATCATATTCCTCACAAAGCTGCGCAATTTGCTGAAGAGGCTGGCCATCCCCATTTGAGAAGCTTTGTCTTTACTGCTAGAACCTCCAAAGATAATAAACAAGCACCAAGGATTTTTTTAGGGTAGCTCCAAGTCTGCAGACACATCCAAGTTAGGAACTTGGTCTGTGAGAAGATACTTACCTCCCACAGGGATCTCTCCCCGAGAAGGCTGGGTATATATGAGGAAACATCAGGTAGCAGGAGATGTATATGGAGGATGGTAATGACCGCAATGATTATGCTGTGTCCACCCACCTATCTTTTAAAGGTATTGCGCTTCACCCACCCAATTATCTATCTACCGACTTACCCAGCCATCTATTTATCTAGCTATCGATCTATCTAATGATTTACCATCTATCTACCTACCCACCCCTCTAACTCTCTTAAAATGTACCATCTATCTACCCACCCATCCATCTATCTATCTATCTTTTGATTTAACATCTGTATACCCACCCACCTATTTGTCTATCAAATGATTTACCACCTGTCTACAAACCCCAAATGGATACCAAAAAACATATTATCAGTAATTAATGATGTTCATAAATTACCTGGCTTGGGTCTCTTGTTGCTGTGCACCATCTTTGATTGTTGACTTGAGGACGATTCTGCAGTCCAGGTCCCGGTCACCCTGCAGTAGTCGCATATTAGGACTTCTTCATCGGTTTCATGTAGACCACTCACCTAAAAAAAAAGGAAAGAGGTATGATAATATGTTCTTGGTATACACTGACAATTAAGCCCCATACACACTGGAGACCAGGGACACTTGCGATATAGTTAACTATATCGACAATTCCACTGGATACTCTAGAAATCGGTTACGACATCGTTCACTGATTTCCTAGTGACCTGCTAAACACGCGGGTCATCAGCTATATGGCCAGTGAAAAAAAAAAAAATATCGCTCAAAAGTGCCCTTGGAGCGGTATATTTTTATTTCTCATCAACTGTGTATGAGGGCTTTAGAAACATGCATTATGCATGCATCTTCTTTTTAAATAATCGAGCTATGATTTGGCCATTAAAAGAATGATTTGCCAACTATTCATTATGTCTCCAGGATCGGTCAATTATTGATCCATTATCTACCTACTGTATGTATCTATTTAACTGTCTATATAAATATCTATCTATATGTATTGTGCTGGGTTATGCTAATGATTTGCCATCTATGTACCTACCCACATATCTATCTAATGATTTACCATCTATGTATATACCCACCTATCTATCTTTTGATTTAACATCTGTGTACCCTATAGGAGGGCCAAGCTGGTGGTAGCCTCGTGACTCACAAAGAATCATCCTTCAGCACTCAGGAGAGGGAAAACCCCCTGTGGGGGAAACCTCTGGGGACCCGTGGCTGATGGACTGCCCGTCCCTCTGGGCATTAGGAGGCTATGCGGCATTATATTGACAAATTTATCGAAATACTTCATGAATGTGGAAGAATGACATATACATTCATATGAAGCGAAATATACAAATATACCCTAATAGCTATCATTGGCTGATGTCATTAATAAAGCTCCTGTCCACATCTCCTGATATTACCCAAATCATATTCCTCACAAAGCTGCGCAATTTGCTGAAGAGGCTGGCCATCCCCATTTGAGAAGCTTTGTCTTTACTGCTAGAACCTCCAAAGATAATAAACAAGCACCAAGGATTTTTTTAGGGTAGCTCCAAGTCTGCAGACACATCCAAGTTAGGAACTTGGTCTGTGAGAAGATACTTACCTCCCACAGGGATCTCTCCCCGAGAAGGCTGGGTATATATGAGGAAACATCAGGTAGCAGGAGATGTATATGGAGGATGGTAATGACCGCAATGATTATGCTGTGTCCACCCACCTATCTTTTAAAGGTATTGCGCTTCACCCACCCAATTATCTATCTACCGACTTACCCAGCCATCTATTTATCTAGCTATCGATCTATCTAATGATTTACCATCTATCTACCTACCTACCCACCCCTCTAACTCTCTTAAAATGTACCATCTATCTACCCACCCATCCATCTATCTATCTATCTTTTGATTTAACATCTGTATACCCACCCACCTATTTGTCTATCAAATGATTTACCACCTGTCTACAAACCCCAAATGGATACCAAAAAACATATTATCAGTAATTAATGATGTTCATTAATTACCTGGCTTGGGTCTCTTGTTGCTGTGCACCATCTTTGATCGTTGACTTGAGGACGATTCTGCAGTCCAGGTCCCGGTCACCCTGCAGTAGTCGCATATTAGGACTTCTTCATCGGTTTCATGTAGACCACTCACCTAAAAAAAAAGGAAAGAGGTATGATAATATGTTCTTGGTATACACTGACAATTAAGCCCTATACACACTGGAGACCAGGGACACTTGCGATATAGTTAACTATATCGACAATTCCACTGGATACTCTAGAAATCGGTTACGACATCGTTCACTGATTTCCTAGTGACCTGCTAAACACGCGGGTCATCAGCTATATGGCCAGTGAAAAAAAAAAAAATATCGCTCAAAAGTGCCCTTGGAGCGGTATATTTTTATTTCTCATCAACTGTGTATGAGGGCTTTAGAAACATGCACTATGCATGCATCTTCTTTTTAAATAATCGAGCTATGATTTGGCCATTAAAAGAATGATTTGCCAACTATTCATTATGTCTCCAGGATCGGTCAATTATTGATCCATTATCTACCTACTGTATGTATCTATTTAACTGTCTATATAAATATCTATCTATATGTATTGTGCTGGGTTATGCTAATGATTTGCCATCTATGTACCTACCCACATATCTATCTAATGATTTACCATCTATGTATATACCCACCTATCTATCTTTTGATTTAACATCTGTGTACCCTATAGGAGGGCCAAGCTGGTGGTAGCCTCGTGACTCACAAAGAATCATCCTTCAGCACTCAGGAGAGGGAAAACCCCCTGTGGGGGAAACCTCTGGGGACCCGTGGCTGATGGACTGCCCGTCCCTCTGGGCATTAGGAGGCTATGCGGCATTATATTGACAAATTTATCGAAATACTTCATGAATGTGGAAGAATGACATATACATTCATATGAAGCGAAATATACAAATATACCCTAATAGCTATCATTGGCTGATGTCATTAATAAAGCTCCTGTCCACATCTCCTGATATTACCCAAATCATATTCCTCACAAAGCTGCGCAATTTGCTGAAGAGGCTGGCCATCCCCATTTGAGAAGCTTTGTCTTTACTGCTAGAACCTCCAAAGATAATAAACAAGCACCAAGGATTTTTTTAGGGTAGCTCCAAGTCTGCAGACACATCCAAGTTAGGAACTTGGTCTGTGAGAAGATACTTACCTCCCACAGGGATCTCTCCCCGAGAAGGCTGGGTATATATGAGGAAACATCAGGTAGCAGGAGATGTATATGGAGGATGGTAATGACCGCAATGATTATGCTGTGTCCACCCACCTATCTTTTAAAGGTATTGCGCTTCACCCACCCAATTATCTATCTACCGACTTACCCAGCCATCTATTTATCTAGCTATCGATCTATCTAATGATTTACCATCTATCTACCTACCTACCCACCCCTCTAACTCTCTTAAAATGTACCATCTATCTACCCACCCATCCATCTATCTATCTATCTTTTGATTTAACATCTGTATACCCACCCACCTATTTGTCTATCAAATGATTTACCACCTGTCTACAAACCCCAAATGGATACCAAAAAAACATATTATCAGTAATTAATGATGTTCATTAATTACCTGGCTTGGGTCTCTTGTTGCTGTGCACCATCTTTGATCGTTGACTTGAGGACGATTCTGCAGTCCAGGTCCCGGTCACCCTGCAGTAGTCGCATATTAGGACTTCTTCATCGGTTTCATGTAGACCACTCACCTAAAAAAAAAGGAAAGAGGTATGATAATATGTTCTTGGTATACACTGACAATTAAGCCCCATACACACTGGAGACCAGGGACACTTGCGATATAGTTAACTATATCGACAATTCCACTGGATACTCTAGAAATCGGTTACGACATCGTTCACTGATTTCCTAGTGACCTGCTAAACACGCGGGTCATCAGCTATATGGCCAGTGAAAAAAAAAAAAATATCGCTCAAAAGTGACCTTGGAGCGGTATATTTTTATTTCTCATCAACTGTGTATGAGGGCTTTAGAAACATGCACTATGCATGCATCTTCTTTTTAAATAATCGAGCTATGATTTGGCCATTAAAAGAATGATTTGCCAACTATTCATTATGTCTCCAGGATCGGTCAATTATTGATCCATTATCTACCTACTGTATGTATCTATTTAACTGTCTATATAAATATCTATCTATATGTATTGTGCTGGGTTATGCTAATGATTTGCCATCTATGTACCTACCCACATATCTATCTAATGATTTACCATCTATGTATATACCCACCTATCTATCTTTTGATTTAACATCTGTGTACCCTATAGGAGGGCCAAGCTGGTGGTAGCCTCGTGACTCACAAAGAATCATCCTTCAGCACTCAGGAGAGGGAAAACCCCCTGTGGGGGAAACCTCTGGGGACCCGTGGCTGATGGACTGCCCGTCCCTCTGGGCATTAGGAGGCTATGCGGCATTATATTGACAAATTTATCGAAATACTTCATGAATGTGGAAGAATGACATATACATTCATATGAAGCGAAATATACAAATATACCCTAATAGCTATCATTGGCTGATGTCATTAATAAAGCTCCTGTCCACATCTCCTGATATTACCCAAATCATATTCCTCACAAAGCTGCGCAATTTGCTGAAGAGGCTGGCCATCCCCATTTGAGAAGCTTTGTCTTTACTGCTAGAACCTCCAAAGATAATAAACAAGCACCAAGGATTTTTTTAGGGTAGCTCCAAGTCTGCAGACACATCCAAGTTAGGAACTTGGTCTGTGAGAAGATACTTACCTCCCACAGGGATCTCTCCCCGAGAAGGCTGGGTATATATGAGGAAACATCAGGTAGCAGGAGATGTATATGGAGGATGGTAATGACCGCAATGATTATGCTGTGTCCACCCACCTATCTTTTAAAGGTATTGCGCTTCACCCACCCAATTATCTATCTACCGACTTACCCAGCCATCTATTTATCTAGCTATCGATCTATCTAATGATTTACCATCTATCTACCTACCCACCCCTCTAACTCTCTTAAAATGTACCATCTATCTACCCACCCATCCATCTATCTATCTATCTTTTGATTTAACATCTGTATACCCACCCACCTATTTGTCTATCAAATGATTTACCACCTGTCTACAAACCCCAAATGGATACCAAAAAACATATTATCAGTAATTAATGATGTTCATTAATTACCTGGCTTGGGTCTCTTGTTGCTGTGCACCATCTTTGATCGTTGACTTGAGGACGATTCTGCAGTCCAGGTCCCGGTCACCCTGCAGTAGTCGCATATTAGGACTTCTTCATCGGTTTCATGTAGACCACTCACCTAAAAAAAAAGGAAAGAGGTATGATAATATGTTCTTGGTATACACTGACAATTAAGCCCCATACACACTGGAGACCAGGGACACTTGCGATATAGTTAACTATATCGACAATTCCACTGGATACTCTAGAAATCGGTTACGACATCGTTCACTGATTTCCTAGTGACCTGCTAAACACGCGGGTCATCAGCTGTATGGCCAGTGAAAAAAAAATAAAAAATATCGCTCAAAAGTGCCCTTGGAGCGGTATATTTTTATTTCTCATCAACTGTGTATGAGGGCTTTAGAAACATGCACTATGCATGCATCTTCTTTTTAAATAATCGAGCTATGATTTGGCCATTAAAAGAATGATTTGCCAACTATTCATTATGTCTCCAGGATCGGTCAATTATTGATCCATTATCTACCTACTGTATGTATCTATTTAACTGTCTATATAAATATCTATCTATATGTATTGTGCTGGGTTATGCTAATGATTTGCCATCTATGTACCTACCCACATATCTATCTAATGATTTACCATCTATGTATATACCCACCTATCTATCTTTTGATTTAACATCTGTGTACCCTATAGGAGGGCCAAGCTGGTGGTAGCCTCGTGACTCACAAAGAATCATCCTTCAGCACTCAGGAGAGGGAAAACCCCCTGTGGGGGAAACCTCTGGGGACCCGTGGCTGATGGACTGCCCGTCCCTCTGGGCATTAGGAGGCTATGCGGCATTATATTGACAAATTTATCGAAATACTTCATGAATGTGGAAGAATGACATATACATTCATATGAAGCGAAATATACAAATATACCCTAATAGCTATCATTGGCTGATGTCATTAATAAAGCTCCTGTCCACATCTCCTGATATTACCCAAATCATATTCCTCACAAAGCTGCGCAATTTGCTGAAGAGGCTGGCCATCCCCATTTGAGAAGCTTTGTCTTTACTGCTAGAACCTCCAAAGATAATAAACAAGCACCAAGGATTTTTTTAGGGTAGCTCCAAGTCTGCAGACACATCCAAGTTAGGAACTTGGTCTGTGAGAAGATACTTACCTCCCACAGGGATCTCTCCCCGAGAAGGCTGGGTATATATGAGGAAACATCAGGTAGCAGGAGATGTATATGGAGGATGGTAATGACCGCAATGATTATGCTGTGTCCACCCACCTATCTTTTAAAGGTATTGCGCTTCACCCACCCAATTATCTATCTACCGACTTACCCAGCCATCTATTTATCTAGCTATCGATCTATCTAATGATTTACCATCTATCTACCTACCTACCCACCCCTCTAACTCTCTTAAAATGTACCATCTATCTACCCACCCATCCATCTATCTATCTATCTTTTGATTTAACATCTGTATACCCACCCACCTATTTGTCTATCAAATGATTTACCACCTGTCTACAAACCCCAAATGGATACCAAAAAACATATTATCAGTAATTAATGATGTTCATTAATTACCTGGCTTGGGTCTCTTGTTGCTGTGCACCATCTTTGATCGTTGACTTGAGGACGATTCTGCAGTCCAGGTCCCGGTCACCCTGCAGTAGTCGCATATTAGGACTTCTTCATCGGTTTCATGTAGACCACTCACCTAAAAAAAAAGGAAAGAGGTATGATAATATGTTCTTGGTATACACTGACAATTAAGCCCCATACACACTGGAGACCAGGGACACTTGCGATATAGTTAACTATATCGACAATTCCACTGGATACTCTAGAAATCGGTTACGACATCGTTCACTGATTTCCTAGTGACCTGCTAAACACGCGGGTCATCAGCTATATGGCCAGTGAAAAAAAAAAAAAAAATATCGCTCAAAGGTGCCCTTGGAGCGGTATATTTTTATTTCTCATCAACTGTGTATGAGGGCTTTAGAAACATGCACTATGCATGCATCTTCTTTTTAAATAATCGAGCTATGATTTGGCCATTAAAAGAATGATTTGCCAACTATTCATTATGTCTCCAGGATCGGTCAATTATTGATCCATTATCTACCTACTGTATGTATCTATTTAACTGTCTATATAAATATCTATCTATATGTATTGTGCTGGGTTATGCTAATGATTTGCCATCTATGTACCTACCCACATATCTATCTAATGATTTACCATCTATGTATATACCCACCTATCTATCTTTTGATTTAACATCTGTGTACCCTATAGGAGGGCCAAGCTGGTGGTAGCCTCGTGACTCACAAAGAATCATCCTTCAGCACTCAGGAGAGGGAAAACCCCCTGTGGGGGAAACCTCTGGGGACCCGTGGCTGATGGACTGCCCGTCCCTCTGGGCATTAGGAGGCTATGCGGCATTATATTGACAAATTTATCGAAATACTTCATGAATGTGGAAGAATGACATATACATTCATATGAAGCGAAATATACAAATATACCCTAATAGCTATCATTGGCTGATGTCATTAATAAAGCTCCTGTCCACATCTCCTGATATTACCCAAATCATATTCCTCACAAAGCTGCGCAATTTGCTGAAGAGGCTGGCCATCCCCATTTGAGAAGCTTTGTCTTTACTGCTAGAACCTCCAAAGATAATAAACAAGCACCAAGGATTTTTTTAGGGTAGCTCCAAGTCTGCAGACACATCCAAGTTAGGAACTTGGTCTGTGAGAAGATACTTACCTCCCACAGGGATCTCTCCCCGAGAAGGCTGGGTATATATGAGGAAACATCAGGTAGCAGGAGATGTATATGGAGGATGGTAATGACCGCAATGATTATGCTGTGTCCACCCACCTATCTTTTAAAGGTATTGCGCTTCACCCACCCAATTATCTATCTACCGACTTACCCAGCCATCTATTTATCTAGCTATCGATCTATCTAATGATTTACCATCTATCTACCTACCTACCCACCCCTCTAACTCTCTTAAAATGTACCATCTATCTACCCACCCATCCATCTATCTATCTATCTTTTGATTTAACATCTGTATACCCACCCACCTATTTGTCTATCAAATGATTTACCACCTGTCTACAAACCCCAAATGGATACCAAAAAACATATTATCAGTAATTAATGATGTTCATTAATTACCTGGCTTGGGTCTCTTGTTGCTGTGCACCATCTTTGATCGTTGACTTGAGGACGATTCTGCAGTCCAGGTCCCGGTCACCCTGCAGTAGTCGCATATTAGGACTTCTTCATCGGTTTCATGTAGACCACTCACCTAAAAAAAAAGGAAAGAGGTATGATAATATGTTCTTGGTATACACTGACAATTAAGCCCCATACACACTGGAGACCAGGGACACTTGCGATATAGTTAACTATATCAACAATTCCACTGGATACTCTAGAAATCGGTTACGACATCGTTCACTGATTTCCTAGTGACCTGCTAAACACGCGGGTCATCAGCTATATGGCCAGTGAAAAAAAAAAAAAAAATATCGCTCAAAGGTGCCCTTGGAGCGGTATATTTTTATTTCTCATCAACTGTGTATGAGGGCTTTAGAAACATGCACTATGCATGCATCTTCTTTTTAAATAATCGAGCTATGATTTGGCCATTAAAAGAATGATTTGCCAACTATTCATTATGTCTCCAGGATCGGTCAATTATTGATCCATTATCTACCTACTGTATGTATCTATTTAACTGTCTATATAAATATCTATCTATATGTATTGTGCTGGGTTATGCTAATGATTTGCCATCTATGTACCTACCCACATATCTATCTAATGATTTACCATCTATGTATATACCCACCTATCTATCTTTTGATTTAACATCTGTGTACCCTATAGGAGGGCCAAGCTGGTGGTAGCCTCGTGACTCACAAAGAATCATCCTTCAGCACTCAGGAGAGGGAAAACCCCCTGTGGGGGAAACCTCTGGGGACCCGTGGCTGATGGACTGCCCGTCCCTCTGGGCATTAGGAGGCTATGCGGCATTATATTGACAAATTTATCGAAATACTTCATGAATGTGGAAGAATGACATATACATTCATATGAAGCGAAATATACAAATATACCCTAATAGCTATCATTGGCTGATGTCATTAATAAAGCTCCTGTCCACATCTCCTGATATTACCCAAATCATATTCCTCACAAAGCTGCGCAATTTGCTGAAGAGGCTGGCCATCCCCATTTGAGAAGCTTTGTCTTTACTGCTAGAACCTCCAAAGATAATAAACAAGCACCAAGGATTTTTTTAGGGTAGCTCCAAGTCTGCAGACACATCCAAGTTAGGAACTTGGTCTGTGAGAAGATACTTACCTCCCACAGGGATCTCTCCCCGAGAAGGCTGGGTATATATGAGGAAACATCAGGTAGCAGGAGATGTATATGGAGGATGGTAATGACCGCAATGATTATGCTGTGTCCACCCACCTATCTTTTAAAGGTATTGCGCTTCACCCACCCAATTATCTATCTACCGACTTACCCAGCCATCTATTTATCTAGCTATCGATCTATCTAATGATTTACCATCTATCTACCTACCCACCCCTCTAACTCTCTTAAAATGTACCATCTATCTACCCACCCATCCATCTATCTATCTATCTTTTGATTTAACATCTGTATACCCACCCACCTATTTGTCTATCAAATGATTTACCACCTGTCTACAAACCCCAAATGGATACCAAAAAACATATTATCAGTAATTAATGATGTTCATAAATTACCTGGCTTGGGTCTCTTGTTGCTGTGCACCATCTTTGATTGTTGACTTGAGGACGATTCTGCAGTCCAGGTCCCGGTCACCCTGCAGTAGTCGCATATTAGGACTTCTTCATCGGTTTCATGTAGACCACTCACCTAAAAAAAAAGGAAAGAGGTATGATAATATGTTCTTGGTATACACTGACAATTAAGCCCCATACACACTGGAGACCAGGGACACTTGCGATATAGTTAACTATATCGACAATTCCACTGGATACTCTAGAAATCGGTTACGACATCGTTCACTGATTTCCTAGTGACCTGCTAAACACGCGGGTCATCAGCTATATGGCCAGTGAAAAAAAAAAAAATATCGCTCAAAAGTGCCCTTGGAGCGGTATATTTTTATTTCTCATCAACTGTGTATGAGGGCTTTAGAAACATGCATTATGCATGCATCTTCTTTTTAAATAATCGAGCTATGATTTGGCCATTAAAAGAATGATTTGCCAACTATTCATTATGTCTCCAGGATCGGTCAATTATTGATCCATTATCTACCTACTGTATGTATCTATTTAACTGTCTATATAAATATCTATCTATATGTATTGTGCTGGGTTATGCTAATGATTTGCCATCTATGTACCTACCCACATATCTATCTAATGATTTACCATCTATGTATATACCCACCTATCTATCTTTTGATTTAACATCTGTGTACCCTATAGGAGGGCCAAGCTGGTGGTAGCCTCGTGACTCACAAAGAATCATCCTTCAGCACTCAGGAGAGGGAAAACCCCCTGTGGGGGAAACCTCTGGGGACCCGTGGCTGATGGACTGCCCGTCCCTCTGGGCATTAGGAGGCTATGCGGCATTATATTGACAAATTTATCGAAATACTTCATGAATGTGGAAGAATGACATATACATTCATATGAAGCGAAATATACAAATATACCCTAATAGCTATCATTGGCTGATGTCATTAATAAAGCTCCTGTCCACATCTCCTGATATTACCCAAATCATATTCCTCACAAAGCTGCGCAATTTGCTGAAGAGGCTGGCCATCCCCATTTGAGAAGCTTTGTCTTTACTGCTAGAACCTCCAAAGATAATAAACAAGCACCAAGGATTTTTTTAGGGTAGCTCCAAGTCTGCAGACACATCCAAGTTAGGAACTTGGTCTGTGAGAAGATACTTACCTCCCACAGGGATCTCTCCCCGAGAAGGCTGGGTATATATGAGGAAACATCAGGTAGCAGGAGATGTATATGGAGGATGGTAATGACCGCAATGATTATGCTGTGTCCACCCACCTATCTTTTAAAGGTATTGCGCTTCACCCACCCAATTATCTATCTACCGACTTACCCAGCCATCTATTTATCTAGCTATCGATCTATCTAATGATTTACCATCTATCTACCTACCTACCCACCCCTCTAACTCTCTTAAAATGTACCATCTATCTACCCACCCATCCATCTATCTATCTATCTTTTGATTTAACATCTGTATACCCACCCACCTATTTGTCTATCAAATGATTTACCACCTGTCTACAAACCCCAAATGGATACCAAAAAACATATTATCAGTAATTAATGATGTTCATTAATTACCTGGCTTGGGTCTCTTGTTGCTGTGCACCATCTTTGATCGTTGACTTGAGGACGATTCTGCAGTCCAGGTCCCGGTCACCCTGCAGTAGTCGCATATTAGGACTTCTTCATCGGTTTCATGTAGACCACTCACCTAAAAAAAAAGGAAAGAGGTATGATAATATGTTCTTGGTATACACTGACAATTAAGCCCTATACACACTGGAGACCAGGGACACTTGCGATATAGTTAACTATATCGACAATTCCACTGGATACTCTAGAAATCGGTTACGACATCGTTCACTGATTTCCTAGTGACCTGCTAAACACGCGGGTCATCAGCTATATGGCCAGTGAAAAAAAAAAAAATATCGCTCAAAAGTGCCCTTGGAGCGGTATATTTTTATTTCTCATCAACTGTGTATGAGGGCTTTAGAAACATGCACTATGCATGCATCTTCTTTTTAAATAATCGAGCTATGATTTGGCCATTAAAAGAATGATTTGCCAACTATTCATTATGTCTCCAGGATCGGTCAATTATTGATCCATTATCTACCTACTGTATGTATCTATTTAACTGTCTATATAAATATCTATCTATATGTATTGTGCTGGGTTATGCTAATGATTTGCCATCTATGTACCTACCCACATATCTATCTAATGATTTACCATCTATGTATATACCCACCTATCTATCTTTTGATTTAACATCTGTGTACCCTATAGGAGGGCCAAGCTGGTGGTAGCCTCGTGACTCACAAAGAATCATCCTTCAGCACTCAGGAGAGGGAAAACCCCCTGTGGGGGAAACCTCTGGGGACCCGTGGCTGATGGACTGCCCGTCCCTCTGGGCATTAGGAGGCTATGCGGCATTATATTGACAAATTTATCGAAATACTTCATGAATGTGGAAGAATGACATATACATTCATATGAAGCGAAATATACAAATATACCCTAATAGCTATCATTGGCTGATGTCATTAATAAAGCTCCTGTCCACATCTCCTGATATTACCCAAATCATATTCCTCACAAAGCTGCGCAATTTGCTGAAGAGGCTGGCCATCCCCATTTGAGAAGCTTTGTCTTTACTGCTAGAACCTCCAAAGATAATAAACAAGCACCAAGGATTTTTTTAGGGTAGCTCCAAGTCTGCAGACACATCCAAGTTAGGAACTTGGTCTGTGAGAAGATACTTACCTCCCACAGGGATCTCTCCCCGAGAAGGCTGGGTATATATGAGGAAACATCAGGTAGCAGGAGATGTATATGGAGGATGGTAATGACCGCAATGATTATGCTGTGTCCACCCACCTATCTTTTAAAGGTATTGCGCTTCACCCACCCAATTATCTATCTACCGACTTACCCAGCCATCTATTTATCTAGCTATCGATCTATCTAATGATTTACCATCTATCTACCTACCTACCCACCCCTCTAACTCTCTTAAAATGTACCATCTATCTACCCACCCATCCATCTATCTATCTATCTTTTGATTTAACATCTGTATACCCACCCACCTATTTGTCTATCAAATGATTTACCACCTGTCTACAAACCCCAAATGGATACCAAAAAAACATATTATCAGTAATTAATGATGTTCATTAATTACC
Source organism: Crinia signifera (assembly GCF_055691185.1). Taxonomy (NCBI): domain Eukaryota; kingdom Metazoa; phylum Chordata; class Amphibia; order Anura; family Myobatrachidae; genus Crinia; species Crinia signifera. The sequence continues at coordinate 42,883,702 of NC_139222.1, forward strand.
TGGCTTGGGTCTCTTGTTGCTGTGCACCATCTTTGATCGTTGACTTGAGGACGATTCTGCAGTCCAGGTCCCGGTCACCCTGCAGTAGTCGCATATTAGGACTTCTTCATCGGTTTCATGTAGACCACTCACCTAAAAAAAAAGGAAAGAGGTATGATAATATGTTCTTGGTATACACTGACAATTAAGCCCCATACACACTGGAGACCAGGGACACTTGCGATATAGTTAACTATATCGACAATTCCACTGGATACTCTAGAAATCGGTTACGACATCGTTCACTGATTTCCTAGTGACCTGCTAAACACGCGGGTCATCAGCTATATGGCCAGTGAAAAAAAAAAAAATATCGCTCAAAAGTGCCCTTGGAGCGGTATATTTTTATTTCTCATCAACTGTGTATGAGGGCTTTAGAAACATGCACTATGCATGCATCTTCTTTTTAAATAATCGAGCTATGATTTGGCCATTAAAAGAATGATTTGCCAACTATTCATTATGTCTCCAGGATCGGTCAATTATTGATCCATTATCTACCTACTGTATGTATCTATTTAACTGTCTATATAAATATCTATCTATATGTATTGTGCTGGGTTATGCTAATGATTTGCCATCTATGTACCTACCCACATATCTATCTAATGATTTACCATCTATGTATATACCCACCTATCTATCTTTTGATTTAACATCTGTGTACCCTATAGGAGGGCCAAGCTGGTGGTAGCCTCGTGACTCACAAAGAATCATCCTTCAGCACTCAGGAGAGGGAAAACCCCCTGTGGGGGAAACCTCTGGGGACCCGTGGCTGATGGACTGCCCGTCCCTCTGGGCATTAGGAGGCTATGCGGCATTATATTGACAAATTTATCGAAATACTTCATGAATGTGGAAGAATGACATATACATTCATATGAAGCGAAATATACAAATATACCCTAATAGCTATCATTGGCTGATGTCATTAATAAAGCTCCTGTCCACATCTCCTGATATTACCCAAATCATATTCCTCACAAAGCTGCGCAATTTGCTGAAGAGGCTGGCCATCCCCATTTGAGAAGCTTTGTCTTTACTGCTAGAACCTCCAAAGATAATAAACAAGCACCAAGGATTTTTTTAGGGTAGCTCCAAGTCTGCAGACACATCCAAGTTAGGAACTTGGTCTGTGAGAAGATACTTACCTCCCACAGGGATCTCTCCCCGAGAAGGCTGGGTATATATGAGGAAACATCAGGTAGCAGGAGATGTATATGGAGGATGGTAATGACCGCAATGATTATGCTGTGTCCACCCACCTATCTTTTAAAGGTATTGCGCTTCACCCACCCAATTATCTATCTACCGACTTACCCAGCCATCTATTTATCTAGCTATCGATCTATCTAATGATTTACCATCTATCTACCTACCCACCCCTCTAACTCTCTTAAAATGTACCATCTATCTACCCACCCATCCATCTATCTATCTATCTTTTGATTTAACATCTGTATACCCACCCACCTATTTGTCTATCAAATGATTTACCACCTGTCTACAAACCCCAAATGGATACCAAAAAACATATTATCAGTAATTAATGATGTTCATTAATTACCTGGCTTGGGTCTCTTGTTGCTGTGCACCATCTTTGATCGTTGACTTGAGGACGATTCTGCAGTCCAGGTCCCGGTCACCCTGCAGTAGTCGCATATTAGGACTTCTTCATCGGTTTCATGTAGACCACTCACCTAAAAAAAAAGGAAAGAGGTATGATAATATGTTCTTGGTATACACTGACAATTAAGCCCCATACACACTGGAGACCAGGGACACTTGCGATATAGTTAACTATATCGACAATTCCACTGGATACTCTAGAAATCGGTTACGACATCGTTCACTGATTTCCTAGTGACCTGCTAAACACGCGGGTCATCAGCTGTATGGCCAGTGAAAAAAAAATAAAAAATATCGCTCAAAAGTGCCCTTGGAGCGGTATATTTTTATTTCTCATCAACTGTGTATGAGGGCTTTAGAAACATGCACTATGCATGCATCTTCTTTTTAAATAATCGAGCTATGATTTGGCCATTAAAAGAATGATTTGCCAACTATTCATTATGTCTCCAGGATCGGTCAATTATTGATCCATTATCTACCTACTGTATGTATCTATTTAACTGTCTATATAAATATCTATCTATATGTATTGTGCTGGGTTATGCTAATGATTTGCCATCTATGTACCTACCCACATATCTATCTAATGATTTACCATCTATGTATATACCCACCTATCTATCTTTTGATTTAACATCTGTGTACCCTATAGGAGGGCCAAGCTGGTGGTAGCCTCGTGACTCACAAAGAATCATCCTTCAGCACTCAGGAGAGGGAAAACCCCCTGTGGGGGAAACCTCTGGGGACCCGTGGCTGATGGACTGCCCGTCCCTCTGGGCATTAGGAGGCTATGCGGCATTATATTGACAAATTTATCGAAATACTTCATGAATGTGGAAGAATGACATATACATTCATATGAAGCGAAATATACAAATATACCCTAATAGCTATCATTGGCTGATGTCATTAATAAAGCTCCTGTCCACATCTCCTGATATTACCCAAATCATATTCCTCACAAAGCTGCGCAATTTGCTGAAGAGGCTGGCCATCCCCATTTGAGAAGCTTTGTCTTTACTGCTAGAACCTCCAAAGATAATAAACAAGCACCAAGGATTTTTTTAGGGTAGCTCCAAGTCTGCAGACACATCCAAGTTAGGAACTTGGTCTGTGAGAAGATACTTACCTCCCACAGGGATCTCTCCCCGAGAAGGCTGGGTATATATGAGGAAACATCAGGTAGCAGGAGATGTATATGGAGGATGGTAATGACCGCAATGATTATGCTGTGTCCACCCACCTATCTTTTAAAGGTATTGCGCTTCACCCACCCAATTATCTATCTACCGACTTACCCAGCCATCTATTTATCTAGCTATCGATCTATCTAATGATTTACCATCTATCTACCTACCTACCCACCCCTCTAACTCTCTTAAAATGTACCATCTATCTACCCACCCATCCATCTATCTATCTATCTTTTGATTTAACATCTGTATACCCACCCACCTATTTGTCTATCAAATGATTTACCACCTGTCTACAAACCCCAAATGGATACCAAAAAACATATTATCAGTAATTAATGATGTTCATTAATTACCTGGCTTGGGTCTCTTGTTGCTGTGCACCATCTTTGATCGTTGACTTGAGGACGATTCTGCAGTCCAGGTCCCGGTCACCCTGCAGTAGTCGCATATTAGGACTTCTTCATCGGTTTCATGTAGACCACTCACCTAAAAAAAAAGGAAAGAGGTATGATAATATGTTCTTGGTATACACTGACAATTAAGCCCCATACACACTGGAGACCAGGGACACTTGCGATATAGTTAACTATATCGACAATTCCACTGGATACTCTAGAAATCGGTTACGACATCGTTCACTGATTTCCTAGTGACCTGCTAAACACGCGGGTCATCAGCTATATGGCCAGTGAAAAAAAAAAAAAAAATATCGCTCAAAGGTGCCCTTGGAGCGGTATATTTTTATTTCTCATCAACTGTGTATGAGGGCTTTAGAAACATGCACTATGCATGCATCTTCTTTTTAAATAATCGAGCTATGATTTGGCCATTAAAAGAATGATTTGCCAACTATTCATTATGTCTCCAGGATCGGTCAATTATTGATCCATTATCTACCTACTGTATGTATCTATTTAACTGTCTATATAAATATCTATCTATATGTATTGTGCTGGGTTATGCTAATGATTTGCCATCTATGTACCTACCCACATATCTATCTAATGATTTACCATCTATGTATATACCCACCTATCTATCTTTTGATTTAACATCTGTGTACCCTATAGGAGGGCCAAGCTGGTGGTAGCCTCGTGACTCACAAAGAATCATCCTTCAGCACTCAGGAGAGGGAAAACCCCCTGTGGGGGAAACCTCTGGGGACCCGTGGCTGATGGACTGCCCGTCCCTCTGGGCATTAGGAGGCTATGCGGCATTATATTGACAAATTTATCGAAATACTTCATGAATGTGGAAGAATGACATATACATTCATATGAAGCGAAATATACAAATATACCCTAATAGCTATCATTGGCTGATGTCATTAATAAAGCTCCTGTCCACATCTCCTGATATTACCCAAATCATATTCCTCACAAAGCTGCGCAATTTGCTGAAGAGGCTGGCCATCCCCATTTGAGAAGCTTTGTCTTTACTGCTAGAACCTCCAAAGATAATAAACAAGCACCAAGGATTTTTTTAGGGTAGCTCCAAGTCTGCAGACACATCCAAGTTAGGAACTTGGTCTGTGAGAAGATACTTACCTCCCACAGGGATCTCTCCCCGAGAAGGCTGGGTATATATGAGGAAACATCAGGTAGCAGGAGATGTATATGGAGGATGGTAATGACCGCAATGATTATGCTGTGTCCACCCACCTATCTTTTAAAGGTATTGCGCTTCACCCACCCAATTATCTATCTACCGACTTACCCAGCCATCTATTTATCTAGCTATCGATCTATCTAATGATTTACCATCTATCTACCTACCTACCCACCCCTCTAACTCTCTTAAAATGTACCATCTATCTACCCACCCATCCATCTATCTATCTATCTTTTGATTTAACATCTGTATACCCACCCACCTATTTGTCTATCAAATGATTTACCACCTGTCTACAAACCCCAAATGGATACCAAAAAACATATTATCAGTAATTAATGATGTTCATTAATTACCTGGCTTGGGTCTCTTGTTGCTGTGCACCATCTTTGATCGTTGACTTGAGGACGATTCTGCAGTCCAGGTCCCGGTCACCCTGCAGTAGTCGCATATTAGGACTTCTTCATCGGTTTCATGTAGACCACTCACCTAAAAAAAAAGGAAAGAGGTATGATAATATGTTCTTGGTATACACTGACAATTAAGCCCCATACACACTGGAGACCAGGGACACTTGCGATATAGTTAACTATATCAACAATTCCACTGGATACTCTAGAAATCGGTTACGACATCGTTCACTGATTTCCTAGTGACCTGCTAAACACGCGGGTCATCAGCTATATGGCCAGTGAAAAAAAAAAAAAAAAATATCGCTCAAAGGTGCCCTTGGAGCGGTATATTTTTATTTCTCATCAACTGTGTATGAGGGCTTTAGAAACATGCACTATGCATGCATCTTCTTTTTAAATAATCGAGCTATGATTTGGCCATTAAAAGAATGATTTGCCAACTATTCATTATGTCTCCAGGATCGGTCAATTATTGATCCATTATCTACCTACTGTATGTATCTATTTAACTGTCTATATAAATATCTATCTATATGTATTGTGCTGGGTTATGCTAATGATTTGCCATCTATGTACCTACCCACATATCTATCTAATGATTTACCATCTATGTATATACCCACCTATCTATCTTTTGATTTAACATCTGTGTACCCTATAGGAGGGCCAAGCTGGTGGTAGCCTCGTGACTCACAAAGAATCATCCTTCAGCACTCAGGAGAGGGAAAACCCCCTGTGGGGGAAACCTCTGGGGACCCGTGGCTGATGGACTGCCCGTCCCTCTGGGCATTAGGAGGCTATGCGGCATTATATTGACAAATTTATCGAAATACTTCATGAATGTGGAAGAATGACATATACATTCATATGAAGCGAAATATACAAATATACCCTAATAGCTATCATTGGCTGATGTCATTAATAAAGCTCCTGTCCACATCTCCTGATATTACCCAAATCATATTCCTCACAAAGCTGCGCAATTTGCTGAAGAGGCTGGCCATCCCCATTTGAGAAGCTTTGTCTTTACTGCTAGAACCTCCAAAGATAATAAACAAGCACCAAGGATTTTTTTAGGGTAGCTCCAAGTCTGCAGACACATCCAAGTTAGGAACTTGGTCTGTGAGAAGATACTTACCTCCCACAGGGATCTCTCCCCGAGAAGGCTGGGTATATATGAGGAAACATCAGGTAGCAGGAGATGTATATGGAGGATGGTAATGACCGCAATGATTATGCTGTGTCCACCCACCTATCTTTTAAAGGTATTGCGCTTCACCCACCCAATTATCTATCTACCGACTTACCCAGCCATCTATTTATCTAGCTATCGATCTATCTAATGATTTACCATCTATCTACCTACCTACCCACCCCTCTAACTCTCTTAAAATGTACCATCTATCTACCCACCCATCCATCTATCTATCTATCTTTTGATTTAACATCTGTATACCCACCCACCTATTTGTCTATCAAATGATTTACCACCTGTCTACAAACCCCAAATGGATACCAAAAAACATATTATCAGTAATTAATGATGTTCATTAATTACCTGGCTTGGGTCTCTTGTTGCTGTGCACCATCTTTGATCGTTGACTTGAGGACGATTCTGCAGTCCAGGTCCCGGTCACCCTGCAGTAGTCGCATATTAGGACTTCTTCATCGGTTTCATGTAGACCACTCACCTAAAAAAAAAGGAAAGAGGTATGATAATATGTTCTTGGTATACACTGACAATTAAGCCCCATACACACTGGAGACCAGGGACACTTGCGATATAGTTAACTATATCGACAATTCCACTGGATACTCTAGAAATCGGTTACGACATCGTTCACTGATTTCCTAGTGACCTGCTAAACACGCGGGTCATCAGCTGTATGGCCAGTGAAAAAAAAATAAAAAATATCGCTCAAAAGTGCCCTTGGAGCGGTATATTTTTATTTCTCATCAACTGTGCATGAGGGCTTTAGAAACATGCACTATGCATGCATCTTCTTTTTAAATAATCGAGCTATGATTTGGCCATTAAAAGAATGATTTGCCAACTATTCATTATGTCTCCAGGATCGGTCAATTATTGATCCATTATCTACCTACTGTATGTATCTATTTAACTGTCTATATAAATATCTATCTATATGTATTGTGCTGGGTTATGCTAATGATTTGCCATCTATGTACCTACCCACATATCTATCTAATGATTTACCATCTATGTATATACCCACCTATCTATCTTTTGATTTAACATCTGTGTACCCTATAGGAGGGCCAAGCTGGTGGTAGCCTCGTGACTCACAAAGAATCATCCTTCAGCACTCAGGAGAGGGAAAACCCCCTGTGGGGGAAACCTCTGGGGACCCGTGGCTGATGGACTGCCCGTCCCTCTGGGCATTAGGAGGCTATGCGGCATTATATTGACAAATTTATCGAAATACTTCATGAATGTGGAAGAATGACATATACATTCATATGAAGCGAAATATACAAATATACCCTAATAGCTATCATTGGCTGATGTCATTAATAAAGCTCCTGTCCACATCTCCTGATATTACCCAAATCATATTCCTCACAAAGCTGCGCAATTTGCTGAAGAGGCTGGCCATCCCCATTTGAGAAGCTTTGTCTTTACTGCTAGAACCTCCAAAGATAATAAACAAGCACCAAGGATTTTTTTAGGGTAGCTCCAAGTCTGCAGACACATCCAAGTTAGGAACTTGGTCTGTGAGAAGATACTTACCTCCCACAGGGATCTCTCCCCGAGAAGGCTGGGTATATATGAGGAAACATCAGGTAGCAGGAGATGTATATGGAGGATGGTAATGACCGCAATGATTATGCTGTGTCCACCCACCTATCTTTTAAAGGTATTGCGCTTCACCCACCCAATTATCTATCTACCGACTTACCCAGCCATCTATTTATCTAGCTATCGATCTATCTAATGATTTACCATCTATCTACCTACCCACCCCTCTAACTCTCTTAAAATGTACCATCTATCTACCCACCCATCTATCTATCTATCTATCTATCTTTTGATTTAACATCTGTATACCCACCCACCTATTTGTCTATCAAATGATTTACCACCTGTCTACAAACCCCAAATGGATACCAAAAAACATATTATCAGTAATTAATGATGTTCATTAATTACCTGGCTTGGGTCTCTTGTTGCTGTGCACCATCTTTGATCGTTGACTTGAGGACGATTCTGCAGTCCAGGTCCCGGTCACCCTGCAGTAGTCGCATATTAGGACTTCTTCATCGGTTTCATGTAGACCACTCACCTAAAAAAAAAGGAAAGAGGTATGATAATATGTTCTTGGTATACACTGACAATTAAGCCCCATACACACTGGAGACCAGGGACACTTGCGATATAGTTAACTATATCGACAATTCCACTGGATACTCTAGAAATCGGTTACGACATTGTTCACTGATTTCCTAGTGACCTGCTAAACACGCGGGTCATCAGCTATATGGCCAGTGAAAAAAAAAAAATATCGCTCAAAAGTGCCCTTGGAGCGGTATATTTTTATTTCTCATCAACTGTGTATGAGGGCTTTAGAAACATGCACTATGCATGCATCTTCTTTTTAAATAATCGAGCTATGATTTGGCCATTAAAAGAATGATTTGCCAACTATTCATTATGTCTCCAGGATCGGTCAATTATTGATCCATTATCTACCTACTGTATGTATCTATTTAACTGTCTATATAAATATCTATCTATATGTATTGTGCTGGGTTATGCTAATGATTTGCCATCTATGTACCTACCCACATATCTATCTAATGATTTACCATCTATGTATATACCCACCTATCTATCTTTTGATTTAACATCTGTGTACCCTATAGGAGGGCCAAGCTGGTGGTAGCCTCGTGACTCACAAAGAATCATCCTTCAGCACTCAGGAGAGGGAAAACCCCCTGTGGGGGAAACCTCTGGGGACCCGTGGCTGATGGACTGCCCGTCCCTCTGGGCATTAGGAGGCTATGCGGCATTATATTGACAAATTTATCGAAATACTTCATGAATGTGGAAGAATGACATATACATTCATATGAAGCGAAATATACAAATATACCCTAATAGCTATCATTGGCTGATGTCATTAATAAAGCTCCTGTCCACATCTCCTGATATTACCCAAATCATATTCCTCACAAAGCTGCGCAATTTGCTGAAGAGGCTGGCCATCCCCATTTGAGAAGCTTTGTCTTTACTGCTAGAACCTCCAAAGATAATAAACAAGCACCAAGGATTTTTTTAGGGTAGCTCCAAGTCTGCAGACACATCCAAGTTAGGAACTTGGTCTGTGAGAAGATACTTACCTCCCACAGGGATCTCTCCCCGAGAAGGCTGGGTATATATGAGGAAACATCAGGTAGCAGGAGATGTATATGGAGGATGGTAATGACCGCAATGATTATGCTGTGTCCACCCACCTATCTTTTAAAGGTATTGCGCTTCACCCACCCAATTATCTATCTACCGACTTACCCAGCCATCTATTTATCTAGCTATCGATCTATCTAATGATTTACCATCTATCTACCTACCCACCCCTCTAACTCTCTTAAAATGTACCATCTATCTACCCACCCATCCATCTATCTATCTATCTTTTGATTTAACATCTGTATACCCACCCACCTATTTGTCTATCAAATGATTTACCACCTGTCTACAAACCCCAAATGGATACCAAAAAACATATTATCAGTAATTAATGATGTTCATTAATTACCTGGCTTGGGTCTCTTGTTGCTGTGCACCATCTTTGATCGTTGACTTGAGGACGATTCTGCAGTCCAGGTCCCGGTCACCCTGCAGTAGTCGCATATTAGGACTTCTTCATCGGTTTCATGTAGACCACTCACCTAAAAAAAAAGGAAAGAGGTATGATAATATGTTCTTGGTATACACTGACAATTAAGCCCCATACACACTGGAGACCAGGGACACTTGCGATATAGTTAACTATATCGACAATTCCACTGGATACTCTAGAAATCGGTTACGACATCGTTCACTGATTTCCTAGTGACCTGCTAAACACGCGGGTCATCAGCTGTATGGCCAGTGAAAAAAAAATAAAAAATATCGCTCAAAAGTGCCCTTGGAGCGGTATATTTTTATTTCTCATCAACTGTGTATGAGGGCTTTAGAAACATGCACTATGCATGCATCTTCTTTTTAAATAATCGAGCTATGATTTGGCCATTAAAAGAATGATTTGCCAACTATTCATTATGTCTCCAGGATCGGTCAATTATTGATCCATTATCTACCTACTGTATGTATCTATTTAACTGTCTATATAAATATCTATCTATATGTATTGTGCTGGGTTATGCTAATGATTTGCCATCTATGTACCTACCCACATATCTATCTAATGATTTACCATCTATGTATATACCCACCTATCTATCTTTTGATTTAACATCTGTGTACCCTATAGGAGGGCCAAGCTGGTGGTAGCCTCGTGACTCACAAAGAATCATCCTTCAGCACTCAGGAGAGGGAAAACCCCCTGTGGGGGAAACCTCTGGGGACCCGTGGCTGATGGACTGCCCGTCCCTCTGGGCATTAGGAGGCTATGCGGCATTATATTGACAAATTTATCGAAATACTTCATGAATGTGGAAGAATGACATATACATTCATATGAAGCGAAATATACAAATATACCCTAATAGCTATCATTGGCTGATGTCATTAATAAAGCTCCTGTCCACATCTCCTGATATTACCCAAATCATATTCCTCACAAAGCTGCGCAATTTGCTGAAGAGGCTGGCCATCCCCATTTGAGAAGCTTTGTCTTTACTGCTAGAACCTCCAAAGATAATAAACAAGCACCAAGGATTTTTTTAGGGTAGCTCCAAGTCTGCAGACACATCCAAGTTAGGAACTTGGTCTGTGAGAAGATACTTACCTCCCACAGGGATCTCTCCCCGAGAAGGCTGGGTATATATGAGGAAACATCAGGTAGCAGGAGATGTATATGGAGGATGGTAATGACCGCAATGATTATGCTGTGTCCACCCACCTATCTTTTAAAGGTATTGCGCTTCACCCACCCAATTATCTATCTACCGACTTACCCAGCCATCTATTTATCTAGCTATCGATCTATCTAATGATTTACCATCTATCTACCTACCCACCCCTCTAACTCTCTTAAAATGTACCATCTATCTACCCACCCATCTATCTATCTATCTATCTATCTATCTTTTGATTTAACATCTGTATACCCACCCACCTATTTGTCTATCAAATGATTTACCACCTGTCTACAAACCCCAAATGGATACCAAAAAACATATTATCAGTAATTAATGATGTTCATTAATTACCTGGCTTGGGTCTCTTGTTGCTGTGCACCATCTTTGATCGTTGACTTGAGGACGATTCTGCAGTCCAGGTCCCGGTCACCCTGCAGTAGTCGCATATTAGGACTTCTTCATCGGTTTCATGTAGACCACTCACCTAAAAAAAAAGGAAAGAGGTATGATAATATGTTCTTGGTATACACTGACAATTAAGCCCCATACACACTGGAGACCAGGGACACTTGCGATATAGTTAACTATATCGACAATTCCACTGGATACTCTAGAAATCGGTTACGACATCGTTCACTGATTTCCTAGTGACCTGCTAAACACGCGGGTCATCAGCTATATGGCCAGTGAAAAAAAAAAAATATCGCTCAAAAGTGCCCTTGGAGCGGTATATTTTTATTTCTCATCAACTGTGTATGAGGGCTTTAGAAACATGCACTATGCATGCATCTTCTTTTTAAATAATCGAGCTATGATTTGGCCATTAAAAGAATGATTTGCCAACTATTCATTATGTCTCCAGGATCGGTCAATTATTGATCCATTATCTACCTACTGTATGTATCTATTTAACTGTCTATATAAATATCTATCTATATGTATTGTGCTGGGTTATGCTAATGATTTGCCATCTATGTACCTACCCACATATCTATCTAATGATTTACCATCTATGTATATACCCACCTATCTATCTTTTGATTTAACATCTGTGTACCCTATAGGAGGGCCAAGCTGGTGGTAGCCTCGTGACTCACAAAGAATCATCCTTCAGCACTCAGGAGAGGGAAAACCCCCTGTGGGGGAAACCTCTGGGGACCCGTGGCTGATGGACTGCCCGTCCCTCTGGGCATTAGGAGGCTATGCGGCATTATATTGACAAATTTATCGAAATACTTCATGAATGTGGAAGAATGACATATACATTCATATGAAGCGAAATATACAAATATACCCTAATAGCTATCATTGGCTGATGTCATTAATAAAGCTCCTGTCCACATCTCCTGATATTACCCAAATCATATTCCTCACAAAGCTGCGCAATTTGCTGAAGAGGCTGGCCATCCCCATTTGAGAAGCTTTGTCTTTACTGCTAGAACCTCCAAAGATAATAAACAAGCACCAAGGATTTTTTTAGGGTAGCTCCAAGTCTGCAGACACATCCAAGTTAGGAACTTGGTCTGTGAGAAGATACTTACCTCCCACAGGGATCTCTCCCCGAGAAGGCTGGGTATATATGAGGAAACATCAGGTAGCAGGAGATGTATATGGAGGATGGTAATGACCGCAATGATTATGCTGTGTCCACCCACCTATCTTTTAAAGGTATTGCGCTTCACCCACCCAATTATCTATCTACCGACTTACCCAGCCATCTATTTATCTAGCTATCGATCTATCTAATGATTTACCATCTATCTACCTACCTACCCACCCCTCTAACTCTCTTAAAATGTACCATCTATCTACCCACCCATCTATCTATCTATCTATCTATCTTTTGATTTAACATCTGTATACCCACCCACCTATTTGTCTATCAAATGATTTACCACCTGTCTACAAACCCCAAATGGATACCAAAAAACATATTATCAGTAATTAATGATGTTCATTAATTACCTGGCTTGGGTCTCTTGTTGCTGTGCACCATCTTTGATCGTTGACTTGAGGACGATTCTGCAGTCCAGGTCCCGGTCACCCTGCAGTAGTCGCATATTAGGACTTCTTCATCGGTTTCATGTAGACCACTCACCTAAAAAAAAAGGAAAGAGGTATGATAATATGTTCTTGGTATACACTGACAATTAAGCCCCATACACACTGGAGACCAGGGACACTTGCGATATAGTTAACTATATCGACAATTCCACTGGATACTCTAGAAATCGGTTACGACATCGTTCACTGATTTCCTAGTGACCTGCTAAACACGCGGGTCATCAGCTGTATGGCCAGTGAAAAAAAAATAAAAAATATCGCTCAAAAGTGCCCTTGGAGCGGTATATTTTTATTTCTCATCAACTGTGTATGAGGGCTTTAGAAACATGCACTATGCATGCATCTTCTTTTTAAATAATCGAGCTATGATTTGGCCATTAAAAGAATGATTTGCCAACTATTCATTATGTCTCCAGGATCGGTCAATTATTGATCCATTATCTACCTACTGTATGTATCTATTTAACTGTCTATATAAATATCTATCTATATGTATTGTGCTGGGTTATGCTAATGATTTGCCATCTATGTACCTACCCACATATCTATCTAATGATTTACCATCTATGTATATACCCACCTATCTATCTTTTGATTTAACATCTGTGTACCCTATAGGAGGGCCAAGCTGGTGGTAGCCTCGTGACTCACAAAGAATCATCCTTCAGCACTCAGGAGAGGGAAAACCCCCTGTGGGGGAAACCTCTGGGGACCCGTGGCTGATGGACTGCCCGTCCCTCTGGGCATTAGGAGGCTATGCGGCATTATATTGACAAATTTATCGAAATACTTCATGAATGTGGAAGAATGACATATACATTCATATGAAGCGAAATATACAAATATACCCTAATAGCTATCATTGGCTGATGTCATTAATAAAGCTCCTGTCCACATCTCCTGATATTACCCAAATCATATTCCTCACAAAGCTGCGCAATTTGCTGAAGAGGCTGGCCATCCCCATTTGAGAAGCTTTGTCTTTACTGCTAGAACCTCCAAAGATAATAAACAAGCACCAAGGATTTTTTTAGGGTAGCTCCAAGTCTGCAGACACATCCAAGTTAGGAACTTGGTCTGTGAGAAGATACTTACCTCCCACAGGGATCTCTCCCCGAGAAGGCTGGGTATATATGAGGAAACATCAGGTAGCAGGAGATGTATATGGAGGATGGTAATGACCGCAATGATTATGCTGTGTCCACCCACCTATCTTTTAAAGGTATTGCGCTTCACCCACCCAATTATCTATCTACCGACTTACCCAGCCATCTATTTATCTAGCTATCGATCTATCTAATGATTTACCATCTATCTACCTACCCACCCCTCTAACTCTCTTAAAATGTACCATCTATCTACCCACCCATCTATCTATCTATCTATCTATCTATCTTTTGATTTAACATCTGTATACCCACCCACCTATTTGTCTATCAAATGATTTACCACCTGTCTACAAACCCCAAATGGATACCAAAAAACATATTATCAGTAATTAATGATGTTCATTAATTACCTGGCTTGGGTCTCTTGTTGCTGTGCACCATCTTTGATCGTTGACTTGAGGACGATTCTGCAGTCCAGGTCCCGGTCACCCTGCAGTAGTCGCATATTAGGACTTCTTCATCGGTTTCATGTAGACCACTCACCTAAAAAAAAAGGAAAGAGGTATGATAATATGTTCTTGGTATACACTGACAATTAAGCCCCATACACACTGGAGACCAGGGACACTTGCGATATAGTTAACTATATCGACAATTCCACTGGATACTCTAGAAATCGGTTACGACATCGTTCACTGATTTCCTAGTGACCTGCTAAACACGCGGGTCATCAGCTATATGGCCAGTGAAAAAAAAAAAATATCGCTCAAAAGTGCCCTTGGAGCGGTATATTTTTATTTCTCATCAACTGTGTATGAGGGCTTTAGAAACATGCACTATGCATGCATCTTCTTTTTAAATAATCGAGCTATGATTTGGCCATTAAAAGAATGATTTGCCAACTATTCATTATGTCTCCAGGATCGGTCAATTATTGATCCATTATCTACCTACTGTATGTATCTATTTAACTGTCTATATAAATATCTATCTATATGTATTGTGCTGGGTTATGCTAATGATTTGCCATCTATGTACCTACCCACATATCTATCTAATGATTTACCATCTATGTATATACCCACCTATCTATCTTTTGATTTAACATCTGTGTACCCTATAGGAGGGCCAAGCTGGTGGTAGCCTCGTGACTCACAAAGAATCATCCTTCAGCACTCAGGAGAGGGAAAACCCCCTGTGGGGGAAACCTCTGGGGACCCGTGGCTGATGGACTGCCCGTCCCTCTGGGCATTAGGAGGCTATGCGGCATTATATTGACAAATTTATCGAAATACTTCATGAATGTGGAAGAATGACATATACATTCATATGAAGCGAAATATACAAATATACCCTAATAGCTATCATTGGCTGATGTCATTAATAAAGCTCCTGTCCACATCTCCTGATATTACCCAAATCATATTCCTCACAAAGCTGCGCAATTTGCTGAAGAGGCTGGCCATCCCCATTTGAGAAGCTTTGTCTTTACTGCTAGAACCTCCAAAGATAATAAACAAGCACCAAGGATTTTTTTAGGGTAGCTCCAAGTCTGCAGACACATCCAAGTTAGGAACTTGGTCTGTGAGAAGATACTTACCTCCCACAGGGATCTCTCCCCGAGAAGGCTGGGTATATATGAGGAAACATCAGGTAGCAGGAGATGTATATGGAGGATGGTAATGACCGCAATGATTATGCTGTGTCCACCCACCTATCTTTTAAAGGTATTGCGCTTCACCCACCCAATTATCTATCTACCGACTTACCCAGCCATCTATTTATCTAGCTATCGATCTATCTAATGATTTACCATCTATCTACCTACCTACCCACCCCTCTAACTCTCTTAAAATGTACCATCTATCTACCCACCCATCTATCTATCTATCTATCTATCTTTTGATTTAACATCTGTATACCCACCCACCTATTTGTCTATCAAATGATTTACCACCTGTCTACAAACCCCAAATGGATACCAAAAAACATATTATCAGTAATTAATGATGTTCATTAATTACCTGGCTTGGGTCTCTTGTTGCTGTGCACCATCTTTGATCGTTGACTTGAGGACGATTCTGCAGTCCAGGTCCCGGTCACCCTGCAGTAGTCGCATATTAGGACTTCTTCATCGGTTTCATGTAGACCACTCACCTAAAAAAAAAGGAAAGAGGTATGATAATATGTTCTTGGTATACACTGACAATTAAGCCCCATACACACTGGAGACCAGGGACACTTGCGATATAGTTAACTATATCGACAATTCCACTGGATACTCTAGAAATCGGTTACGACATCGTTCACTGATTTCCTAGTGACCTGCTAAACACGCGGGTCATCAGCTGTATGGCCAGTGAAAAAAAAATAAAAAATATCGCTCAAAAGTGCCCTTGGAGCGGTATATTTTTATTTCTCATCAACTGTGTATGAGGGCTTTAGAAACATGCACTATGCATGCATCTTCTTTTTAAATAATCGAGCTATGATTTGGCCATTAAAAGAATGATTTGCCAACTATTCATTATGTCTCCAGGATCGGTCAATTATTGATCCATTATCTACCTACTGTATGTATCTATTTAACTGTCTATATAAATATCTATCTATATGTATTGTGCTGGGTTATGCTAATGATTTGCCATCTAAGTACCTACCCACATATCTATCTAATGATTTACCATCTATGTATATACCCACCTATCTATCTTTTGATTTAACATCTGTGTACCCTATAGGAGGGCCAAGCTGGTGGTAGCCTCGTGACTCACAAAGAATCATCCTTCAGCACTCAGGAGAGGGAAAACCCCCTGTGGGGGAAACCTCTGGGGACCCGTGGCTGATGGACTGCCCGTCCCTCTGGGCATTAGGAGGCTATGCGGCATTATATTGACAAATTTATCGAAATACTTCATGAATGTGGAAGAATGACATATACATTCATATGAAGCGAAATATACAAATATACCCTAATAGCTATCATTGGCTGATGTCATTAATAAAGCTCCTGTCCACATCTCCTGATATTACCCAAATCATATTCCTCACAAAGCTGCGCAATTTGCTGAAGAGGCTGGCCATCCCCATTTGAGAAGCTTTGTCTTTACTGCTAGAACCTCCAAAGATAATAAACAAGCACCAAGGATTTTTTTAGGGTAGCTCCAAGTCTGCAGACACATCCAAGTTAGGAACTTGGTCTGTGAGAAGATACTTACCTCCCACAGGGATCTCTCCCCGAGAAGGCTGGGTATATATGAGGAAACATCAGGTAGCAGGAGATGTATATGGAGGATGGTAATGACCGCAATGATTATGCTGTGTCCACCCACCTATCTTTTAAAGGTATTGCGCTTCACCCACCCAATTATCTATCTACCGACTTACCCAGCCATCTATTTATCTAGCTATCGATCTATCTAAGGATTTACCATCTATCTACCTACCCACCCCTCTAACTCTCTTAAAATGTACCATCTATCTACCCACCCATCCATCTATCTATCTATCTATCTTTTGATTTAACATCTGTATACCCACCCACCTATTTGTCTATCAAATGATTTACCACCTGTCTACAAACCCCAAATGGATACCAAAAAACATATTATCAGTAATTAATGATGTTCATTAATTACCTGGCTTGGGTCTCTTGTTGCTGTGCACCATCTTTGATCGTTGACTTGAGGACGATTCTGCAGTCCAGGTCCCGGTCACCCTGCAGTAGTCGCATATTAGGACTTCTTCATCGGTTTCATGTAGACCACTCACCTAAAAAAAAAGGAAAGAGGTATGATAATATGTTCTTGGTATACACTGACAATTAAGCCCCATACACACTGGAGACCAGGGACACTTGCGATATAGTTAACTATATCGACAATTCCACTGGATACTCTAGAAATCGGTTACGACATCGTTCACTGATTTCCTAGTGACCTGCTAAACACGCGGGTCATCAGCTATATGGCCAGTGAAAAAAAAAAAAAAATATCGCTCAAAAGTGCCCTTGGAGCGGTATATTTTTATTTCTCATCAACTGTGTATGAGGGCTTTAGAAACATGCACTATGCATGCATCTTCTTTTTAAATAATCGAGCTATGATTTGGCCATTAAAAGAATGATTTGCCAACTATTCATTATGTCTCCAGGATCGGTCAATTATTGATCCATTATCTACCTACTGTAGGTATCTATTTAACTGTCTATATAAATATCTATCTATATGTATTGTGCTGGGTTATGCTAATGATTTGCCATCTATGTACCTACCCACATATCTATCTAATGATTTACCATCTATGTATATACCCACCTATCTATCTTTTGATTTAACATCTGTGTACCCTATAGGAGGGCCAAGCTGGTGGTAGCCTCGTGACTCACAAAGAATCATCCTTCAGCACTCAGGAGAGGGAAAACCCCCTGTGGGGGAAACCTCTGGGGAGACGTGGCTGATGGACTGCCCGTCCCTCTGGGCATTAGGAGGCTATGCGGCATTATATTGACAAATTTATCGAAATACTTCATGAATGTGGAAGAATGACATATACATTCATATGAAGCGAAATATATAAATATACCCTAATAGCTATCATTGGCTGATGTCATTAATAAAGCTCCTGTCCACATCTCCTGATATTACCCAAATCATATTCCTCACAAAGCTGCGCAATTTGCTGAAGAGGCTGGCCATCCCCATTTGAGAAGCTTTGTCTTTACTGCTAGAACCTCCAAAGATAATAAACAAGCACCAAGGATTTTTTTAGGGTAGCTCCAAGTCTGCAGACACATCCAAGTTAGGAACTTGGTCTGTGAGAAGATACTTACCTCCCACAGGGATCTCTCCCCGAGAAGGCTGGGTATATATGAGGAAACATCAGGTAGCAGGAGATGTATATGGAGGATGGTAATGACCGCAATGATTATGCTGTGTCCACCCACCTATCTTTTAAAGGTATTGCGCTTCACCCACCCAATTATCTATCTACCGACTTACCCAGCCATCTATTTATCTAGCTATCGATCTATCTAATGATTTACCATCTATCTTCCTACCTACCCACCCCTCTAACTCTCTTAAAATGTACCATCTATCTACCCACCCATCTATCTATCTATCTATCTTTTGATTTAACATCTGTATACCCACCCACCTATTTGTCTATCAAATGATTTACCACCTGTCTACAAACCCCAAATGGATACCAAAAAACATATTATCAGTAATTAATGATGTTCATTAATTACCTGGCTTGGGTCTCTTGTTGCTGTGCACCATCTTTGATCGTTGACTTGAGGACGATTCTGCAGTCCAGGTCCCGGTCACCCTGCAGTAGTCGCATATTAGGACTTCTTCATCGGTTTCATGTAGACCACTCACCTAAAAAAAAAGGAAAGAGGTATGATAATATGTTCTTGGTATACACTGACAATTAAGCCCCATACACACTGGAGACCAGGGACACTTGCGATATAGTTAACTATATCGACAATTCCACTGGATACTCTAGAAATCGGTTACGACATCGTTCACTGATTTCCTAGTGACCTGCTAAACACGCGGGTCATCAGCTATATGGCCAGTGAAAAAAAAATAAAAAATATCGCTCAAAAGTGCCCTTGGAGCGGTATATTTTTATTTCTCATCAACTGTGTATGAGGGCTTTAGAAACATGCACTATGCATGCATCTTCTTTTTAAATAATCGAGCTATGATTTGGCCATTAAAAGAATGATTTGCCAACTATTCATTATGTCTCCAGGATCGGTCAATTATTGATCCATTATCTACCTACTGTATGTATCTATTTAACTGTCTATATAAATATCTATCTATATGTATTGTGCTGGGTTATGCTAATGATTTGCCATCTATGTACCTACCCACATATCTATCTAATGATTTACCATCTATGTATATACCCACCTATCTATCTTTTGATTTAACATCTGTGTACCCTATAGGAGGGCCAAGCTGGTGGTAGCCTCGTGACTCACAAAGAATCATCCTTCAGCACTCAGGAGAGGGAAAACCCCCTGTGGGGGAAACCTCTGGGGACCCGTGGCTGATGGACTGCCCGTCCCTCTGGGCATTAGGAGGCTATGCGGCATTATATTGACAAATTTATCGAAATACTTCATGAATGTGGAAGAATGACATATACATTCATATGAAGCGAAATATACAAATATACCCTAATAGCTATCATTGGCTGATGTCATTAATAAAGCTCCTGTCCACATCTCCTGATATTACCCAAATCATATTCCTCACAAAGCTGCGCAATTTGCTGAAGAGGCTGGCCATCCCCATTTGAGAAGCTTTGTCTTTACTGCTAGAACCTCCAAAGATAATAAACAAGCACCAAGGATTTTTTTAGGGTAGCTCCAAGTCTGCAGACACATCCAAGTTAGGAACTTGGTCTGTGAGAAGATACTTACCTCCCACAGGGATCTCTCCCCGAGAAGGCTGGGTATATATGAGGAAACATCAGGTAGCAGGAGATGTATATGGAGGATGGTAATGACCGCAATGATTATGCTGTGTCCACCCACCTATCTTTTAAAGGTATTGCGCTTCACCCACCCAATTATCTATCTACCGACTTACCCAGCCATCTATTTATCTAGCTATCGATCTATCTAATGATTTACCATCTATCTACCTACCTACCCACCCCTCTAACTCTCTTAAAATGTACCATCTATCTACCCACCCATCCATCTATCTATCTATCTTTTGATTTAACATCTGTATACCCACCCACCTATTTGTCTATCAAATGATTTACCACCTGTCTACAAACCCCAAATGGATACCAAAAAACATATTATCAGTAATTAATGATGTTCATTAATTACCTGGCTTGGGTCTCTTGTTGCTGTGCACCATCTTTGATCGTTGACTTGAGGACGATTCTGCAGTCCAGGTCCCGGTCACCCTGCAGTAGTCGCATATTAGGACTTCTTCATCGGTTTCATGTAGACCACTCACCTAAAAAAAAAGGAAAGAGGTATGATAATATGTTCTTGGTATACACTGACAATTAAGCCCTATACACACTGGAGACCAGGGACACTTGCGATATAGTTAACTATATCGACAATTCCACTGGATACTCTAGAAATCGGTTACGACATCGTTCACTGATTTCCTAGTGACCTGCTAAACACGCGGGTCATCAGCTATATGGCCAGTGAAAAAAAAAAAAAATATCGCTCAAAAGTGCCCTTGGAGCGGTATATTTTTATTTCTCATCAACTGTGTATGAGGGCTTTAGAAACATGCACTATGCATGCATCTTCTTTTTAAATAATCGAGCTATGATTTGGCCATTAAAAGAATGATTTGCCAACTATTCATTATGTCTCCAGGATCGGTCAATTATTGATCCATTATCTACCTACTGTATGTATCTATTTAACTGTCTATATAAATATCTATCTATATGTATTGTGCTGGGTTATGCTAATGATTTGCCATCTATGTACCTACCCACATATCTATCTAATGATTTACCATCTATGTATATACCCACCTATCTATCTTTTGATTTAACATCTGTGTACCCTATAGGAGGGCCAAGCTGGTGGTAGCCTCGTGACTCACAAAGAATCATCCTTCAGCACTCAGGAGAGGGAAAACCCCCTGTGGGGGAAACCTCTGGGGACCCGTGGCTGATGGACTGCCCGTCCCTCTGGGCATTAGGAGGCTATGCGGCATTATATTGACAAATTTATCGAAATACTTCATGAATGTGGAAGAATGACATATACATTCATATGAAGCGAAATATACAAATATACCCTAATAGCTATCATTGGCTGATGTCATTAATAAAGCTCCTGTCCACATCTCCTGATATTACCCAAATCATATTCCTCACAAAGCTGCGCAATTTGCTGAAGAGGCTGGCCATCCCCATTTGAGAAGCTTTGTCTTTACTGCTAGAACCTCCAAAGATAATAAACAAGCACCAAGGATTTTTTTAGGGTAGCTCCAAGTCTGCAGACACATCCAAGTTAGGAACTTGGTCTGTGAGAAGATACTTACCTCCCACAGGGATCTCTCCCCGAGAAGGCTGGGTATATATGAGGAAACATCAGGTAGCAGGAGATGTATATGGAGGATGGTAATGACCGCAATGATTATGCTGTGTCCACCCACCTATCTTTTAAAGGTATTGCGCTTCACCCACCCAATTATCTATCTACCGACTTACCCAGCCATCTTTTTATCTAGCTATCGATCTATCTAATGATTTACCATCTATCTACCTACCTACCCACCCCTCTAACTCTCTTAAAATGTACCATCTATCTACCCACCCATCCATCTATCTATCTATCTTTTGATTTAACATCTGTATACCCACCCACCTATTTGTCTATCAAATGATTTACCACCTGTCTACAAACCCCAAATGGATACCAAAAAACATATTATCAGTAATTAATGATGTTCATTAATTACCTGGCTTGGGTCTCTTGTTGCTGTGCACCATCTTTGATCGTTGACTTGAGGACGATTCTGCAGTCCAGGTCCCAGTCACCTGCAGTAGTCGCATATTAGGACTTCTTCATCGGTTTCATGTAGACCACTCACCTAAAAAAAAGGAAAGAGGTATGATAATATGTTCTTGGTATACACTGACAATTAAGCCCCATACACACTGGAGACCAGGGACACTTGCGATATAGTTAACTATATCAACAATTCCACTGGATACTCTAGAAATCGGTTACGACATCGTTCACTGATTTCCTAGTGACCTGCTAAACACGCGGGTCATCAGCTATATGGCCAGTGAAAAAAAAATAAAAAATATCGCTCAAAAGTGCCCTTGGAGCGGTATATTTTTATTTCTCATCAACTGTGTATGAGGGCTTTAGAAACATGCACTATGCATGCATCTTCTTTTTAAATAATCGAGCTATGATTTGGCCATTAAAAGAATGATTTGCCAACTATTCATTATGTCTCCAGGATCGGTCAATTATTGATCCATTATCTACCTACTGTATGTATCTATTTAACTGTCTATATAAATATCTATCTATATGTATTGTGCTGGGTTATGCTAATGATTTGCCATCTATGTACCTACCCACATATCTATCTAATGATTTACCATCTATGTATATACCCACCTATCTATCTTTTGATTTAACATCTGTGTACCCTATAGGAGGGCCAAGCTGGTGGTAGCCTCGTGACTCACAAAGAATCATCCTTCAGCACTCAGGAGAGGGAAAACCCCCTGTGGGGGAAACCTCTGGGGACCCGTGGCTGATGGACTGCCCGTCCCTCTGGGCATTAGGAGGCTATGTGGCATTATATTGACAAATTTATCGAAATACTTCATGAATGTGGAAGAATGACATATACATTCATATGAAGCGAAATATACAAATATACCCAATAGCTATCATTGGCTGATGTCATTAATAAAGCTCCTGTCCACATCTCCTGATATTACCCAAATCATATTCCTCACAAAGCTGCGCAATTTGCTGAAGAGGCTGGCCATCCCCATTTGAGAAGCTTTGTCTTTACTGCTAGAACCTCCAAAGATAATAAACAAGCACCAAGGATTTTTTTAGGGTAGCTCCAAGTCTGCAGACACATCCAAGTTAGGAACTTGGTCTGTGAGAAGATACTTACCTCCCACAGGGATCTCTCCCCGAGAAGGCTGGGTATATATGAGGAAACATCAGGTAGCAGGAGATGTATATGGAGGATGGTAATGACCGCAATGATTATGCTGTGTCCACCCACCTATCTTTTAAAGGTATTGCGCTTCACCCACCCAATTATCTATCTACCGACTTACCCAGCCATCTATTTATCTAGCTATCGATCTATCTAATGATTTACCATCTATCTACCTACCTACCCACCCCTCTAACTCTCTTAAAATGTACCATCTATCTACCCACCCATCCATCTATCTATCTATCTTTTGATTTAACATCTGTATACCCACCCACCTATTTGTCTATCAAATGATTTGCCACCTGTCTACAAACCCCAAATGGATACCAAAAAAACATATTATCAGTAATTAATGATGTTCATTAATTACCTGGCTTGGGTCTCTTGTTGCTGTGCACCATCTTTGATCGTTGACTTGAGGACGATTCTGCAGTCCAGGTCCCGGTCACCTTGCAGTAGTCGCATATTAGGACTTCTTCATCGGTTTCATGTAGACCACTCACCTAAAAAAAAAGGAAAGAGGTATGATAATATGTTCTTGGTATACACTGACAATTAAGCCCCATACACACTGGGGACCAGGGACACTTGCGATATAGTTAACTATATCGACAATTCCACTGGATACTCTAGAAATCGGTTACGACATCGTTCACTGATTTCCTAGTGACCTGCTAAACACGCGGGTCATCAGCTATATGGCCAGTGAAAAAAAAATAAAAAATATCGCTCAAAAGTGCCCTTGGAGCGGTACATTTTTATTTCTCATCAACTGTGTATGAGGGCTTTAGAAACATGCACTATGCATGCATCTTCTTTTTAAATAATTGAGCTCTGATTTGGCCATTAAAAGAATGATTTGCCAACTATTCATTATGTCTCCAGGATCGGTCAATTATTGATCCATTATCTACCTACTGTATGTATCTATTTAACTGTCTATATAAATATCTATCTATATGTATTGTGCTGGGTTATGCTAATGATTTGCCATCTATGTACCTACCCACATATCTATCTAATGATTTACCATCTATGTATATACCCACCTATCTATCTTTTGATTTAACATCTGTGTACCCTATAGGAGGGCCAAGCTGGTGGTAGCCTCGTGACTCACAAAGAATCATCCTTCAGCACTCAGGAGAGGGAAAACCCCCTGTGGGGGAAACCTCTGGGGACCCGTGGCTGATGGACTGCCCGTCCCTCTGGGCATTAGGAGGCTATGCGGCATTATATTGACAAATTTATCGAAATACTTCATGAATGTGGAAGAATGACATATACATTCATATGAAGCGAAATATACAAATATACCCTAATAGCTATCATTGGCTGATGTCATTAATAAAGCTCCTGTCCACATCTCCTGATATTACCCAAATCATATTCCTCACAAAGCTGCGCAATTTGCTGAAGAGGCTGGCCATCCCCATTTGAGAAGCTTTGTCTTTACTGCTAGAACCTCCAAAGATAATAAACAAGCACCAAGGATTTTTTTAGGGTAGCTCCAAGTCTGCAGACACATCCAAGTTAGGAACTTGGTCTGTGAGAAGATACTTACCCCCCACAGGGATCTCTCCCCGAGAAGGCTGGGTATATATGAGGAAACATCAGGTAGCAGGAGATGTATATGGAGGATGGTAATGACCGCAATGATTATGCTGTGTCCACCCACCTATCTTTTAAAGGTATTGCGCTTCACCCACCCAATTATCTATCTACCGACTTACCCAGCCATCTATTTATCTAGCTATCGATCTATCTAATGATTTACCATCTATCTACCTACCTACCCACCCCTCTAACTCTCTTAAAATGTACCATCTATCTACCCACCCATCCATCTATCTATCTATCTTTTGATTTAACATCTGTATACCCACCCACCTATTTGTCTATCAAATGATTTACCACCTGTCTACAAACCCCAAATGGATACCAAAAAACATATTATCAGTAATTAATGATGTTCATTAATTACCTGGCTTGGGTCTCTTGTTGCTGTGCACCATCTTTGATCGTTGACTTGAGGACGATTCTGTAGTCCAGGTCCCGGTCACCCTGCAGTAGTCGCATATTAGGACTTCTTCATCGGTTTCATGTAGACCACTCACCTAAAAAAAAAGGAAAGAGGTATGATAATATGTTCTTGGTATACACTGACAATTAAGCCCCATACACACTGGAGACCAGGGACACTTGCGATATAGTTAACTATATCGACAATTCCACTGGATACTCTAGAAATCGGTTACGACATCGTTCACTGATTTCCTAGTGACTTGCTAAACACGCGGGTCATCAGCTATATGGCCAGTGAAAAAAAAAAAAAAAAAATATCGCTCAAAAGTGCCCTTGGAGCGGTATATTTTTATTTCTCATCAACTGTGTATGAGGGCTTTAGAAACATGCACTATGCATGCATCTTCTTTTTAAATAATCGAGCTATGATTTGGCCATTAAAAGAATGATTTGCCAACTATTCATTATGTCTCCAGGATCGGTCAATTATTGATCCATTATCTACCTACTGTATGTATCTATTTAACTGTCTATATAAATATCTATCTATATGTATTGTGCTGGGTTATGCTAATGATTTGCCATCTATGTACCTACCCACATATCTATCTAATGATTTACCATCTATGTATATACCCACCTATCTATCTTTTGATTTAACATCTGTGTACCCTATAGGAGGGCCAAGCTGGTGGTAGCCTCGTGACTCACAAAGAATCATCCTTCAGCACTCAGGAGAGGGAAAACCCCCTGTGGGGGAAACCTCTGGGGACCCGTGGCTGATGGACTGCCCGTCCCTCTGGGCATTAGGAGGCTATGCGGCATTATATTGACAAATTTATCGAAATACTTCATGAATGTGGAAGAATGACATATACATTCATATGAAGCGAAATATACAAATATACCCTAATAGCTATCATTGGCTGATGTCATTAATAAAGCTCCTGTCCACATCTCCTGATATTACCCAAATCATATTCCTCACAAAGCTGCGCAATTTGCTGAAGAGGCTGGCCATCCCCATTTGAGAAGCTTTGTCTTTACTGCTAGAACCTCCAAAGATAATAAACAAGCACCAAGGATTTTTTTAGGGTAGCTCCAAGTCTGCAGACACATCCAAGTTAGGAACTTGGTCTGTGAGAAGATACTTACCTCCCACAGGGATCTCTCCCCGAGAAGGCTGGGTATATATGAGGAAACATCAGGTAGCAGGAGATGTATATGGAGGATGGTAATGACCGCAATGATTATGCTGTGTCCACCCACCTATCTTTTAAAGGTATTGCGCTTCACCCACCCAATTATCTATCTACCGACTTACCCAGCCATCTTTTTATCTAGCTATCGATCTATCTAATGATTTACCATCTATCTACCTACCTACCCACCCCTCTAACTCTCTTAAAATGTACCATCTATCTACCCACCCATCCATCTATCTATCTATCTTTTGATTTAACATCTGTATACCCACCCACCTATTTGTCTATCAAATGATTTACCACCTGTCTACAAACCCCAAATGGATACCAAAAAACATATTATCAGTAATTAATGATGTTCATTAATTACCTGGCTTGGGTCTCTTGTTGCTGTGCACCATCTTTGATCGTTGACTTGAGGACGATTCTGCAGTCCAGGTCCCAGTCACCTGCAGTAGTCGCATATTAGGACTTCTTCATCGGTTTCATGTAGACCACTCACCTAAAAAAAAGGAAAGAGGTATGATAATATGTTCTTGGTATACACTGACAATTAAGCCCCATACACACTGGAGACCAGGGACACTTGCGATATAGTTAACTATATCAACAATTCCACTGGATACTCTAGAAATCGGTTACGACATCGTTCACTGATTTCCTAGTGACCTGCTAAACACGCGGGTCATCAGCTATATGGCCAGTGAAAAAAAAATATATATATCGCTCAAAAGTGCCCTTGGAGCGGTATATTTTTATTTCTCATCAACTGTGTATGAGGGCTTTAGAAACATGCACTATGCATGCATCTTCTTTTTAAATAATCGAGCTATGATTTGGCCATTAAAAGAATGATTTGCCAACTATTCATTATGTCTCCAGGATCGGTCAATTATTGATCCATTATCTACCTACTGTATGTATCTATTTAACTGTCTATATAAATATCTATCTATATGTATTGTGCTGGGTTATGCTAATGATTTGCCATCTATGTACCTACCCACATATCTATCTAATGATTTACCATCTATGTATATACCCACCTATCTATCTTTTGATTTAACATCTGTGTACCCTATAGGAGGGCCAAGCTGGTGGTAGCCTCGTGACTCACAAAGAATCATCCTTCAGCACTCAGGAGAGGGAAAACCCCCTGTGGGGGAAACCTCTGGGGACCCGTGGCTGATGGACTGCCCGTCCCTCTGGGCATTAGGAGGCTATGCGGCATTATATTGACAAATTTATCGAAATACTTCATGAATGTGGAAGAATGACATATACATTCATATGAAGCGAAATATACAAATATACCCTAATAGCTATCATTGGCTGATGTCATTAATAAAGCTCCTGTCCACATCTCCTGATATTACCCAAATCATATTCCTCACAAAGCTGCGCAATTTGCTGAAGAGGCTGGCCATCCCCATTTGAGAAGCTTTGTCTTTACTGCTAGAACCTCCAAAGATAATAAACAAGCACCAAGGATTTTTTTAGGGTAGCTCCAAGTCTGCAGACACATCCAAGTTAGGAACTTGGTCTGTGAGAAGATACTTACCTCCCACAGGGAACTCTCCCCGAGAAGGCTGGGTATATATGAGGAAACATCAGGTAGCAGGAGATGTATATGGAGGATGGTAATGACCGCAATGATTATGCTGTGTCCACCCACCTATCTTTTAAAGGTATTGCGCTTCACCCACCCAATTATCTATCTACCGACTTACCCAGCCATCTATTTATCTAGCTATCGATCTATCTAATGATTTACCATCTATCTACCTACCTACCCACCCCTCTAACTCTCTTAAAATGTACCATCTATCTACCCACCCATCCATCTATCTATCTATCTTTTGATTTAACATCTGTATACCCACCCACCTATTTGTCTATCAAATGATTTACCACCTGTCTACAAACCCCAAATGGATACCAAAAAACATATTATCAGTAATTAATGATGTTCATTAATTACCTGGCTTGGGTCTCTTGTTGCTGTGCACCATCTTTGATCGTTGACTTGAGGACGATTCTGCAGTCCAGGTCCCGGTCACCCTGCAGTAGTCGCATATTAGGACTTCTTCATCGGTTTCATGTAGACCACTCACCTAAAAAAAAAGGAAAGAGGTATGATAATATGTTCTTGGTATACACTGACAATTAAGCCCCATACACACTGGAGACCAGGGACACTTGCGATATAGTTAACTATATCGACAATTCCACTGGATACTCTAGAAATCGGTTACGACATCGTTCACTGATTTCCTAGTGACCTGCTAAACACGCGGGTCATCAGCTATATGGCCAGTGAAAAAAAAATAAAAAATATCGCTCAAAAGTGCCCTTGGAGCGGTATATTTTTATTTCTCATCAACTGTGTATGAGGGCTTTAGAAACATGCACTATGCATGCATCTTCTTTTTAAATAATCGAGCTATGATTTGGCCATTAAAAGAATGATTTGCCAACTATTCATTATGTCTCCAGGATCGGTCAATTATTGATCCATTATCTACCTACTGTATGTATCTATTTAACTGTCTATATAAATATCTATCTATATGTATTGTGCTGGGTTATGCTAATGATTTGCCATCTATGTACCTACCCACATATCTATCTAATGATTTACCATCTATGTATATACCCACCTATCTATCTTTTGATTTAACATCTGTGTACCCTATAGGAGGGCCAAGCTGGTGGTAGCCTCGTGACTCACAAAGAATCATCCTTCAGCACTCAGGAGAGGGAAAACCCCCTGTGGGGGAAACCTCTGGGGACCCGTGGCTGATGGACTGCCCGTCCCTCTGGGCATTAGGAGGCTATGTGGCATTATATTGACAAATTTATCGAAATACTTCATGAATGTGGAAGAATGACATATACATTCATATGAAGCGAAATATACAAATATACCCAATAGCTATCATTGGCTGATGTCATTAATAAAGCTCCTGTCCACATCTCCTGATATTACCCAAATCATATTCCTCACAAAGCTGCGCAATTTGCTGAAGAGGCTGGCCATCCCCATTTGAGAAGCTTTGTCTTTACTGCTAGAACCTCCAAAGATAATAAACAAGCACCAAGGATTTTTTTAGGGTAGCTCCAAGTCTGCAGACACATCCAAGTTAGGAACTTGGTCTGTGAGAAGATACTTACCTCCCACAGGGATCTCTCCCCGAGAAGGCTGGGTATATATGAGGAAACATCAGGTAGCAGGAGATGTATATGGAGGATGGTAATGACCGCAATGATTATGCTGTGTCCACCCACCTATCTTTTAAAGGTATTGCGCTTCACCCACCCAATTATCTATCTACCGACTTACCCAGCCATCTATTTATCTAGCTATCGATCTATCTAATGATTTACCATCTATCTACCTACCTACCCACCCCTCTAACTCTCTTAAAATGTACCATCTATCTACCCACCCATCCATCTATCTATCTATCTTTTGATTTAACATCTGTATACCCACCCACCTATTTGTCTATCAAATGATTTGCCACCTGTCTACAAACCCCAAATGGATACCAAAAAAACATATTATCAGTAATTAATGATGTTCATTAATTACCTGGCTTGGGTCTCTTGTTGCTGTGCACCATCTTTGATCGTTGACTTGAGGACGATTCTGCAGTCCAGGTCCCGGTCACCCTGCAGTAGTCGCATATTAGGACTTCTTCATCGGTTTCATGTAGACCACTCACCTAAAAAAAAAGGAAAGAGGTATGATAATATGTTCTTGGTATACACTGACAATTAAGCCCCATACACACTGGGGACCAGGGACACTTGCGATATAGTTAACTATATCGACAATTCCACTGGATACTCTAGAAATCGGTTACGACATCGTTCACTGATTTCCTAGTGACCTGCTAAACACGCGGGTCATCAGCTATATGGCCAGTGAAAAATAAATAAAAAATATCGCTCAAAAGTGCCCTTGGAGCGGTACATTTTTATTTCTCATCAACTGTGTATGAGGGCTTTAGAAACATGCACTATGCATGCATCTTCTTTTTAAATAATTGAGCTATGATTTGGCCATTAAAAGAATGATTTGCCAACTATTCATTATGTCTCCAGGATCGGTCAATTATTGATCCATTATCTACCTACTGTATGTATCTATTTAACTGTCTATATAAATATCTATCTATATGTATTGTGCTGGGTTATGCTAATGATTTGCCATCTATGTACCTACCCACATATCTATCTAATGATTTACCATCTATGTATATACCCACCTATCTATCTTTTGATTTAACATCTGTGTACCCTATAGGAGGGCCAAGCTGGTGGTAGCCTCGTGACTCACAAAGAATCATCCTTCAGCACTCAGGAGAGGGAAAACCCCCTGTGGGGGAAACCTCTGGGGACCCGTGGCTGATGGACTGCCCGTCCCTCTGGGCATTAGGAGGCTATGCGGCATTATATTGACAAATTTATCGAAATACTTCATGAATGTGGAAGAATGACATATACATTCATATGAAGCGAAATATACAAATATACCCTAATAGCTATCATTGGCTGATGTCATTAATAAAGCTCCTGTCCACATCTCCTGATATTACCCAAATCATATTCCTCACAAAGCTGCGCAATTTGCTGAAGAGGCTGGCCATCCCCATTTGAGAAGCTTTGTCTTTACTGCTAGAACCTCCAAAGATAATAAACAAGCACCAAGGATTTTTTTAGGGTAGCTCCAAGTCTGCAGACACATCCAAGTTAGGAACTTGGTCTGTGAGAAGATACTTACCTCCCACAGGGATCTCTCCCCGAGAAGGCTGGGTATATATGAGGAAACATCAGGTAGCAGGAGATGTATATGGAGGATGGTAATGACCGCAATGATTATGCTGTGTCCACCCACCTATCTTTTAAAGGTATTGCGCTTCACCCACCCAATTATCTATCTACCGACTTACCCAGCCATCTATTTATCTAGCTATCGATCTATCTAATGATTTACCATCTATCTACCTACCTACCCACCCCTCTAACTCTCTTAAAATGTACCATCTATCTACCCACCCATCCATCTATCTATCTATCTTTTGATTTAACATCTGTATACCCACCCACCTATTTGTCTATCAAATGATTTACCACCTGTCTACAAACCCCAAATGGATACCAAAAAACATATTATCAGTAATTAATGATGTTCATTAATTACCTGGCTTGGGTCTCTTGTTGCTGTGCACCATCTTTGATCGTTGACTTGAGGACGATTCTGCAGTCCAGGTCCCGGTCACCCTGCAGTAGTCGCATATTAGGACTTCTTCATCGGTTTCATGTAGACCACTCACCTAAAAAAAAAGGAAAGAGGTATGATAATATGTTCTTGGTATACACTGACAATTAAGCCCCATACACACTGGAGACCAGGGACACTTGCGATATAGTTAACTATATCGACAATTCCACTGGATACTCTAGAAATCGGTTACGACATCGTTCACTGATTTCCTAGTGACTTGCTAAACACGCGGGTCATCAGCTATATGGCCAGTGAAAAAAAAAAAAAAAAAATATCGCTCAAAAGTGCCCTTGGAGCGGTATATTTTTATTTCTCATCAACTGTGTATGAGGGCTTTAGAAACATGCACTATGCATGCATCTTCTTTTTAAATAATCGAGCTATGATTTGGCCATTAAAAGAATGATTTGCCAACTATTCATTATGTCTCCAGGATCGGTCAATTATTGATCCATTATCTACCTACTGTATGTATCTATTTAACTGTCTATATAAATATCTATCTATATGTATTGTGCTGGGTTATGCTAATGATTTGCCATCTATGTACCTACCCACATATCTATCTAATGATTTACCATCTATGTATATACCCACCTATCTATCTTTTGATTTAACATCTGTGTACCCTATAGGAGGGCCAAGCTGGTGGTAGCCTCGTGACTCACAAAGAATCATCCTTCAGCACTCAGGAGAGGGAAAACCCCCTGTGGGGGAAACCTCTGGGGACCCGTGGCTGATGGACTGCCCGTCCCTCTGGGCATTAGGAGGCTATGCGGCATTATATTGACAAATTTATCGAAATACTTCATGAATGTGGAAGAATGACATATACATTCATATGAAGCGAAATATACAAATATACCCTAATAGCTATCATTGGCTGATGTCATTAATAAAGCTCCTGTCCACATCTCCTGATATTACCCAAATCATATTCCTCACAAAGCTGCGCAATTTGCTGAAGAGGCTGGCCATCCCCATTTGAGAAGCTTTGTCTTTACTGCTAGAACCTCCAAAGATAATAAACAAGCACCAAGGATTTTTTTAGGGTAGCTCCAAGTCTGCAGACACATCCAAGTTAGGAACTTGGTCTGTGAGAAGATACTTACCTCCCACAGGGATCTCTCCCCGAGAAGGCTGGGTATATATGAGGAAACATCAGGTAGCAGGAGATGTATATGGAGGATGGTAATGACCGCAATGATTATGCTGTGTCCACCCACCTATCTTTTAAAGGTATTGCGCTTCACCCACCCAATTATCTATCTACCGACTTACCCAGCCATCTTTTTATCTAGCTATCGATCTATCTAATGATTTACCATCTATCTACCTACCTACCCACCCCTCTAACTCTCTTAAAATGTACCATCTATCTACCCACCCATCCATCTATCTATCTATCTTTTGATTTAACATCTGTATACCCACCCACCTATTTGTCTATCAAATGATTTACCACCTGTCTACAAACCCCAAATGGATACCAAAAAACATATTATCAGTAATTAATGATGTTCATTAATTACCTGGCTTGGGTCTCTTGTTGCTGTGCACCATCTTTGATCGTTGACTTGAGGACGATTCTGCAGTCCAGGTCCCAGTCACCTGCAGTAGTCGCATATTAGGACTTCTTCATCGGTTTCATGTAGACCACTCACCTAAAAAAAAGGAAAGAGGTATGATAATATGTTCTTGGTATACACTGACAATTAAGCCCCATACACACTGGAGACCAGGGACACTTGCGATATAGTTAACTATATCAACAATTCCACTGGATACTCTAGAAATCGGTTACGACATCGTTCACTGATTTCCTAGTGACCTGCTAAACACGCGGGTCATCAGCTATATGGCCAGTGAAAAAAAAAAATATATATCGCTCAAAAGTGCCCTTGGAGCGGTATATTTTTATTTCTCATCAACTGTGTATGAGGGCTTTAGAAACATGCACTATGCATGCATCTTCTTTTTAAATAATCGAGCTATGATTTGGCCATTAAAAGAATGATTTGCCAACTATTCATTATGTCTCCAGGATCGGTCAATTATTGATCCATTATCTACCTACTGTATGTATCTATTTAACTGTCTATATAAATATCTATCTATATGTATTGTGCTGGGTTATGCTAATGATTTGTCATCTATGTACCTACCCACATATCTATCTAATGATTTACCATCTATGTATATACCCACCTATCTATCTTTTGATTTAACATCTGTGTACCCTATAGGAGGGCCAAGCTGGTGGTAGCCTCGTGACTCACAAAGAATCATCCTTCAGCACTCAGGAGAGGGAAAACCCCCTGTGGGGGAAACCTCTGGGGACCCGTGGCTGATGGACTGCCCGTCCCTCTGGGCATTAGGAGGCTATGCGGCATTATATTGACAAATTTATCGAAATACTTCATGAATGTGGAAGAATGACATATACATTCATATGAAGCGAAATATACAAATATACCCTAATAGCTATCATTGGCTGATGTCATTAATAAAGCTCCTGTCCACATCTCCTGATATTACCCAAATCATATTCCTCACAAAGCTGCGCAATTTGCTGAAGAGGCTGGCCATCCCCATTTGAGAAGCTTTGTCTTTACTGCTAGAACCTCCAAAGATAATAAACAAGCACCAAGGATTTTTTTAGGGTAGCTCCAAGTCTGCAGACACATCCAAGTTAGGAACTTGGTCTGTGAGAAGATACTTACCTCCCACAGGGAACTCTCCCCGAGAAGGCTGGGTATATATGAGGAAACATCAGGTAGCAGGAGATGTATATGGAGGATGGTAATGACCGCAATGATTATGCTGTGTCCACCCACCTATCTTTTAAAGGTATTGCGCTTCACCCACCCAATTATCTATCTACCGACTTACCCAGCCATCTATTTATCTAGCTATCGATCTATCTAATGATTTACCATCTATCTACCTACCTACCCACCCCTCTAACTCTCTTAAAATGTACCATCTATCTACCCACCCATCCATCTATCTATCTATCTTTTGATTTAACATCTGTATACCCACCCACCTATTTGTCTATCAAATGATTTACCACCTGTCTACAAACCCCAAATGGATACCAAAAAACATATTATCAGTAATTAATGATGTTCATTAATTACCTGGCTTGGGTCTCTTGTTGCTGTGCACCATCTTTGATCGTTGACTTGAGGACGATTCTGCAGTCCAGGTCCCAGTCACCCTGCAGTAGTCGCATATTAGGACTTCTTCATCGGTTTCATGTAGACCACTCACCTAAAAAAAAAAGGAAAGAGGTATGATAATATGTTCTTGGTATACACTGACAATTAAGCCCCATACACACTGGAGACCAGGGACACTTGCGATATAGTTAACTATATCGACAATTCCACTGGATACTCTAGAAATCGGTTACGACATCGTTCACTGATTTCCTAGTGACCTGCTAAACACGCGGGTCATCAGCTATATGGCCAGTGAAAAAAAAAAATATATATATCGCTCAAAAGTGCCCTTGGAGCGGTATATTTTTATTTCTCATCAACTGTGTATGAGGGCTTTAGAAACATGCACTATGCATGCATCTTCTTTTTAAATAATCGAGCTATGATTTGGCCATTAAAAGAATGATTTGCCAACTATTCATTATGTCTCCAGGATCGGTCAATTATTGATCCATTATCTACCTACTGTATGTATCTATTTAACTGTCTATATAAATATCTATCTATATGTATTGTGCTGGGTTATGCTAATGATTTGCCATCTATGTACCTACCCACATATCTATCTAATGATTTACCATCTATGTATATACCCACCTATCTATCTTTTGATTTAACATCTGTGTACCCTATAGGAGGGCCAAGCTGGTGGTAGCCTCGTGACTCACAAAGAATCATCCTTCAGCACTCAGGAGAGGGAAAACCCCCTGTGGGGGAAACCTCTGGGGACCCGTGGCTGATGGACTGCCCGTCCCTCTGGGCATTAGGAGGCTATGCGGCATTATATTGACAAATTTATCGAAATACTTCATGAATGTGGAAGAATGACATATACATTCATATGAAGCGAAATATACAAATATACCCTAATAGCTATCATTGGCTGATGTCATTAATAAAGCTCCTGTCCACATCTCCTGATATTACCCAAATCATATTCCTCACAAAGCTGCGCAATTTGCTGAAGAGGCTGGCCATCCCCATTTGAGAAGCTTTGTCTTTACTGCTAGAACCTCCAAAGATAATAAACAAGCACCAAGGATTTTTTTAGGGTAGCTCCAAGTCTGCAGACACATCCAAGTTAGGAACTTGGTCTGTGAGAAGATACTTACCTCCCACAGGGATCTCTCCCCGAGAAGGCTGGGTATATATGAGGAAACATCAGGTAGCAGGAGATGTATATGGAGGATGGTAATGACCGCAATGATTATGCTGTGTCCACCCACCTATCTTTTAAAGGTATTGCGCTTCACCCACCCAATTATCTATCTACCGACTTACCCAGCCATCTATTTATCTAGCTATCGATCTATCTAATGATTTACCATCTATCTACCTACCTACCCACCCCTCTAACTCTCTTAAAATGTACCATCTATCTACCCACCCATCCATCTATCTATCTATCTTTTGATTTAACATCTGTATACCCACCCACCTATTTGTCTATCAAATGATTTACCACCTGTCTACAAACCCCAAATGGATACCAAAAAACATATTATCAGTAATTAATGATGTTCATTAATTACCTGGCTTGGGTCTCTTGTTGCTGTGCACCATCTTTGATCGTTGACTTGAGGACGATTCTGCAGTCCAGGTCCCGGTCACCCTGCAGTAGTCGCATATTAGGACTTCTTCATCGGTTTCATGTAGACCACTCACCTAAAAAAAAAGGAAAGAGGTATGATAATATGTTCTTGGTATACACTGACAATTAAGCCCCATACACACTGGAGACCAGGGACACTTGCGATATAGTTAACTATATCGACAATTCCACTGGATACTCTAGAAATCGGTTACGACATCGTTCACTGATTTCCTAGTGACCTGCTAAACACGCGGGTCATCAGCTATATGGCCAGTGAAAAAAAAAATATATATATATCGCTCAAAAGTGCCCTTGGAGCGGTATATTTTTATTTCTCATCAACTGTGTATGAGGGCTTTAGAAACATGCACTATGCATGCATCTTCTTTTTAAATAATCGAGCTATGATTTGGCCATTAAAAGAATGATTTGCCAACTATTCATTATGTCTCCAGGATCGGTCAATTATTGATCCATTATGTACCTACTGTATGTATCTATTTAACTGTCTATATAAATATCTATCTATATGTATTGTGCTGGGTTATGCTAATGATTTGCCATCTATGTACCTACCCACATATCTATCTAATGATTTACCATCTATGTATATACCCACCTATCTATCTTTTGATTTAACATCTGTGTACCCTATAGGAGGGCCAAGCTGGTGGTAGCCTCGTGACTCACAAAGAATCATCCTTCAGCACTCAGGAGAGGGAAAACCCCCTGTGGGGGAAACCTCTGGGGACCCGTGGCTGATGGACTGCCCGTCCCTCTGGGCATTAGGAGGCTATGCGGCATTATATTGACAAATTTATCGAAATACTTCATGAATGTGGAAGAATGACATATACATTCATATGAAGCGAAATATACAAATATACCCTAATAGCTATTATTGGCTGATGTCATTAATAAAGCTCCTGTCCACATCTCCTGATATTACCCAAATCATATTCCTCACAAAGCTGCGCAATTTGCTGAAGAGGCTGGCCATCCCCATTTGAGAAGCTTTGTCTTTACTGCTAGAACCTCCAAAGATAATAAACAAGCACCAAGGATTTTTTTAGGGTAGCTCCAAGTCTGCAGACACATCCAAGTTAGGAACTTGGTCTGTGAGAAGATACTTACCTCCCACAGGGATCTCTCCCCGAGAAGGCTGGGTATATATGAGGAAACATCAGGTAGCAGGAGATGTATATGGAGGATGGTAATGACCGCAATGAT
The DNA here is from genome assembly GCF_055691185.1 of Crinia signifera. Classification (NCBI taxonomy): domain Eukaryota; kingdom Metazoa; phylum Chordata; class Amphibia; order Anura; family Myobatrachidae; genus Crinia; species Crinia signifera. The sequence goes on from NC_139222.1 coordinate 42,922,104, forward strand.
TATGCTGTGTCCACCCACCTATCTTTTAAAGGTATTGCGCTTCACCCACCCAATTATCTATCTACCGACTTACCCAGCCATCTATTTATCTAGCTATCGATCTATCTAATGATTTACCATCTATCTACCTACCCACCCCTCTAACTCTCTTAAAATGTACCATCTATCTACCCACCCATCCATCTATCTATCTATCTTTTGATTTAACATCTGTATACCCACCCACCTATTTGTCTATCAAATGATTTACCACCTGTCTACAAACCCCAAATGGATACCAAAAAACATATTATCAGTAATTAATGATGTTCATTAATTACCTGGCTTGGGTCTCTTGTTGCTGTGCACCATCTTTGATCGTTGACTTGAGGACGATTCTGCAGTCCAGGTCCCGGTCACCCTGCAGTAGTCGCATATTAGGACTTCTTCATCGGTTTCATGTAGACCACTCACCTAAAAAAAAAGGAAAGAGGTATGATAATATGTTCTTGGTATACACTGACAATTAAGCCCCATACACACTGGAGACCAGGGACACTTGCGATATAGTTAACTATATCGACAATTCCACTGGATACTCTAGAAATCGGTTACGACATCGTTCACTGATTTCCTAGTGACCTGCTAAACACGCGGGTCATCAGCTATATGGCCAGTGAAAAAAAAAAAAATATCGCTCAAAAGTGCCCTTGGAGCGGTATATTTTTATTTCTCATCAACTGTGTATGAGGGCTTTAGAAACATGCACTATGCATGCATCTTCTTTTTAAATAATCGAGCTATGATTTGGCCATTAAAAGAATGATTTGCCAACTATTCATTATGTCTCCAGGATCAGTCAATTATTGATCCATTATCTACCTACTGTATGTATCTATTTAACTGTCTATATAAATATCTATCTATATGTATTGTGCTGGGTTATGCTAATGATTTGCCATCTATGTACCTACCCACATATCTATCTAATGATTTACCATCTATGTATATACCCACCTATCTATCTTTTGATTTAACATCTGTGTACCCTATAGGAGGGCCAAGCTGGTGGTAGCCTCGTGACTCACAAAGAATCATCCTTCAGCACTCAGGAGAGGGAAAACCCCCTGTGGGGGAAACCTCTGGGGACCCGTGGCTGATGGACTGCCCGTCCCTCTGGGCATTAGGAGGCTATGCGGCATTATATTGACAAATTTATCGAAATACTTCATGAATGTGGAAGAATGACATATACATTCATATGAAGCGAAATATACAAATATACCCTAATAGCTATCATTGGCTGATGTCATTAATAAAGCTCCTGTCCACATCTCCTGATATTACCCAAATCATATTCCTCACAAAGCTGCGCAATTTGCTGAAGAGGCTGGCCATCCCCATTTGAGAAGCTTTGTCTTTACTGCTAGAACCTCCAAAGATAATAAACAAGCACCAAGGATTTTTTTAGGGTAGCTCCAAGTCTGCAGACACATCCAAGTTAGGAACTTGGTCTGTGAGAAGATACTTACCTCCCACAGGGATCTCTCCCCGAGAAGGCTGGGTATATATGAGGAAACATCAGGTAGCAGGAGATGTATATGGAGGATGGTAATGACCGCAATGATTATGCTGTGTCCACCCACCTATCTTTTAAAGGTATTGCGCTTCACCCACCCAATTATCTATCTACCGACTTACCCAGCCATCTATTTATCTAGCTATCGATCTATCTAATGATTTACCATCTATCTACCTACCTACCCACCCCTCTAACTCTCTTAAAATGTACCATCTATCTACCCACCCATCTATCTATCTATCTATCTATCTTTTGATTTAACATCTGTATACCCACCCACCTATTTGTCTATCAAATGATTTACCACCTGTCTACAAACCCCAAATGGATACCAAAAAACATATTATCAGTAATTAATGATGTTCATTAATTACCTGGCTTGGGTCTCTTGTTGCTGTGCACCATCTTTGATCGTTGACTTGAGGACGATTCTGCAGTCCAGGTCCCGGTCACCCTGCAGTAGTCGCATATTAGGACTTCTTCATCGGTTTCATGTAGACCACTCACCTAAAAAAAAAGGAAAGAGGTATGATAATATGTTCTTGGTATACACTGACAATTAAGCCCCATACACACTGGAGACCAGGGACACTTGCGATATAGTTAACTATATCGACAATTCCACTGGATACTCTAGAAATCGGTTACGACATCGTTCACTGATTTCCTAGTGACCTGCTAAACACGCGGGTCATCAGCTATATGGCCAGTGAAAAAAAAAAAAAAAATATCGCTCAAAAGTGCCCTTGGAGCGGTATATTTTTATTTCTCATCAACTGTGTATGAGGGCTTTAGAAACATGCACTATGCATGCATCTTCTTTTTAAATAATCGAGCTATGATTTGGCCATTAAAAGAATGATTTGCCAACTATTCATTATGTCTCCAGGATCGGTCAATTATTGATCCATTATCTACCTACTGTATGTATCTATTTAACTGTCTATATAAATATCTATCTATATGTATTGTGCTGGGTTATGCTAATGATTTGCCATCTATGTACCTACCCACATATCTATCTAATGATTTACCATCTATGTATATACCCACCTATCTATCTTTTGATTTAACATCTGTGTACCCTATAGGAGGGCCAAGCTGGTGGTAGCCTCGTGACTCACAAAGAATCATCCTTCAGCACTCAGGAGAGGGAAAACCCCCTGTGGGGGAAACCTCTGGGGACCCGTGGCTGATGGACTGCCCGTCCCTCTGGGCATTAGGAGGCTATGCGGCATTATATTGACAAATTTATCGAAATACTTCATGAATGTGGAAGAATGACATATACATTCATATGAAGCGAAATATACAAATATACCCAATAGCTATCATTGGCTGATGTCATTAATAAAGCTCCTGTCCACATCTCCTGATATTACCCAAATCATATTCCTCACAAAGCTGCGCAATTTGCTGAAGAGGCTGGCCATCCCCATTTGAGAAGCTTTGTCTTTACTGCTAGAACCTCCAAAGATAATAAACAAGCACCAAGGATTTTTTTAGGGTAGCTCCAAGTCTGCAGACACATCCAAGTTAGGAACTTGGTCTGTGAGAAGATACTTACCTCCCACAGGGATCTCTCCCCGAGAAGGCTGGGTATATATGAGGAAACATCAGGTAGCAGGAGATGTATATGGAGGATGGTAATGACCGCAATGATTATGCTGTGTCCACCCACCTATCTTTTAAAGGTATTGCGCTTCACCCACCCAATTATCTATCTACCGACTTACCCAGCCATCTATTTATCTAGCTATCGATCTATCTAATGATTTACCATCTATCTACCTACCTACCCACCCCTCTAACTCTCTTAAAATGTACCATCTATCTACCCACCCATCCATCTATCTATCTATCTTTTGATTTAACATCTGTATACCCACCCACCTATTTGTCTATCAAATGATTTACCACCTGTCTACAAACCCCAAATGGATACCAAAAAAACATATTATCAGTAATTAATGATGTTCATTAATTACCTGGCTTGGGTCTCTTGTTGCTGTGCACCATCTTTGATCGTTGACTTGAGGACGATTCTGCAGTCCAGGTCCCGGTCACCCTGCAGTAGTCGCATATTAGGACTTCTTCATCGGTTTCATGTAGACCACTCACCTAAAAAAAAAGGAAAGAGGTATGATAATATGTTCTTGGTATACACTGACAATTAAGCCCCATACACACTGGAGACCAGGGACACTTGCGATATAGTTAACTATATCGACAATTCCACTGGATACTCTAGAAATCGGTTACGACATCGTTCACTGATTTCCTAGTGACCTGCTAAACACGCGGGTCATCAGCTATATGGCCAGTGAAAAAAAAAAAAAAAATATCGCTCAAAAGTGCCCTTGGAGCGGTATATTTTTATTTCTCATCAACTGTGTATGAGGGCTTTAGAAACATGCACTATGCATGCATCTTCTTTTTAAATAATCGAGCTATGATTTGGCCATTAAAAGAATGATTTGCCAACTATTCATTATGTCTCCAGGATCGGTCAATTATTGATCCATTATCTACCTACTGTATGTATCTATTTAACTGTCTATATAAATATCTATCTATATGTATTGTGCTGGGTTATGCTAATGATTTGCCATCTATGTACCTACCCACATATCTATCTAATGATTTACCATCTATGTATATACCCACCTATCTATCTTTTGATTTAACATCTGTGTACCCTATAGGAGGGCCAAGCTGGTGGTAGCCTCGTGACTCACAAAGAATCATCCTTCAGCACTCAGGAGAGGGAAAACCCCCTGTGGGGGAAACCTCTGGGGACCCGTGGCTGATGGACTGCCCGTCCCTCTGGGCATTAGGAGGCTATGCGGCATTATATTGACAAATTTATCGAAATACTTCATGAATGTGGAAGAATGACATATACATTCATATGAAGCGAAATATACAAATATACCCAATAGCTATCATTGGCTGATGTCATTAATAAAGCTCCTGTCCACATCTCCTGATATTACCCAAATCATATTCCTCACAAAGCTGCGCAATTTGCTGAAGAGGCTGGCCATCCCCATTTGAGAAGCTTTGTCTTTACTGCTAGAACCTCCAAAGATAATAAACAAGCACCAAGGATTTTTTTAGGGTAGCTCCAAGTCTGCAGACACATCCAAGTTAGGAACTTGGTCTGTGAGAAGATACTTACCTCCCACAGGGATCTCTCCCCGAGAAGGCTGGGTATATATGAGGAAACATCAGGTAGCAGGAGATGTATATGGAGGATGGTAATGACCGCAATGATTATGCTGTGTCCACCCACCTATCTTTTAAAGGTATTGCGCTTCACCCACCCAATTATCTATCTACCGACTTACCCAGCCATCTATTTATCTAGCTATCGATCTATCTAATGATTTACCATCTATCTACCTACCTACCCACCCCTCTAACTCTCTTAAAATGTACCATCTATCTACCCACCCATCCATCTATCTATCTATCTTTTGATTTAACATCTGTATACCCACCCACCTATTTGTCTATCAAATGATTTACCACCTGTCTACAAACCCCAAATGGATACCAAAAAAACATATTATCAGTAATTAATGATGTTCATTAATTACCTGGCTTGGGTCTCTTGTTGCTGTGCACCATCTTTGATCGTTGACTTGAGGACGATTCTGCAGTCCAGGTCCCGGTCACCCTGCAGTAGTCGCATATTAGGACTTCTTCATCGGTTTCATGTAGACCACTCACCTAAAAAAAAAGGAAAGAGGTATGATAATATGTTCTTGGTATACACTGACAATTAAGCCCCATACACACTGGGGACCAGGGACACTTGCGATATAGTTAACTATATCGACAATTCCACTGGATACTCTAGAAATCGGTTACGACATCGTTCACTGATTTCCTAGTGACCTGCTAAACACGCGGGTCATCAGCTATATGGCCAGTGAAAAAAAAATAAAAAATATCGCTCAAAAGTGCCCTTGGAGCGGTACATTTTTATTTCTCATCAACTGTGTATGAGGGCTTTAGAAACATGCACTATGCATGCATCTTCTTTTTAAATAATCGAGCTATGATTTGGCCATTAAAAGAATGATTTGCCAACTATTCATTATGTCTCCAGGATCGGTCAATTATTGATCCATTATCTACCTACTGTATGTATCTATTTAACTGTCTATATAAATATCTATCTATATGTATTGTGCTGGGTTATGCTAATGATTTGCCATCTATGTACCTACCCACATATCTATCTAATGATTTACCATCTATGTATATACCCACCTATCTATCTTTTGATTTAACATCTGTGTACCCTATAGGAGGGCCAAGCTGGTGGTAGCCTCGTGACTCACAAAGAATCATCCTTCAGCACTCAGGAGAGGGAAAACCCCCTGTGGGGGAAACCTCTGGGGACCCGTGGCTGATGGACTGCCCGTCCCTCTGGGCATTAGGAGGCTATGCGGCATTATATTGACAAATTTATCGAAATACTTCATGAATGTGGAAGAATGACATATACATTCATATGAAGCGAAATATACAAATATACCCTAATAGCTATCATTGGCTGATGTCATTAATAAAGCTCCTGTCCACATCTCCTGATATTACCCAAATCATATTCCTCACAAAGCTGCGCAATTTGCTGAAGAGGCTGGCCATCCCCATTTGAGAAGCTTTGTCTTTACTGCTAGAACCTCCAAAGATAATAAACAAGCACCAAGGATTTTTTTAGGGTAGCTCCAAGTCTGCAGACACATCCAAGTTAGGAACTTGGTCTGTGAGAAGATACTTACCTCCCACAGGGATCTCTCCCCGAGAAGGCTGGGTATATATGAGGAAACATCAGGTAGCAGGAGATGTATATGGAGGATGGTAATGACCGCAATGATTATGCTGTGTCCACCCACCTATCTTTTAAAGGTATTGCGCTTCACCCACCCAATTATCTATCTACCGACTTACCCAGCCATCTATTTATCTAGCTATCGATCTATCTAATGATTTACCATCTATCTACCTACCTACCCACCCCTCTAACTCTCTTAAAATGTACCATCTATCTACCCACCCATCCATCTATCTATCTATCTTTTGATTTAACATCTGTATACCCACCCACCTATTTGTCTATCAAATGATTTACCACCTGTCTACAAACCCCAAATGGATACCAAAAAACATATTATCAGTAATTAATGATGTTCATTAATTACCTGGCTTGGGTCTCTTGTTGCTGTGCACCATCTTTGATCGTTGACTTGAGGACGATTCTGCAGTCCAGGTCCCAGTCACCTGCAGTAGTCGCATATTAGGACTTCTTCATCGGTTTCATGTAGACCACTCACCTAAAAAAAAGGAAAGAGGTATGATAATATGTTCTTGGTATACACTGACAATTAAGCCCCATACACACTGAAGACCAGGGACACTTGCGATATAGTTAACTATATCGACAATTCCACTGGATACTCTAGAAATCGGTTACGACATCGTTCACTGATTTCCTAGTGACCTGCTAAACACGCGGGTCATCAGCTATATGGCCAGTGAAAAAAAAAAAATATATATCGCTCAAAAGTGCCCTTGGAGCGGTATATTTTTATTTCTCATCAACTGTGTATGAGGGCTTTAGAAACATGCACTATGCATGCATCTTCTTTTTAAATAATCGAGCTATGATTTGGCCATTAAAAGAATGATTTGCCAACTATTCATTATGTCTCCAGGATCGGTCAATTATTGATCCATTATCTACCTACTGTATGTATCTATTTAACTGTTTATATAAATATCTATCTATATGTATTGTGCTGGGTTATGCTAATGATTTGCCATCTATGTACCTACCCACATATCTATCTAATGATTTACCATCTATGTATATACCCACCTATCTATCTTTTGATTTAACATCTGTGTACCCTATAGGAGGGCCAAGCTGGTGGTAGCCTCGTGACTCACAAAGAATCATCCTTCAGCACTCAGGAGAGGGAAAACCCCCTGTGGGGGAAACCTCTGGGGACCCGTGGCTGATGGACTGCCCGTCCCTCTGGGCATTAGGAGGCTATGCGGCATTATATTGACAAATTTATCGAAATACTTCATGAATGTGGAAGAATGACATATACATTCATATGAAGCGAAATATACAAATATACCCTAATAGCTATCATTGGCTGATGTCATTAATAAAGCTCCTGTCCACATCTCCTGATATTACCCAAATCATATTCCTCACAAAGCTGCGCAATTTGCTGAAGAGGCTGGCCATCCCCATTTGAGAAGCTTTGTCTTTACTGCTAGAACCTCCAAAGATAATAAACAAGCACCAAGGATTTTTTTAGGGTAGCTCCAAGTCTGCAGACACATCCAAGTTAGGAACTTGGTCTGTGAGAAGATACTTACCTCCCACAGGGATCTCTCCCCGAGAAGGCTGGGTATATATGAGGAAACATCAGGTAGCAGGAGATGTATATGGAGGATGGTAATGACCGCAATGATTATGCTGTGTCCACCCACCTATCTTTTAAAGGTATTGCGCTTCACCCACCCAATTATCTATCTACCGACTTACCCAGCCATCTATTTATCTAGCTATCGATCTATCTAATGATTTACCATCTATCTACCTACCTACCCACCCCTCTAACTCTCTTAAAATGTACCATCTATCTACCCACCCATCTATCTATCTATCTATCTATCTTTTGATTTAACATCTGTATACCCACCCACCTATTTGTCTATCAAATGATTTACCACCTGTCTACAAACCCCAAATGGATACCAAAAAACATATTATCAGTAATTAATGATGTTCATTAATTACCTGGCTTGGGTCTCTTGTTGCTGTGCACCATCTTTGATCGTTGACTTGAGGACGATTCTGCAGTCCAGGTCCCGGTCACCCTGCAGTAGTCGCATATTAGGACTTCTTCATCGGTTTCATGTAGACCACTCACCTAAAAAAAAAGGAAAGAGGTATGATAATATGTTCTTGGTATACACTGACAATTAAGCCCCATACACACTGGAGACCAGGGACACTTGCGATATAGTTAACTATATCGACAATTCCACTGGATACTCTAGAAATCGGTTACGACATCGTTCACTGATTTCCTAGTGACCTGCTAAACACGCGGGTCATCAGCTATATGGCCAGTGAAAAAAAAAAAAAAAATATCGCTCAAAAGTGCCCTTGGAGCGGTATATTTTTATTTCTCATCAACTGTGTATGAGGGCTTTAGAAACATGCACTATGCATGCATCTTCTTTTTAAATAATCGAGCTATGATTTGGCCATTAAAAGAATGATTTGCCAACTATTCATTATGTCTCCAGGATCGGTCAATTATTGATCCATTATCTACCTACTGTATGTATCTATTTAACTGTCTATATAAATATCTATCTATATGTATTGTGCTGGGTTATGCTAATGATTTGCCATCTATGTACCTACCCACATATCTATCTAATGATTTACCATCTATGTATATACCCACCTATCTATCTTTTGATTTAACATCTGTGTACCCTATAGGAGGGCCAAGCTGGTGGTAGCCTCGTGACTCACAAAGAATCATCCTTCAGCACTCAGGAGAGGGAAAACCCCCTGTGGGGGAAACCTCTGGGGACCCGTGGCTGATGGACTGCCCGTCCCTCTGGGCATTAGGAGGCTATGCGGCATTATATTGACAAATTTATCGAAATACTTCATGAATGTGGAAGAATGACATATACATTCATATGAAGCGAAATATACAAATATACCCAATAGCTATCATTGGCTGATGTCATTAATAAAGCTCCTGTCCACATCTCCTGATATTACCCAAATCATATTCCTCACAAAGCTGCGCAATTTGCTGAAGAGGCTGGCCATCCCCATTTGAGAAGCTTTGTCTTTACTGCTAGAACCTCCAAAGATAATAAACAAGCACCAAGGATTTTTTTAGGGTAGCTCCAAGTCTGCAGACACATCCAAGTTAGGAACTTGGTCTGTGAGAAGATACTTACCTCCCACAGGGATCTCTCCCCGAGAAGGCTGGGTATATATGAGGAAACATCAGGTAGCAGGAGATGTATATGGAGGATGGTAATGACCGCAATGATTATGCTGTGTCCACCCACCTATCTTTTAAAGGTATTGCGCTTCACCCACCCAATTATCTATCTACCGACTTACCCAGCCATCTATTTATCTAGCTATCGATCTATCTAATGATTTACCATCTATCTACCTACCTACCCACCCCTCTAACTCTCTTAAAATGTACCATCTATCTACCCACCCATCCATCTATCTATCTATCTTTTGATTTAACATCTGTATACCCACCCACCTATTTGTCTATCAAATGATTTACCACCTGTCTACAAACCCCAAATGGATACCAAAAAAACATATTATCAGTAATTAATGATGTTCATTAATTACCTGGCTTGGGTCTCTTGTTGCTGTGCACCATCTTTGATCGTTGACTTGAGGACGATTCTGCAGTCCAGGTCCCGGTCACCCTGCAGTAGTCGCATATTAGGACTTCTTCATCGGTTTCATGTAGACCACTCACCTAAAAAAAAAGGAAAGAGGTATGATAATATGTTCTTGGTATACACTGACAATTAAGCCCCATACACACTGGGGACCAGGGACACTTGCGATATAGTTAACTATATCGACAATTCCACTGGATACTCTAGAAATCGGTTACGACATCGTTCACTGATTTCCTAGTGACCTGCTAAACACGCGGGTCATCAGCTATATGGCCAGTGAAAAAAAAATAAAAAATATCGCTCAAAAGTGCCCTTGGAGCGGTACATTTTTATTTCTCATCAACTGTGTATGAGGGCTTTAGAAACATGCACTATGCATGCATCTTCTTTTTAAATAATCGAGCTATGATTTGGCCATTAAAAGAATGATTTGCCAACTATTCATTATGTCTCCAGGATCGGTCAATTATTGATCCATTATCTACCTACTGTATGTATCTATTTAACTGTCTATATAAATATCTATCTATATGTATTGTGCTGGGTTATGCTAATGATTTGCCATCTATGTACCTACCCACATATCTATCTAATGATTTACCATCTATGTATATACCCACCTATCTATCTTTTGATTTAACATCTGTGTACCCTATAGGAGGGCCAAGCTGGTGGTAGCCTCGTGACTCACAAAGAATCATCCTTCAGCACTCAGGAGAGGGAAAACCCCCTGTGGGGGAAACCTCTGGGGACCCGTGGCTGATGGACTGCCCGTCCCTCTGGGCATTAGGAGGCTATGCGGCATTATATTGACAAATTTATCGAAATACTTCATGAATGTGGAAGAATGACATATACATTCATATGAAGCGAAATATACAAATATACCCTAATAGCTATCATTGGCTGATGTCATTAATAAAGCTCCTGTCCACATCTCCTGATATTACCCAAATCATATTCCTCACAAAGCTGCGCAATTTGCTGAAGAGGCTGGCCATCCCCATTTGAGAAGCTTTGTCTTTACTGCTAGAACCTCCAAAGATAATAAACAAGCACCAAGGATTTTTTTAGGGTAGCTCCAAGTCTGCAGACACATCCAAGTTAGGAACTTGGTCTGTGAGAAGATACTTACCTCCCACAGGGATCTCTCCCCGAGAAGGCTGGGTATATATGAGGAAACATCAGGTAGCAGGAGATGTATATGGAGGATGGTAATGACCGCAATGATTATGCTGTGTCCACCCACCTATCTTTTAAAGGTATTGCGCTTCACCCACCCAATTATCTATCTACCGACTTACCCAGCCATCTATTTATCTAGCTATCGATCTATCTAATGATTTACCATCTATCTACCTACCTACCCACCCCTCTAACTCTCTTAAAATGTACCATCTATCTACCCACCCATCCATCTATCTATCTATCTTTTGATTTAACATCTGTATACCCACCCACCTATTTGTCTATCAAATGATTTACCACCTGTCTACAAACCCCAAATGGATACCAAAAAACATATTATCAGTAATTAATGATGTTCATTAATTACCTGGCTTGGGTCTCTTGTTGCTGTGCACCATCTTTGATCGTTGACTTGAGGACGATTCTGCAGTCCAGGTCCCAGTCACCTGCAGTAGTCGCATATTAGGACTTCTTCATCGGTTTCATGTAGACCACTCACCTAAAAAAAAGGAAAGAGGTATGATAATATGTTCTTGGTATACACTGACAATTAAGCCCCATACACACTGAAGACCAGGGACACTTGCGATATAGTTAACTATATCGACAATTCCACTGGATACTCTAGAAATCGGTTACGACATCGTTCACTGATTTCCTAGTGACCTGCTAAACACGCGGGTCATCAGCTATATGGCCAGTGAAAAAAAAAAAATATATATCGCTCAAAAGTGCCCTTGGAGCGGTATATTTTTATTTCTCATCAACTGTGTATGAGGGCTTTAGAAACATGCACTATGCATGCATCTTCTTTTTAAATAATCGAGCTATGATTTGGCCATTAAAAGAATGATTTGCCAACTATTCATTATGTCTCCAGGATCGGTCAATTATTGATCCATTATCTACCTACTGTATGTATCTATTTAACTGTTTATATAAATATCTATCTATATGTATTGTGCTGGGTTATGCTAATGATTTGCCATCTATGTACCTACCCACATATCTATCTAATGATTTACCATCTATGTATATACCCACCTATCTATCTTTTGATTTAACATCTGTGTACCCTATAGGAGGGCCAAGCTGGTGGTAGCCTCGTGACTCACAAAGAATCATCCTTCAGCACTCAGGAGAGGGAAAACCCCCTGTGGGGGAAACCTCTGGGGACCCGTGGCTGATGGACTGCCCGTCCCTCTGGGCATTAGGAGGCTATGCGGCATTATATTGACAAATTTATCGAAATACTTCATGAATGTGGAAGAATGACATATACATTCATATGAAGCGAAATATACAAATATACCCTAATAGCTATCATTGGCTGATGTCATTAATAAAGCTCCTGTCCACATCTCCTGATATTACCCAAATCATATTCCTCACAAAGCTGCGCAATTTGCTGAAGAGGCTGGCCATCCCCATTTGAGAAGCTTTGTCTTTACTGCTAGAACCTCCAAAGATAATAAACAAGCACCAAGGATTTTTTTAGGGTAGCTCCAAGTCTGCAGACACATCCAAGTTAGGAACTTGGTCTGTGAGAAGATACTTACCTCCCACAGGGAACTCTCCCCGAGAAGGCTGGGTATATATGAGGAAACATCAGGTAGCAGGAGATGTATATGGAGGATGGTAATGACCGCAATGATTATGCTGTGTCCACCCACCTATCTTTTAAAGGTATTGCGCTTCACCCACCCAATTATCTATCTACCGACTTACCCAGCCATCTATTTATCTAGCTATCGATCTATCTAATGATTTACCATCTATCTACCTACCTACCCACCCCTCTAACTCTCTTAAAATGTACCATCTATCTACCCACCCATCCATCTATCTATCTATCTTTTGATTTAACATCTGTATACCCACCCACCTATTTGTCTATCAAATGATTTACCACCTGTCTACAAACCCCAAATGGATACCAAAAAACATATTATCAGTAATTAATGATGTTCATTAATTACCTGGCTTGGGTCTCTTGTTGCTGTGCACCATCTTTGATCGTTGACTTGAGGACGATTCTGCAGTCCAGGTCCCAGTCACCCTGCAGTAGTCGCATATTAGGACTTCTTCATCGGTTTCATGTAGACCACTCACCTAAAAAAAAAAGGAAAGAGGTATGATAATATGTTCTTGGTATACACTGACAATTAAGCCCCATACACACTGGAGACCAGGGACACTTGCGATATAGTTAACTATATCGACAATTCCACTGGATACTCTAGAAATCGGTTACGACATCGTTCACTGATTTCCTAGTGACCTGCTAAACACGCGGGTCATCAGCTATATGGCCAGTGAAAAAAAAAAAATATATATCGCTCAAAAGTGCCCTTGGAGCGGTATATTTTTATTTCTCATCAACTGTGAATGAGGGCTTTAGAAACATGCACTATGCATGCATCTTCTTTTTAAATAATCGAGCTATGATTTGGCCATTAAAAGAATGATTTGCCAACTATTCATTATGTCTCCAGGATCGGTCAATTATTGATCCATTATCTACCTACTGTATGTATCTATTTAACTGTCTATATAAATATCTATCTATATGTATTGTGCTGGGTTATGCTAATGATTTGCCATCTATGTACCTACCCACATATCTATCTAATGATTTACCATCTATGTATATACCCACCTATCTATCTTTTGATTTAACATCTGTGTACCCTATAGGAGGGCCAAGCTGGTGGTAGCCTCGTGACTCACAAAGAATCATCCTTCAGCACTCAGGAGAGGGAAAACCCCCTGTGGGGGAAACCTCTGGGGACCCGTGGCTGATGGACTGCCCGTCCCTCTGGGCATTAGGAGGCTATGCGGCATTATATTGACAAATTTATCGAAATACTTCATGAATGTGGAAGAATGACATATACATTCATATGAAGCGAAATATACAAATATACCCTAATAGCTATCATTGGCTGATGTCATTAATAAAGCTCCTGTCCACATCTCCTGATATTACCCAAATCATATTCCTCACAAAGCTGCGCAATTTGCTGAAGAGGCTGGCCATCCCCATTTGAGAAGCTTTGTCTTTACTGCTAGAACCTCCAAAGATAATAAACAAGCACCAAGGATTTTTTTAGGGTAGCTCCAAGTCTGCAGACACATCCAAGTTAGGAACTTGGTCTGTGAGAAGATACTTACCTCCCACAGGGATCTCTCCCCGAGAAGGCTGGGTATATATGAGGAAACATCAGGTAGCAGGAGATGTATATGGAGGATGGTAATGACCGCAATGATTATGCTGTGTCCACCCACCTATCTTTTAAAGGTATTGCGCTTCACCCACCCAATTATCTATCTACCGACTTACCCAGCCATCTATTTATCTAGCTATCGATCTATCTAATGATTTACCATCTATCTACCTACCTACCCACCCCTCTAACTCTCTTAAAATGTACCATCTATCTACCCACCCATCCATCTATCTATCTATCTTTTGATTTAACATCTGTATACCCACCCACCTATTTGTCTATCAAATGATTTACCACCTGTCTACAAACCCCAAATGGATACCAAAAAACATATTATCAGTAATTAATGATGTTCATTAATTACCTGGCTTGGGTCTCTTGTTGCCGTGCACCATCTTTGATCGTTGACTTGAGGACGATTCTGCAGTCCAGGTCCCGGTCACCCTGCAGTAGTCGCATATTAGGACTTCTTCATCGGTTTCATGTAGACCACTCACCTAAAAAAAAAGGAAAGAGGTATGATAATATGTTCTTGGTATACACTGACAATTAAGCCCCATACACACTGGAGACCAGGGACACTTGCGATATAGTTAACTATATCGACAATTCCACTGGATACTCTAGAAATCGGTTACGACATCGTTCACTGATTTCCTAGTGACCTGCTAAACACGCGGGTCATCAGCTATATGGCCAGTGAAAAAAAAAAAAAAAATATCGCTCAAAAGTGCCCTTGGAGCGGTATATTTTTATTTCTCATCAACTGTGTATGAGGGCTTTAGAAACATGCACTATGCATGCATCTTCTTTTTAAATAATCGAGCTATGATTTGGCCATTAAAAGAATGATTTGCCAACTATTCATTATGTCTCCAGGATCGGTCAATTATTGATCCATTATCTACCTACTGTATGTATCTATTTAACTGTCTATATAAATATCTATCTATATGTATTGTGCTGGGTTATGCTAATGATTTGCCATCTATGTACCTACCCACATATCTATCTAATGATTTACCATCTATGTATATACCCACCTATCTATCTTTTGATTTAACATCTGTGTACCCTATAGGAGGGCCAAGCTGGTGGTAGCCTCGTGACTCACAAAGAATCATCCTTCAGCACTCAGGAGAGGGAAAACCCCCTGTGGGGGAAACCTCTGGGGACCCGTGGCTGATGGACTGCCCGTCCCTCTGGGCATTAGGAGGCTATGCGGCATTATATTGACAAATTTATCGAAATACTTCATGAATGTGGAAGAATGACATATACATTCATATGAAGCGAAATATACAAATATACCCTAATAGCTATCATTGGCTGATGTCCTTAATAAAGCTCCTGTCCACATCTCCTGATATTACCCAAATCATATTCCTCACAAAGCTGCGCAATTTGCTGAAGAGGCTGGCCATCCCCATTTGAGAAGCTTTGTCTTTACTGCTAGAACCTCCAAAGAAAATAAACAAGCACCAAGGATTTTTTTAGGGTAGCTCCAAGTCTGCAGAAACATCCAAGTTAGGAACTTGGTCTGTGAGAAGATACTTACCTCCCACAGGGATCTCTCCCCGAGAAGGCTGGGTATATATGAGGAAACATCAGGTAGCAGGAGATGTATATGGAGGATGGTAATGACCGCAATGATTATGCTGTGTCCACCCACCTATCTTTTAAAGGTATTGCGCTTCACCCACCCAATTATCTATCTACCGACTTACCCAGCCATCTATTTATCTAGCTATCGATCTATCTAATGATTTACCATCTATCTACCTACCTACCCACCCCTCTAACTCTCTTAAAATGTACCATCTATCTACCCACCCATCCATCTATCTATCTATCTTTTGATTTAACATCTGTATACCCACCCACCTATTTGTCTATCAAATGATTTACCACCTGTCTACAAACCCCAAATGGATACCAAAAAACATATTATCAGTAATTAATGATGTTCATTAATTACCTGGCTTGGGTCTCTTGTTGCCGTGCACCATCTTTGATCGTTGACTTGAGGACGATTCTGCAGTCCAGGTCCCGGTCACCCTGCAGTAGTCGCATATTAGGACTTCTTCATCGGTTTCATGTAGACCACTCACCTAAAAAAAAAGGAAAGAGGTATGATAATATGTTCTTGGTATACACTGACAATTAAGCCCCATACACACTGGAGACCAGGGACACTTGCGATATAGTTAACTATATCGACAATTCCACTGGATACTCTAGAAATCGGTTACGACATCGTTCACTGATTTCCTAGTGACCTGCTAAACACGCGGGTCATCAGCTATATGGCCAGTGAAAAAAAAAAAAAAAATATCGCTCAAAAGTCCCCTTGGAGCGGTATATTTTTATTTCTCATCAACTGTGTATGAGGGCTTTAGAAACATGCACTATGCATGCATCTTCTTTTTAAATAATCGAGCTATGATTTGGCCATTAAAAGAATGATTTGCCAACTATTCATTATGTCTCCAGGATCGGTCAATTATTGATCCATTATCTACCTACTGTATGTATCTATTTAACTGTCTATATAAATATCTATCTATATGTATTGTGCTGGGTTATGCTAATGATTTGCCATCTATGTACCTACCCACATATCTATCTAATGATTTACCATCTATGTATATACCCACCTATCTATCTTTTGATTTAACATCTGTGTACCCTATAGGAGGGCCAAGCTGGTGGTAGCCTCGTGACTCACAAAGAATCATCCTTCAGCACTCAGGAGAGGGAAAACCCCCTGTGGGGGAAACCTCTGGGGACCCGTGGCTGATGGACTGCCCGTCCCTCTGGGCATTAGGAGGCTATGCGGCATTATATTGACAAATTTATCGAAATACTTCATGAATGTGGAAGAATGACATATACATTCATATGAAGCGAAATATACAAATATACCCTAATAGCTATCATTGGCTGATGTCCTTAATAAAGCTCCTGTCCACATCTCCTGATATTACCCAAATCATATTCCTCACAAAGCTGCGCAATTTGCTGAAGAGGCTGGCCATCCCCATTTGAGAAGCTTTGTCTTTACTGCTAGAACCTCCAAAGAAAATAAACAAGCACCAAGGATTTTTTTAGGGTAGCTCCAAGTCTGCAGACACATCCAAGTTAGGAACTTGGTCTGTGAGAAGATACTTACCTCCCACAGGGATCTCTCCCCGAGAAGGCTGGGTATATATGAGGAAACATCAGGTAGCAGGAGATGTATATGGAGGATGGTAATGACCGCAATGATTATGCTGTGTCCACCCACCTATCTTTTAAAGGTATTGCGCTTCACCCACCCAATTATCTATCTACCGACTTACCCAGCCATCTATTTATCTAGCTATCGATCTATCTAATGATTTACCATCTATCTACCTACCCACCCCTCTAACTCTCTTAAAATGTACCATCTATCTACCCACCCATCCATCTATCTATCTATCTTTTGATTTAACATCTGTATACCCACCCACCTATTTGTCTATCAAATGATTTACCACCTGTCTACAAACCCCAAATGGATACCAAAAAACATATTATCAGTAATTAATGATGTTCATTAATTACCTGGCTTGGGTCTCTTGTTGCTGTGCACCATCTTTGATCGTTGACTTGAGGACGATTCTGCAGTCCAGGTCCCGGTCACCCTGCAGTAGTCGCATATTAGGACTTCTTCATCGGTTTCATGTAGACCACTCACCTAAAAAAAAAGGAAAGAGGTATGATAATATGTTCTTGGTATACACTGACAATTAAGCCCTATACACACTGGAGACCAGGGACACTTGCGATATAGTTAACTATATCGACAATTCCACTGGATACTCTAGAAATCGGTTACGACATCGTTCACTGATTTCCTAGTGACCTGCTAAACACGCGGGTCATCAGCTATATGGCCAGTGAAAAAAAAAAAAAAATATCGCTCAAAAGTGCCCTTGGAGCGGTATATTTTTATTTCTCATCAACTGTGTATGAGGGCTTTAGAAACATGCACTATGCATGCATCTTCTTTTTAAATAATCGAGCTATGATTTGGCCATTAAAAGAATGATTTGCCAACTATTCATTATGTCTCCAGGATCGGTCAATTATTGATCCATTATCTACCTACTGTATGTATCTATTTAACTGTCTATATAAATATCTATCTATATGTATTGTGCTGGGTTATGCTAATGATTTGCCATCTATGTACCTACCCACATATCTATCTAATGATTTACCATCTATGTATATACCCACCTATCTATCTTTTGATTTAACATCTGTGTACCCTATAGGAGGGCCAAGCTGGTGGTAGCCTCGTGACTCACAAAGAATCATCCTTCAGCACTCAGGAGAGGGAAAACCCCCTGTGGGGGAAACCTCTGGGGACCCGTGGCTGATGGACTGCCCGTCCCTCTGGGCATTAGGAGGCTATGCGGCATTATATTGACAAATTTATCGAAATACTTCATGAATGTGGAAGAATGACATATACATTCATATGAAGCGAAATATACAAATATACCCTAATAGCTATCATTGGCTGATGTCCTTAATAAAGCTCCTGTCCACATCTCCTGATATTACCCAAATCATATTCCTCACAAAGCTGCGCAATTTGCTGAAGAGGCTGGCCATCCCCATTTGAGAAGCTTTGTCTTTACTGCTAGAACCTCCAAAGAAAATAAACAAGCACCAAGGATTTTTTTAGGGTAGCTCCAAGTCTGCAGACACATCCAAGTTAGGAACTTGGTCTGTGAGAAGATACTTACCTCCCACAGGGATCTCTCCCCGAGAAGGCTGGGTATATATGAGGAAACATCAGGTAGCAGGAGATGTATATGGAGGATGGTAATGACCGCAATGATTATGCTGTGTCCACCCACCTATCTTTTAAAGGTATTGCGCTTCACCCACCCAATTATCTATCTACCGACTTACCCAGCCATCTATTTATCTAGCTATCGATCTATCTAATGATTTACCATCTATCTACCTACCCACCCCTCTAACTCTCTTAAAATGTACCATCTATCTACCCACCCATCCATCTATCTATCTATCTTTTGATTTAACATCTGTATATCCACCCACCTATTTGTCTATCAAATGATTTACCACCTGTCTACAAACCCCAAATGGATACCAAAAAACATATTATCAGTAATTAATGATGTTCATTAATTACCTGGCTTGGGTCTCTTGTTGCTGTGCACCATCTTTGATCGTTGACTTGAGGACGATTCTGCAGTCCAGGTCCCGGTCACCCTGCAGTAGTCGCATATTAGGACTTCTTCATCGGTTTCATGTAGACCACTCACCTAAAAAAAAAGGAAAGAGGTATGA
This sequence comes from Crinia signifera, assembly GCF_055691185.1. NCBI lineage: Eukaryota > Metazoa > Chordata > Amphibia > Anura > Myobatrachidae > Crinia > Crinia signifera. Next base: position 42,941,943 of record NC_139222.1, read on the forward strand.
TAATATGTTCTTGGTATACACTGACAATTAAGCCCCATACACACTGGAGACCAGGGACACTTGCGATATAGTTAACTATATCGACAATTCCACTGGATACTCTAGAAATCGGTTACGACATCGTTCACTGATTTCCTAGTGACTTGCTAAACACGCGGGTCATCAGCTATATGGCCAGTGAAAAAAAAAATAAAAAAATATCGCTCAAAAGTGCCCTTGGAGCGGTATATTTTTATTTCTCATCAACTGTGTATGAGGGCTTTAGAAACATGCACTATGCATGCATCTTCTTTTTAAATAATCGAGCTATGATTTGGCCATTAAAAGAATGATTTGCCAACTATTCATTATGTCTCCAGGATCGGTCAATTATTGATCCATTATCTACCTACTGTATGTATCTATTTAACTGTCTATATAAATATCTATCTATATGTATTGTGCTGGGTTATGCTAATGATTTGCCATCTATGTACCTACCCACATATCTATCTAATGATTTACCATCTATGTATATACCCACCTATCTATCTTTTGATTTAACATCTGTGTACCCTATAGGAGGGCCAAGCTGGTGGTAGCCTCGTGACTCACAAAGAATCATCCTTCAGCACTCAGGAGAGGGAAAACCCCCTGTGGGGGAAACCTCTGGGGACCCGTGGCTGATGGACTGCCCGTCCCTCTGGGCATTAGGAGGCTATGCGGCATTATATTGACAAATTTATCGAAATACTTCATGAATGTGGAAGAATGACATATACATTCATATGAAGCGAAATATACAAATATACCCTAATAGCTATCATTGGCTGATGTCATTAATAAAGCTCCTGTCCACATCTCCTGATATTACCCAAATCATATTCCTCACAAAGCTGCGCAATTTGCTGAAGAGGCTGGCCATCCCCATTTGAGAAGCTTTGTCTTTACTGCTAGAACCTCCAAAGATAATAAACAAGCACCAAGGATTTTTTTAGGGTAGCTCCAAGTCTGCAGACACATCCAAGTTAGGAACTTGGTCTGTGAGAAGATACTTACCTCCCACAGGGATCTCTCCCCGAGAAGGCTGGGTATATATGAGGAAACATCAGGTAGCAGGAGATGTATATGGAGGATGGTAATGACCGCAATGATTATGCTGTGTCCACCCACCTATCTTTTAAAGGTATTGCGCTTCACCCACCCAATTATCTATCTACCGACTTACCCAGCCATCTATTTATCTAGCTATCGATCTATCTAATGATTTACCATCTATCTACCTACCCACCCCTCTAACTCTCTTAAAATGTACCATCTATCTACCCACCCATCCATCTATCTATCTATCTTTTGATTTAACATCTGTATACCCACCCACCTATTTGTCTATCAAATGATTTACCACCTGTCTACAAACCCCAAATGGATACCAAAAAACATATTATCAGTAATTAATGATGTTCATTAATTACCTGGCTTGGGTCTCTTGTTGCTGTGCACCATCTTTGATCGTTGACTTGAGGACGATTCTGCAGTCCAGGTCCCGGTCACCCTGCAGTAGTCGCATATTAGGACTTCTTCATCGGTTTCATGTAGACCACTCACCTAAAAAAAAAGGAAAGAGGTATGATAATATGTTCTTGGTATACACTGACAATTAAGCCCTATACACACTGGAGACCAGGGACACTTGCGATATAGTTAACTATATCGACAATTCCACTGGATACTCTAGAAATCGGTTACGACATCGTTCACTGATTTCCTAGTGACCTGCTAAACACGCGGGTCATCAGCTATATGGCCAGTGGAAAAAAAAAAAAAAAAATATCGCTCAAAAGTGCCCTTGGAGCGGTATATTTTTATTTCTCATCAACTGTGTATGAGGGCTTTAGAAACATGCACTATGCATGCATCTTCTTTTTAAATAATCGAGCTATGATTTGGCCATTAAAAGAATGATTTGCCAACTATTCATTATGTCTCCAGGATCGGTCAATTATTGATCCATTATCTACCTACTGTATGTATCTATTTAACTGTCTATATAAATATCTATCTATATGTATTGTGCTGGGTTATGCTAATGATTTGCCATCTATGTACCTACCCACATATCTATCTAATGATTTACCATCTATGTATATACCCACCTATCTATCTTTTGATTTAACATCTGTGTACCCTATAGGAGGGCCAAGCTGGTGGTAGCCTCGTGACTCACAAAGAATCATCCTTCAGCACTCAGGAGAGGGAAAACCCCCTGTGGGGGAAACCTCTGGGGACCCGTGGCTGATGGACTGCCCGTCCCTCTGGGCATTAGGAGGCTATGCGGCATTATATTGACAAATTTATCGAAATACTTCATGAATGTGGAAGAATGACATATACATTCATATGAAGCGAAATATACAAATATACCCTAATAGCTATCATTGGCTGATGTCATTAATAAAGCTCCTGTCCACATCTCCTGATATTACCCAAATCATATTCCTCACAAAGCTGCGCAATTTGCTGAAGAGGCTGGCCATCCCCATTTGAGAAGCTTTGTCTTTACTGCTAGAACCTCCAAAGATAATAAACAAGCACCAAGGATTTTTTTAGGGTAGCTCCAAGTCTGCAGACACATCCAAGTTAGGAACTTGGTCTGTGAGAAGATACTTACCTCCCACAGGGATCTCTCCCCGAGAAGGCTGGGTATATATGAGGAAACATCAGGTAGCAGGAGATGTATATGGAGGATGGTAATGACCGCAATGATTATGCTGTGTCCACCCACCTATCTTTTAAAGGTATTGCGCTTCACCCACCCAATTATCTATCTACCGACTTACCCAGCCATCTATTTATCTAGCTATCGATCTATCTAATGATTTACCATCTATCTACCTACACACCCCTCTAACTCTCTTAAAATGTACCATCTATCTACCCACCCATCCATCTATCTATCTATCTTTTGATTTAACATCTGTATATCCACCCACCTATTTGTCTATCAAATGATTTACCACCTGTCTACAAACCCCAAATGGATACCAAAAAACATATTATCAGTAATTAATGATGTTCATTAATTACCTGGCTTGGGTCTCTTGTTGCTGTGCACCATCTTTGATCGTTGACTTGAGGACGATTCTGCAGTCCAGGTCCCGGTCACCCTGCAGTAGTCGCATATTAGGACTTCTTCATCGGTTTCATGTAGACCACTCACCTAAAAAAAAAGGAAAGAGGTATGATAATATGTTCTTGGTATACACTGACAATTAAGCCCCATACACACTGGAGACCAGGGACACTTGCGATATAGTTAACTATATCGACAATTCCACTGGATACTCTAGAAATCGGTTACGACATCGTTCACTGATTTCCTAGTGACTTGCTAAACACGCGGGTCATCAGCTATATGGCCAGTGAAAAAAAAAATAAAAAAATATCGCTCAAAAGTGCCCTTGGAGCGGTATATTTTTATTTCTCATCAACTGTGTATGAGGGCTTTAGAAACATGCACTATGCATGCATCTTCTTTTTAAATAATCGAGCTATGATTTGGCCATTAAAAGAATGATTTGCCAACTATTCATTATGTCTCCAGGATCGGTCAATTATTGATCCATTATCTACCTACTGTATGTATCTATTTAACTGTCTATATAAATATCTATCTATATGTATTGTGCTGGGTTATGCTAATGATTTGCCATCTATGTACCTACCCACATATCTATCTAATGATTTACCATCTAAGTATATACCCACCTATCTATCTTTTGATTTAACATCTGTGTACCCTATAGGAGGGCCAAGCTGGTGGTAGCCTCGTGACTCACAAAGAATCATCCTTCAGCACTCAGGAGAGGGAAAACCCCCTGTGGGGGAAACCTCTGGGGACCCGTGGCTGATGGACTGCCCGTCCCTCTGGGCATTAGGAGGCTATGCGGCATTATATTGACAAATTTATCGAAATACTTCATGAATGTGGAAGAATGACATATACATTCATATGAAGCGAAATATACAAATATACCCTAATAGCTATCATTGGCTGATGTCATTAATAAAGCTCCTGTCCACATCTCCTGATATTACCCAAATCATATTCCTCACAAAGCTGCGCAATTTGCTGAAGAGGCTGGCCATCCCCATTTGAGAAGCTTTGTCTTTACTGCTAGAACCTCCAAAGATAATAAACAAGCACCAAGGATTTTTTTAGGGTAGCTCCAAGTCTGCAGACACATCCAAGTTAGGAACTTGGTCTGTGAGAAGATACTTACCTCCCACAGGGATCTCTCCCCGAGAAGGCTGGGTATATATGAGGAAACATCAGGTAGCAGGAGATGTATATGGAGGATGGTAATGACCGCAATGATTATGCTGTGTCCACCCACCTATCTTTTAAAGGTATTGCGCTTCACCCACCCAATTATCTATCTACCGACTTACCCAGCCATCTATTTATCTAGCTATCGATCTATCTAATGATTTACCATCTATCTACCTACCTACCTACCCCTCTAACTCTCTTAAAATGTACCATCTATCTACCCACCCATCCATCTATCTATCTATCTATCTATCTATCTATCTATCTATCTTTTGATTTAACATCTGTATACCCACCCACCTATTTGTCTATCAAATGATTTACCACCTGTCTACAAACCCCAAATGGATACCAAAAAACATATTATCAGTAATTAATGATGTTCATTAATTACCTGGCTTGGGTCTCTTGTTGCCGTGCACCATCTTTGATCGTTGACTTGAGGACGATTCTGCAGTCCAGGTCCCGGTCACCCTGCAGTAGTCGCATATTAGGACTTCTTCATCGGTTTCATGTAGACCACTCACCTAAAAAAAAAGGAAAGAGGTATGATAATATGTTCTTGGTATACACTGACAATTAAGCCCCATACACACTGGAGACCAGGGACACTTGCGATATAGTTAACTATATCGACAATTCCACTGGATACTCTAGAAATCGGTTACGACATCGTTCACTGATTTCCTAGTGACCTGCTAAACACGCGGGTCATCAGCTATATGGCCAGTGAAAAAAAAAAAAAAAATATCGCTCAAAAGTGCCCTTGGAGCGGTATATTTTTATTTCTCATCAACTGTGTATGAGGGCTTTAGAAACATGCACTATGCATGCATCTTCTTTTTAAATAATCGAGCTATGATTTGGCCATTAAAAGAATGATTTGCCAACTATTCATTATGTCTCCAGGATCGGTCAATTATTGATCCATTATCTACCTACTGTATGTATCTATTTAACTGTCTATATAAATATCTATCTATATGTATTGTGCTGGGTTATGCTAATGATTTGCCATCTATGTACCTACCCACATATCTATCTAATGATTTACCATCTATGTATATACCCACCTATCTATCTTTTGATTTAACATCTGTGTACCCTATAGGAGGGCCAAGCTGGTGGTAGCCTCGTGACTCACAAAGAATCATCCTTCAGCACTCAGGAGAGGGAAAACCCCCTGTGGGGGAAACCTCTGGGGACCCGTGGCTGATGGACTGCCCGTCCCTCTGGGCATTAGGAGGCTATGCGGCATTATATTGACAAATTTATCGAAATACTTCATGAATGTGGAAGAATGACATATACATTCATATGAAGCGAAATATACAAATATACCCTAATAGCTATCATTGGCTGATGTCCTTAATAAAGCTCCTGTCCACATCTCCTGATATTACCCAAATCATATTCCTCACAAAGCTGCGCAATTTGCTGAAGAGGCTGGCCATCCCCATTTGAGAAGCTTTGTCTTTACTGCTAGAACCTCCAAAGAAAATAAACAAGCACCAAGGATTTTTTTAGGGTAGCTCCAAGTCTGCAGACACATCCAAGTTAGGAACTTGGTCTGTGAGAAGATACTTACCTCCCACAGGGATCTCTCCCCGAGAAGGCTGGGTATATATGAGGAAACATCAGGTAGCAGGAGATGTATATGGAGGATGGTAATGACCGCAATGATTATGCTGTGTCCACCCACCTATCTTTTAAAGGTATTGCGCTTCACCCACCCAATTATCTATCTACCGACTTACCCAGCCATCTATTTATCTAGCTATCGATCTATCTAATGATTTACCATCTATCTACCTACCCACCCCTCTAACTCTCTTAAAATGTACCATCTATCTACCCACCCATCCATCTATCTATCTATCTTTTGATTTAACATCTGTATATCCACACACCTATTTGTCTATCAAATGATTTACCACCTGTCTACAAACCCCAAATGGATACCAAAAAACATATTATCAGTAATTAATGATGTTCATTAATTACCTGGCTTGGGTCTCTTGTTGCTGTGCACCATCTTTGATCGTTGACTTGAGGACGATTCTGCAGTCCAGGTCCCGGTCACCCTGCAGTAGTCGCATATTAGGACTTCTTCATCGGTTTCATGTAGACCACTCACCTAAAAAAAAAGGAAAGAGGTATGATAATATGTTCTTGGTATACACTGACAATTAAGCCCCATACACACTGGAGACCAGGGACACTTGCGATATAGTTAACTATATCGACAATTCCACTGGATACTCTAGAAATCGGTTACGACATCGTTCACTGATTTCCTAGTGACTTGCTAAACACGCGGGTCATCAGCTATATGGCCAGTGAAAAAAAAAATAAAAAAATATCGCTCAAAAGTGCCCTTGGAGCGGTATATTTTTATTTCTCATCAACTGTGTATGAGGGCTTTAGAAACATGCACTATGCATGCATCTTCTTTTTAAATAATCGAGCTATGATTTGGCCATTAAAAGAATGATTTGCCAACTATTCATTATGTCTCCAGGATCGGTCAATTATTGATCCATTATCTACCTACTGTATGTATCTATTTAACTGTCTATATAAATATCTATCTATATGTATTGTGCTGGGTTATGCTAATGATTTGCCATCTATGTACCTACCCACATATCTATCTAATGATTTACCATCTAAGTATATACCCACCTATCTATCTTTTGATTTAACATCTGTGTACCCTATAGGAGGGCCAAGCTGGTGGTAGCCTCGTGACTCACAAAGAATCATCCTTCAGCACTCAGGAGAGGGAAAACCCCCTGTGGGGGAAACCTCTGGGGACCCGTGGCTGATGGACTGCCCGTCCCTCTGGGCATTAGGAGGCTATGCGGCATTATATTGACAAATTTATCGAAATACTTCATGAATGTGGAAGAATGACATATACATTCATATGAAGCGAAATATACAAATATACCCTAATAGCTATCATTGGCTGATGTCATTAATAAAGCTCCTGTCCACATCTCCTGATATTACCCAAATCATATTCCTCACAAAGCTGCGCAATTTGCTGAAGAGGCTGGCCATCCCCATTTGAGAAGCTTTGTCTTTACTGCTAGAACCTCCAAAGATAATAAACAAGCACCAAGGATTTTTTTAGGGTAGCTCCAAGTCTGCAGACACATCCAAGTTAGGAACTTGGTCTGTGAGAAGATACTTACCTCCCACAGGGATCTCTCCCCGAGAAGGCTGGGTATATATGAGGAAACATCAGGTAGCAGGAGATGTATATGGAGGATGGTAATGACCGCAATGATTATGCTGTGTCCACCCACCTATCTTTTAAAGGTATTGCGCTTCACCCACCCAATTATCTATCTACCGACTTACCCAGCCATCTATTTATCTAGCTATCGATCTATCTAATGATTTACCATCTATCTACCTACCTACCCACCCCTCTAACTCTCTTAAAATGTACCATCTATCTACCCACCCATCCATCTATCTATCTATCTATCTATCTATCTATCTATCTTTTGATTTAACATCTGTATACCCACCCACCTATTTGTCTATCAAATGATTTACCACCTGTCTACAAACCCCAAATGGATACCAAAAAACATATTATCAGTAATTAATGATGTTCATTAATTACCTGGCTTGGGTCTCTTGTTGCCGTGCACCATCTTTGATCGTTGACTTGAGGACGATTCTGCAGTCCAGGTCCCGGTCACCCTGCAGTAGTCGCATATTAGGACTTCTTCATCGGTTTCATGTAGACCACTCACCTAAAAAAAAAGGAAAGAGGTATGATAATATGTTCTTGGTATACACTGACAATTAAGCCCCATACACACTGGAGACCAGGGACACTTGCGATATAGTTAACTATATCGACAATTCCACTGGATACTCTAGAAATCGGTTACGACATCGTTCACTGATTTCCTAGTGACCTGCTAAACACGCGGGTCATCAGCTATATGGCCAGTGAAAAAAAAAAAAAAATATCGCTCAAAAGCGCCCTTGGAGCGGTATATTTTTATTTCTCATCAACTGTGTATGAGGGCTTTAGAAACATGCACTATGCATGCATCTTCTTTTTAAATAATCGAGCTATGATTTGGCCATTAAAAGAATGATTTGCCAACTATTCATTATGTCTCCAGGATCGGTCAATTATTGATCCATTATCTACCTACTGTATGTATCTATTTAACTGTCTATATAAATATCTATCTATATGTATTGTGCTGGGTTATGCTAATGATTTGCCATCTATGTACCTACCCACATATCTATCTAATGATTTACCATCTATGTATATACCCACCTATCTATCTTTTGATTTAACATCTGTGTACCCTATAGGAGGGCCAAGCTGGTGGTAGCCTCGTGACTCACAAAGAATCATCCTTCAGCACTCAGGAGAGGGAAAACCCCCTGTGGGGGAAACCTCTGGGGACCCGTGGCTGATGGACTGCCCGTCCCTCTGGGCATTAGGAGGCTATGCGGCATTATATTGACAAATTTATCGAAATACTTCATGAATGTGGAAGAATGACATATACATTCATATGAAGCGAAATATACAAATATACCCTAATAGCTATCATTGGCTGATGTCCTTAATAAAGCTCCTGTCCACATCTCCTGATATTACCCAAATCATATTCCTCACAAAGCTGCGCAATTTGCTGAAGAGGCTGGCCATCCCCATTTGAGAAGCTTTGTCTTTACTGCTAGAACCTCCAAAGAAAATAAACAAGCACCAAGGATTTTTTTAGGGTAGCTCCAAGTCTGCAGACACATCCAAGTTAGGAACTTGGTCTGTGAGAAGATACTTACCTCCCACAGGGATCTCTCCCCGAGAAGGCTGGGTATATATGAGGAAACATCAGGTAGCAGGAGATGTATATGGAGGATGGTAATGACCGCAATGATTATGCTGTGTCCACCCACCTATCTTTTAAAGGTATTGCGCTTCACCCACCCAATTATCTATCTACCGACTTACCCAGCCATCTATTTATCTAGCTATCGATCTATCTAATGATTTACCATCTATCTACCTACCTACCCACCCCTCTAACTCTCTTAAAATGTACCATCTATCTACCCACCCATCCATCTATCTATTTATCTTTTGATTTAACATCTGTATACCCACCCACCTATTTGTCTATCAAATGATTTACCACCTGTCTACAAACCCCAAATGGATACCAAAAAACATATTATCAGTAATTAATGATGTTCATTAATTACCTGGCTTGGGTCTCTTGTTGCCGTGCACCATCTTTGATCGTTGACTTGAGGACGATTCTGCAGTCCAGGTCCCGGTCACCCTGCAGTAGTCGCATATTAGGACTTCTTCATCGGTTTCATGTAGACCACTCACCTAAAAAAAAAGGAAAGAGGTATGATAATATGTTCTTGGTATACACTGACAATTAAGCCCCATACACACTGGAGACCAGGGACACTTGCGATATAGTTAACTATATCGACAATTCCACTGGATACTCTAGAAATCGGTTACGACATCGTTCACTGATTTCCTAGTGACCTGCTAAACACGCGGGTCATCAGCTATATGGCCAGTGAAAAAAAAAATAAAAATATCGCTCAAAAGTGCCCTTGGAGCGGTATATTTTTATTTCTCATCAACTGTGTATGAGGGCTTTAGAAACATGCACTATGCATGCATCTTCTTTTTAAATAATCGAGCTATGATTTGGCCATTAAAAGAATGATTTGCCAACTATTCATTATGTCTCCAGGATCGGTCAATTATTGATCCATTATCTACCTACTGTATGTATCTATTTAACTGTCTATATAAATATCTATCTATATGTATTGTGCTGGGTTATGCTAATGATTTGCCATCTATGTACCTACCCACATATCTATCTAATGATTTACCATCTATGTATATACCCACCTATCTATCTTTTGATTTAACATCTGTGTACCCTATAGGAGGGCCAAGCTGGTGGTAGCCTCGTGACTCACAAAGAATCATCCTTCAGCACTCAGGAGAGGGAAAACCCCCTGTGGGGGAAACCTCTGGGGACCCGTGGCTGATGGACTGCCCGTCCCTCTGGGCATTAGGAGGCTATGCGGCATTATATTGACAAATTTATCGAAATACTTCCCGAATGTGGAAGAATGACATATACATTCATATGAAGCGAAATATACAAATATACCCTAATAGCTATCATTGGCTGATGTCCTTAATAAAGCTCCTGTCCACATCTCCTGATATTACCCAAATCATATTCCTCACAAAGCTGCGCAATTTGCTGAAGAGGCTGGCCATCCCCATTTGAGAAGCTTTGTCTTTACTGCTAGAACCTCCAAAGAAAATAAACAAGCACCAAGGATTTTTTTAGGGTAGCTCCAAGTCTGCAGACACATCCAAGTTAGGAACTTGGTCTGTGAGAAGATACTTACCTCCCACAGGGATCTCTCCCCGAGAAGGCTGGGTATATATGAGGAAACATCAGGTAGCAGGAGATGTATATGGAGGATGGTAATGACCGCAATGATTATGCTGTGTCCACCCACCTATCTTTTAAAGGTATTGCGCTTCACCCACCCAATTATCTATCTACCGACTTACCCAGCCATCTATTTATCTAGCTATCGATCTATCTAATGATTTACCATCTATCTACCTACCCACCCCTCTAACTCTCTTAAAATGTACCATCTATCTACCCACCCATCCATCTATCTATCTATCTTTTGATTTAACATCTGTATATCCACCCACCTATTTGTCTATCAAATGATTTACCACCTGTCTACAAACCCCAAATGGATACCAAAAAACATATTATCAGTAATTAATGATGTTCATTAATTACCTGGCTTGGGTCTCTTGTTGCTGTGCACCATCTTTGATCGTTGACTTGAGGACGATTCTGCAGTCCAGGTCCCGGTCACCCTGCAGTAGTCGCATATTAGGACTTCTTCATCGGTTTCATGTAGACCACTCACCTAAAAAAAAAGGAAAGAGGTATGATAATATGTTCTTGGTATACACTGACAATTAAGCCCCATACACACTGGAGACCAGGGACACTTGCGATATAGTTAACTATATCGACAATTCCACTGGATACTCTAGAAATCGGTTACGACATCGTTCACTGATTTCCTAGTGACTTGCTAAACACGCGGGTCATCAGCTATATGGCCAGTGAAAAAAAAAATAAAAAAATATCGCTCAAAAGTGCCCTTGGAGCGGTATATTTTTATTTCTCATCAACTGTGTATGAGGGCTTTAGAAACATGCACTATGCATGCATCTTCTTTTTAAATAATCGAGCTATGATTTGGCCATTAAAAGAATGATTTGCCAACTATTCATTATGTCTCCAGGATCGGTCAATTATTGATCCATTATCTACCTACTGTATGTATCTATTTAACTGTCTATATAAATATCTATCTATATGTATTGTGCTGGGTTATGCTAATGATTTGCCATCTATGTACCTACCCACATATCTATCTAATGATTTACCATCTATGTATATACCCACCTATCTATCTTTTGATTTAACATCTGTGTACCCTATAGGAGGGCCAAGCTGGTGGTAGCCTCGTGACTCACAAAGAATCATCCTTCAGCACTCAGGAGAGGGAAAACCCCCTGTGGGGGAAACCTCTGGGGACCCGTGGCTGATGGACTGCCCGTCCCTCTGGGCATTAGGAGGCTATGCGGCATTATATTGACAAATTTATCGAAATACTTCATGAATGTGGAAGAATGACATATACATTCATATGAAGCGAAATATACAAATATACCCTAATAGCTATCATTGGCTGATGTCATTAATAAAGCTCCTGTCCACATCTCCTGATATTACCCAAATCATATTCCTCACAAAGCTGCGCAATTTGCTGAAGAGGCTGGCCATCCCCATTTGAGAAGCTTTGTCTTTACTGCTAGAACCTCCAAAGATAATAAACAAGCACCAAGGATTTTTTTAGGGTAGCTCCAAGTCTGCAGACACATCCAAGTTAGGAACTTGGTCTGTGAGAAGATACTTACCTCCCACAGGGATCTCTCCCCGAGAAGGCTGGGTATATATGAGGAAACATCAGGTAGCAGGAGATGTATATGGAGGATGGTAATGACCGCAATGATTATGCTGTGTCCACCCACCTATCTTTTAAAGGTATTGCGCTTCACCCACCCAATTATCTATCTACCAACTTACCCAGCCATCTATTTATCTAGCTATCGATCTATCTAATGATTTACCATCGATCTACCTACCTACCCACCCCTCTAACTCTCTTAAAATGTACCATCTATCTACCCACCCATCCATCTATCTATCTATCTTTTGATTTAACATCTGTATACCCACCCACCTATTTGTCTATCAAATGATTTACCACCTGTCTACAAACCCCAAATGGATACCAAAAAACATATTATCAGTAATTAATGATGTTCATTAATTACCTGGCTTGGGTCTCTTGTTGCTGTGCACCATCTTTGATCGTTGACTTGAGGACGATTCTGCAGTCCAGGTCCCGGTCACCCTGCAGTAGTCGCATATTAGGACTTCTTCATCGGTTTCATGTAGACCACTCACCTAAAAAAAAAGGAAAGAGGTATGATAATATGTTCTTGGTATACACTGACAATTAAGCCCCATACACACTGGAGACCAGGGACACTTGCGATATAGTTAACTATATCGACAATTCCACTGGATACTCTAGAAATCGGTTACGACATCGTTCACTGATTTCCTAGTGACCTGCTAAACACGCGGGTCATCAGCTATATGGCCAGTGAAAAAAAAAAATATATCGCTCAAAAGTGCCCTTGGAGCGGTATATTTTTATTTCTCATCAACTGTGTATGAGGGCTTTAGAAACATGCACTATGCATGCATCTTCTTTTTAAATAATCGAGCTATGATTTGGCCATTAAAAGAATGATTTGCCAACTATTCATTATGTCTCCAGGATCGGTCAATTATTGATCCATTATCTACCTACTGTATGTATCTATTTAACTGTCTATATAAATATCTATCTATATGTATTGTGCTGGGTTATGCTAATGATTTGCCATCTATGTACCTACCCACATATCTATCTAATGATTTACCATCTATGTATATACCCACCTATCTATCTTTTGATTTAACATCTGTGTACCCTATAGGAGGGCCAAGCTGGTGGTAGCCTCGTGACTCACAAAGAATCATCCTTCAGCACTCAGGAGAGGGAAAACCCCCTGTGGGGGAAACCTCTGGGGACCCGTGGCTGATGGACTGCCCGTCCCTCTGGGCATTAGGAGGCTATGCGGCATTATATTGACAAATTTATCGAAATACTTCATGAATGTGGAAGAATGACATATACATTCATATGAAGCGAAATATACAAATATACCCTAATAGCTATCATTGGCTGATGTCCTTAATAAAGCTCCTGTCCACATCTCCTGATATTACCCAAATCATATTCCTCACAAAGCTGCGCAATTTGCTGAAGAGGCTGGCCATCCCCATTTGAGAAGCTTTGTCTTTACTGCTAGAACCTCCAAAGAAAATAAACAAGCACCAAGGATTTTTTTAGGGTAGCTCCAAGTCTGCAGACACATCCAAGTTAGGAACTTGGTCTGTGAGAAGATACTTACCTCCCACAGGGATCTCTCCCCGAGAAGGCTGGGTATATATGAGGAAACATCAGGTAGCAGGAGATGTATATGGAGGATGGTAATGACCGCAATGATTATGCTAAGTCCACCCACCTATCTTTTAAAGGTATTGCGCTTCACCCACCCAATTATCTATCTACCGACTTACCCAGCCATCTATTTATCTAGCTATCGATCTATCTAATGATTTACCATCTATCTACCTACCTACCCACCCCTCTAACTCTCTTAAAATGTACCATCTATCTACCCACCCATCCATCTATCTATCTATCTTTTGATTTAACATCTGTATACCCACCCACCTATTTGTCTATCAAATGATTTACCACCTGTCTACAAACCCCAAATGGATACCAAAAAACATATTATCAGTAATTAATGATGTTCATTAATTACCTGGCTTGGGTCTCTTGTTGCCGTGCACCATCTTTGATCGTTGACTTGAGGACGATTCTGCAGTCCAGGTCCCGGTCACCCTGCAGTAGTCGCATATTAGGACTTCTTCATCGGTTTCATGTAGACCACTCACCTAAAAAAAAAGGAAAGAGGTATGATAATATGTTCTTGGTATACACTGACAATTAAGCCCCATACACACTGGAGACCAGGGACACTTGCGATATAGTTAACTATATCGACAATTCCACTGGATACTCTAGAAATCGGTTACGACATCGTTCACTGATTTCCTAGTGACCTGCTAAACACGCGGGTCATCAGCTATATGGCCAGTGAAAAAAAAAAAAAAAATATCGCTCAAAAGTGCCCTTGGAGCGGTATATTTTTATTTCTCATCAACTGTGTATGAGGGCTTTAGAAACATGCACTATGCATGCATCTTCTTTTTAAATAATCGAGCTATGATTTGGCCATTAAAAGAATGATTTGCCAACTATTCATTATGTCTCCAGGATCGGTCAATTATTGATCCATTATCTACCTACTGTATGTATCTATTTAACTGTCTATATAAATATCTATCTATATGTATTGTGCTGGGTTATGCTAATGATTTGCCATCTATGTACCTACCCACATATCTATCTAATGATTTACCATCTATGTATATACCCACCTATCTATCTTTTGATTTAACATCTGTGTACCCTATAGGAGGGCCAAGCTGGTGGTAGCCTCGTGACTCACAAAGAATCATCCTTCAGCACTCAGGAGAGGGAAAACCCCCTGTGGGGGAAACCTCTGGGGACCCGTGGCTGATGGACTGCCCGTCCCTCTGGGCATTAGGAGGCTATGCGGCATTATATTGACAAATTTATCGAAATACTTCATGAATGTGGAAGAATGACATATACATTCATATGAAGCGAAATATACAAATATACCCTAATAGCTATCATTGGCTGATGTCCTTAATAAAGCTCCTGTCCACATCTCCTGATATTACCCAAATCATATTCCTCACAAAGCTGCGCAATTTGCTGAAGAGGCTGGCCATCCCCATTTGAGAAGCTTTGTCTTTACTGCTAGAACCTCCAAAGAAAATAAACAAGCACCAAGGATTTTTTTAGGGTAGCTCCAAGTCTGCAGACACATCCAAGTTAGGAACTTGGTCTGTGAGAAGATACTTACCTCCCACAGGGATCTCTCCCCGAGAAGGCTGGGTATATATGAGGAAACATCAGGTAGCAGGAGATGTATATGGAGGATGGTAATGACCGCAATGATTATGCTGTGTCCACCCACCTATCTTTTAAAGGTATTGCGCTTCACCCACCCAATTATCTATCTACCGACTTACCCAGCCATCTATTTATCTAGCTATCGATCTATCTAATGATTTACCATCTATCTACCTACCCACCCCTCTAACTCTCTTAAAATGTACCATCTATCTACCCACCCATCCATCTATCTATCTATCTTTTGATTTAACATCTGTATATCCACCCACCTATTTGTCTATCAAATGATTTACCACCTGTCTACAAACCCCAAATGGATACCAAAAAACATATTATCAGTAATTAATGATGTTCATTAATTACCTGGCTTGGGTCTCTTGTTGCTGTGCACCATCTTTGATCGTTGACTTGAGGACGATTCTGCAGTCCAGGTCCCGGTCACCCTGCAGTAGTCGCATATTAGGACTTCTTCATCGGTTTCATGTAGACCACTCACCTAAAAAAAAAGGAAAGAGGTATGATAATATGTTCTTGGTATACACTGACAATTAAGCCCCATACACACTGGAGACCAGGGACACTTGCGATATAGTTAACTATATCGACAATTCCACTGGATACTCTAGAAATCGGTTACGACATCGTTCACTGATTTCCTAGTGACTTGCTAAACACGCGGGTCATCAGCTATATGGCCAGTGAAAAAAAAAATAAAAAAATATCGCTCAAAAGTGCCCTTGGAGCGGTATATTTTTATTTCTCATCAACTGTGTATGAGGGCTTTAGAAACATGCACTATGCATGCATCTTCTTTTTAAATAATCGAGCTATGATTTGGCCATTAAAAGAATGATTTGCCAACTATTCATTATGTCTCCAGGATCGGTCAATTATTGATCCATTATCTACCTACTGTATGTATCTATTTAACTGTCTATATAAATATCTATCTATATGTATTGTGCTGGGTTATGCTAATGATTTGCCATCTATGTACCTACCCACATATCTATCTAATGATTTACCATCTATGTATATACCCACCTATCTATCTTTTGATTTAACATCTGTGTACCCTATAGGAGGGCCAAGCTGGTGGTAGCCTCGTGACTCACAAAGAATCATCCTTCAGCACTCAGGAGAGGGAAAACCCCCTGTGGGGGAAACCTCTGGGGACCCGTGGCTGATGGACTGCCCGTCCCTCTGGGCATTAGGAGGCTATGCGGCATTATATTGACAAATTTATCGAAATACTTCATGAATGTGGAAGAATGACATATACATTCATATGAAGCGAAATATACAAATATACCCTAATAGCTATCATTGGCTGATGTCATTAATAAAGCTCCTGTCCACATCTCCTGATATTACCCAAATCATATTCCTCACAAAGCTGCGCAATTTGCTGAAGAGGCTGGCCATCCCCATTTGAGAAGCTTTGTCTTTACTGCTAGAACCTCCAAAGATAATAAACAAGCACCAAGGATTTTTTTAGGGTAGCTCCAAGTCTGCAGACACATCCAAGTTAGGAACTTGGTCTGTGAGAAGATACTTACCTCCCACAGGGATCTCTCCCCGAGAAGGCTGGGTATATATGAGGAAACATCAGGTAGCAGGAGATG
Organism: Crinia signifera; assembly: GCF_055691185.1. Lineage (NCBI taxonomy): Eukaryota > Metazoa > Chordata > Amphibia > Anura > Myobatrachidae > Crinia > Crinia signifera. Next base: position 42,959,217 of record NC_139222.1, read on the forward strand.
TATATGGAGGATGGTAATGACCGCAATGATTATGCTGTGTCCACCCACCTATCTTTTAAAGGTATTGCGCTTCACCCACCCAATTATCTATCTACCAACTTACCCAGCCATCTATTTATCTAGCTATCGATCTATCTAATGATTTACCATCGATCTACCTACCTACCCACCCCTCTAACTCTCTTAAAATGTACCATCTATCTACCCACCCATCCATCTATCTATCTATCTTTTGATTTAACATCTGTATACCCACCCACCTATTTGTCTATCAAATGATTTACCACCTGTCTACAAACCCCAAATGGATACCAAAAAACATATTATCAGTAATTAATGATGTTCATTAATTACCTGGCTTGGGTCTCTTGTTGCTGTGCACCATCTTTGATCGTTGACTTGAGGACGATTCTGCAGTCCAGGTCCCGGTCACCCTGCAGTAGTCGCATATTAGGACTTCTTCATCGGTTTCATGTAGACCACTCACCTAAAAAAAAAGGAAAGAGGTATGATAATATGTTCTTGGTATACACTGACAATTAAGCCCCATACACACTGGAGACCAGGGACACTTGCGATATAGTTAACTATATCGACAATTCCACTGGATACTCTAGAAATCGGTTACGACATCGTTCACTGATTTCCTAGTGACCTGCTAAACACGCGGGTCATCAGCTATATGGCCAGTGAAAAAAAAAAAAATATCGCTCAAAAGTGCCCTTGGAGCGGTATATTTTTATTTCTCATCAACTGTGTATGAGGGCTTTAGAAACATGCACTATGCATGCATCTTCTTTTTAAATAATCGAGCTATGATTTGGCCATTAAAAGAATGATTTGCCAACTATTCATTATGTCTCCAGGATCGGTCAATTATTGATCCATTATCTACCTACTGTATGTATCTATTTAACTGTCTATATAAATATCTATCTATATGTATTGTGCTGGGTTATGCTAATGATTTGCCATCTATGTACCTACCCACATATCTATCTAATGATTTACCATCTATGTATATACCCACCTATCTATCTTTTGATTTAACATCTGTGTACCCTATAGGAGGGCCAAGCTGGTGGTAGCCTCGTGACTCACAAAGAATCATCCTTCAGCACTCAGGAGAGGGAAAACCCCCTGTGGGGGAAACCTCTGGGGACCCGTGGCTGATGGACTGCCCGTCCCTCTGGGCATTAGGAGGCTATGCGGCATTATATTGACAAATTTATCGAAATACTTCATGAATGTGGAAGAATGACATATACATTCATATGAAGCGAAATATACAAATATACCCTAATAGCTATCATTGGCTGATGTCATTAATAAAGCTCCTGTCCACATCTCCTGATATTACCCAAATCATATTCCTCACAAAGCTGCGCAATTTGCTGAAGAGGCTGGCCATCCCCATTTGAGAAGCTTTGTCTTTACTGCTAGATCCTCCAAAGATAATAAACAAGCACCAAGGATTTTTTTAGGGTAGCTCCAAGTCTGCAGACACATCCAAGTTAGGAACTTGGTCTGTGAGAAGATACTTACCTCCCACAGGGATCTCTCCCCGAGAAGGCTGGGTATATATGAGGAAACATCAGGTAGCAGGAGATGTATATGGAGGATGGTAATGACCGCAATGATTATGCTGTGTCCACCCACCTATCTTTTAAAGGTATTGCGCTTCACCCACCCAATTATCTATCTACCGACTTACCCAGCCATCTATTTATCTAGCTATCGATCTATCTAATGATTTACCATCTATCTACCTACCCACCCCTCTAACTCTCTTAAAATGTACCATCTATCTACCCACCCATCCATCCATCTATCTATCTATCTTTTGATTTAACATCTGTATACCCACCCACCTATTTGTCTATCAAATGATTTACCACCTGTCTACAAACCCCAAATGGATACCAAAAAACATATTATCAGTAATTAATGATGTTCATTAATTACCTGGCTTGGGTCTCTTGTTGCTGTGCACCATCTTTGATCGTTGACTTGAGGACGATTCTGCAGTCCAGGTCCCGGTCACCCTGCAGTAGTCGCATATTAGGACTTCTTCATCGGTTTCATGTAGACCACTCACCTAAAAAAAAAGGAAAGAGGTATGATAATATGTTCTTGGTATACACTGACAATTAAGCCCTATACACACTGGAGACCAGGGACACTTGCGATATAGTTAACTATATCGACAATTCCACTGGATACTCTAGAAATCGGTTACGACATCGTTCACTGATTTCCTAGTGACCTGCTAAACACGCGGGTCATCAGCTATATGGCCAGTGAAAAAAAAAAATATATATATCGCTCAAAAGTGCCCTTGGAGCGGTATATTTTTATTTCTCATCAACTGTGTATGAGGGCTTTAGAAACATGCACTATGCATGCATCTTCTTTTTAAATAATCGAGCTATGATTTGGCCATTAAAAGAATGATTTGCCAACTATTCATTATGTCTCCAGGATCGGTCAATTATTGATCCATTATCTACCTACTGTATGTATCTATTTAACTGTCTATATAAATATCTATCTATATGTATTGTGCTGGGTTATGCTAATGATTTGCCATCTATGTACCTACCCACATATCTATCTAATGATTTACCATCTATGTATATACCCACCTATCTATCTTTTGATTTAACATCTGTGTACCCTATAGGAGGGCCAAGCTGGTGGTAGCCTCGTGACTCACAAAGAATCATCCTTCAGCACTCAGGAGAGGGAAAACCCCCTGTGGGGGAAACCTCTGGGGACCCGTGGCTGATGGACTGCCCGTCCCTCTGGGCATTAGGAGGCTATGTGGCATTATATTGACAAATTTATCGAAATACTTCATGAATGTGGAAGAATGACATATACATTCATATGAAGCGAAATATACAAATATACCCTAATAGCTATCATTGGCTGATGTCATTAATAAAGCTCCTGTCCACATCTCCTGATATTACCCAAATCATATTCCTCACAAAGCTGCGCAATTTGCTGAAGAGGCTGGCCATCCCCATTTGAGAAGCTTTGTCTTTACTGCTAGAACCTCCAAAGATAATAAACAAGCACCAAGGATTTTTTTAGGGTAGCTCCAAGTCTGCAGACACATCCAAGTTAGGAACTTGGTCTGTGAGAAGATACTTACCTCCCACAGGGATCTCTCCCCGAGAAGGCTGGGTATATATGAGGAAACATCAGGTAGCAGGAGATGTATATGGAGGATGGTAATGACCGCAATGATTATGCTGTGTCCACCCACCTATCTTTTAAAGGTATTGCGCTTCACCCACCCAATTATCTATCTACCGACTTACCCAGCCATCTATTTATCTAGCTATCGATCTATCTAATGATTTACCATCTATCTACCTACCTACCCACCCCTCTAACTCTCTTAAAATGTACCATCTATCTACCCACCCATCCATCTATCTATCTATCTTTTGATTTAACATCTGTATACCCACCCACCTATTTGTCTATCAAATGATTTACCACCTGTCTACAAACCCCAAATGGATACCAAAAAACATATTATCAGTAATTAATGATGTTCATTAATTACCTGGCTTGGGTCTCTTGTTGCTGTGCACCATCTTTGATCGTTGACTTGAGGACGATTCTGCAGTCCAGGTCCCGGTCACCCTGCAGTAGTCGCATATTAGGACTTCTTCATCGGTTTCATGTAGACCACTCACCTAAAAAAAAAGGAAAGAGGTATGATAATATGTTCTTGGTATACACTGACAATTAAGCCCCATACACACTGGAGACCAGGGACACTTGCGATATAGTTAACTATATCGACAATTCCACTGGATACTCTAGAAATCGGTTACGACATCGTTCACTGATTTCCTAGTGACCTGCTAAACACGCGGGTCATCAGCTATATGGCCAGTGAAAAAAAAAAAAATATCGCTCAAAAGTGCCCTTGGAGCGGTATATTTTTATTTCTCATCAACTGTGTATGAGGGCTTTAGAAACATGCACTATGCATGCATCTTCTTTTTAAATAATCGAGCTATGATTTGGCCATTAAAAGAATGATTTGCCAACTATTCATTATGTCTCCAGGATCGGTCAATTATTGATCCATTATCTACCTACTGTATGTATCTATTTAACTGTCTATATAAATATCTATCTATATGTATTGTGCTGGGTTATGCTAATGATTTGCCATCTATGTACCTACCCACATATCTATCTAATGATTTACCATCTATGTATATACCCACCTATCTATCTTTTGATTTAACATCTGTGTACCCTATAGGAGGGCCAAGCTGGTGGTAGCCTCGTGACTCACAAAGAATCATCCTTCAGCACTCAGGAGAGGGAAAACCCCCTGTGGGGGAAACCTCTGGGGACCCGTGGCTGATGGACTGCCCGTCCCTCTGGGCATTAGGAGGCTATGCGGCATTATATTGACAAATTTATCGAAATACTTCATGAATGTGGAAGAATGACATATACATTCATATGAAGCGAAATATACAAATATACCCTAATAGCTATCATTGGCTGATGTCATTAATAAAGCTCCTGTCCACATCTCCTGATATTACCCAAATCATATTCCTCACAAAGCTGCGCAATTTGCTGAAGAGGCTGGCCATCCCCATTTGAGAAGCTTTGTCTTTACTGCTAGATCCTCCAAAGATAATAAACAAGCACCAAGGATTTTTTTAGGGTAGCTCCAAGTCTGCAGACACATCCAAGTTAGGAACTTGGTCTGTGAGAAGATACTTACCTCCCACAGGGATCTCTCCCCGAGAAGGCTGGGTATATATGAGGAAACATCAGGTAGCAGGAGATGTATATGGAGGATGGTAATGACCGCAATGATTATGCTGTGTCCACCCACCTATCTTTTAAAGGTATTGCGCTTCACCCACCCAATTATCTATCTACCGACTTACCCAGCCATCTATTTATCTAGCTATCGATCTATCTAATGATTTACCATCTATCTACCTACCCACCCCTCTAACTCTCTTAAAATGTACCATCTATCTACCCACCCATCCATCTATCTATCTATCTTTTGATTTAACATCTGTATACCCACCCACCTATTTGTCTATCAAATGATTTACCACCTGTCTACAAACCCCAAATGGATACCAAAAAACATATTATCAGTAATTAATGATGTTCATTAATTACCTGGCTTGGGTCTCTTGTTGCTGTGCACCATCTTTGATCGTTGACTTGAGGACGATTCTGCAGTCCAGGTCCCGGTCACCCTGCAGTAGTCGCATATTAGGACTTCTTCATCGGTTTCATGTAGACCACTCACCTAAAAAAAAAGGAAATAGGTATGATAATATGTTCTTGGTATACACTGACAATTAAGCCCTATACACACTGGAGACCAGGGACACTTGCGATATAGTTAACTATATCGACAATTCCACTGGATACTCTAGAAATCGGTTACGACATCGTTCACTGATTTCCTAGTGACCTGCTAAACACGCGGGTCATCAGCTATATGGCCAGTGAAAAAAAAAAATATATATATCGCTCAAAAGTGCCCTTGGAGCGGTATATTTTTATTTCTCATCAACTGTGTATGAGGGCTTTAGAAACATGCACTATGCATGCATCTTCTTTTTAAATAATCGAGCTATGATTTGGCCATTAAAAGAATGATTTGCCAACTATTCATTATGTCTCCAGGATCGGTCAATTATTGATCCATTATCTACCTACTGTATGTATCTATTTAACTGTCTATATAAATATCTATCTATATGTATTGTGCTGGGTTATGCTAATGATTTGCCATCTATGTACCTACCCACATATCTATCTAATGATTTACCATCTATGTATATACCCACCTATCTATCTTTTGATTTAACATCTGTGTACCCTATAGGAGGGCCAAGCTGGTGGTAGCCTCGTGACTCACAAAGAATCATCCTTCAGCACTCAGGAGAGGGAAAACCCCCTGTGGGGGAAACCTCTGGGGACCCGTGGCTGATGGACTGCCCGTCCCTCTGGGCATTAGGAGGCTATGCGGCATTATATTGACAAATTTATCGAAATACTTCATGAATGTGGAAGAATGACATATACATTCATATGAAGCGAAATATACAAATATACCCTAATAGCTATCATTGGCTGATGTCATTAATAAAGCTCCTGTCCACATCTCCTGATATTACCCAAATCATATTCCTCACAAAGCTGCGCAATTTGCTGAAGAGGCTGGCCATCCCCATTTGAGAAGCTTTGTCTTTACTGCTAGAACCTCCAAAGATAATAAACAAGCACCAAGGATTTTTTTAGGGTAGCTCCAAGTCTGCAGACACATCCAAGTTAGGAACTTGGTCTGTGAGAAGATACTTACCTCCCACAGGGATCTCTCCCCGAGAAGGCTGGGTATATATGAGGAAACATCAGGTAGCAGGAGATGTATATGGAGGATGGTAATGACCGCAATGATTATGCTGTGTCCACCCACCTATCTTTTAAAGGTATTGCGCTTCACCCACCCAATTATCTATCTACCGACTTACCCAGCCATCTATTTATCTAGCTATCGATCTATCTAATGATTTACCATCGATCTACCTACCTACCCACCCCTCTAACTCTCTTAAAATGTACCATCTATCTACCCACCCATCCATCTATCTATCTATCTTTTGATTTAACATCTGTATACCCACCCACCTATTTGTCTATCAAATGATTTACCACCTGTCTACAAACCCCAAATGGATACCAAAAAACATATTATCAGTAATTAATGATGTTCATTAATTACCTGGCTTGGGTCTCTTGTTGCTGTGCACCATCTTTGATCGTTGACTTGAGGACGATTCTGCAGTCCAGGTCCCGGTCACCCTGCAGTAGTCGCATATTAGGACTTCTTCATCGGTTTCATGTAGACCACTCACCTAAAAAAAAAGGAAAGAGGTATGATAATATGTTCTTGGTATACACTGACAATTAAGCCCCATACACACTGGAGACCAGGGACACTTGCGATATAGTTAACTATATCGACAATTCCACTGGATACTCTAGAAATCGGTTACGACATCGTTCACTGATTTCCTAGTGACCTGCTAAACACGCGGGTCATCAGCTATATGGCCAGTGAAAAAAAAAAAATATCGCTCAAAAGTGCCCTTGGAGCGGTATATTTTTATTTCTCATCAACTGTGTATGAGGGCTTTAGAAACATGCACTATGCATGCATCTTCTTTTTAAATAATCGAGCTATGATTTGGCCATTAAAAGAATGATTTGCCAACTATTCATTATGTCTCCAGGATCGGTCAATTATTGATCCATTATCTACCTACTGTATGTATCTATTTAACTGTCTATATAAATATCTATCTATATGTATTGTGCTGGGTTATGCTAATGATTTGCTATCTATGTACCTACCCACATATCTATCTAATGATTTACCATCTATGTATATACCCACCTATCTATCTTTTGATTTAACATCTGTGTACCCTATAGGAGGGCCAAGCTGGTGGTAGCCTCGTGACTCACAAAGAATCATCCTTCAGCACTCAGGAGAGGGAAAACCCCCTGTGGGGGAAACCTCTGGGGACCCGTGGCTGATGGACTGCCCGTCCCTCTGGGCATTAGGAGGCTATGCGGCATTATATTGACAAATTTATCGAAATACTTCATGAATGTGGAAGAATGACATATACATTCATATGAAGCGAAATATACAAATATACCCTAATAGCTATCATTGGCTGATGTCATTAATAAAGCTCCTGTCCACATCTCCTGATATTACCCAAATCATATTCCTCACAAAGCTGCGCAATTTGCTGAAGAGGCTGGCCATCCCCATTTGAGAAGCTTTGTCTTTACTGCTAGATCCTCCAAAGATAATAAACAAGCACCAAGGATTTTTTTAGGGTAGCTCCAAGTCTGCAGACACATCCAAGTTAGGAACTTGGTCTGTGAGAAGATACTTACCTCCCACAGGGATCTCTCCCCGAGAAGGCTGGGTATATATGAGGAAACATCAGGTAGCAGGAGATGTATATGGAGGATGGTAATGACCGCAATGATTATGCTGTGTCCACCCACCTATCTTTTAAAGGTATTGCGCTTCACCCACCCAATTATCTATCTACCGACTTACCCAGCCATCTATTTATCTAGCTATCGATCTATCTAATGATTTACCATCTATCTACCTACCCACCCCTCTAACTCTCTTAAAATGTACCATCTATCTACCCACCCATCCATCTATCTATCTATCTTTTGATTTAACATCTGTATACCCACCCACCTATTTGTCTATCAAATGATTTACCACCTGTCTACAAACCCCAAATGGATACCAAAAAACATATTATCAGTAATTAATGATGTTCATTAATTACCTGGCTTGGGTCTCTTGTTGCTGTGCACCATCTTTGATCGTTGACTTGAGGACGATTCTGCAGTCCAGGTCCCGGTCACCCTGCAGTAGTCGCATATTAGGACTTCTTCATCGGTTTCATGTAGACCACTCACCTAAAAAAAAAGGAAAGAGGTATGATAATATGTTCTTGGTATACACTGACAATTAAGCCCTATACACACTGGAGACCAGGGACACTTGCGATATAGTTAACTATATCGACAATTCCACTGGATACTCTAGAAATCGGTTACGACATCGTTCACTGATTTCCTAGTGACCTGCTAAACACGCGGGTCATCAGCTATATGGCCAGTGAAAAAAAAAAATATATATATCGCTCAAAAGTGCCCTTGGAGCGGTATATTTTTATTTCTCATCAACTGTGTATGAGGGCTTTAGAAACATGCACTATGCATGCATCTTCTTTTTAAATAATCGAGCTATGATTTGGCCATTAAAAGAATGATTTGCCAACTATTCATTATGTCTCCAGGATCGGTCAATTATTGATCCATTATCTACCTACTGTATGTATCTATTTAACTGTCTATATAAATATCTATCTATATGTATTGTGCTGGGTTATGCTAATGATTTGCCATCTATGTACCTACCCACATATCTATCTAATGATTTACCATCTATGTATATACCCACCTATCTATCTTTTGATTTAACATCTGTGTACCCTATAGGAGGGCCAAGCTGGTGGTAGCCTCGTGACTCACAAAGAATCATCCTTCAGCACTCAGGAGAGGGAAAACCCCCTGTGGGGGAAACCTCTGGGGACCCGTGGCTGATGGACTGCCCGTCCCTCTGGGCATTAGGAGGCTATGTGGCATTATATTGACAAATTTATCGAAATACTTCATGAATGTGGAAGAATGACATATACATTCATATGAAGCGAAATATACAAATATACCCTAATAGCTATCATTGGCTGATGTCATTAATAAAGCTCCTGTCCACATCTCCTGATATTACCCAAATCATATTCCTCACAAAGCTGCGCAATTTGCTGAAGAGGCTGGCCATCCCCATTTGAGAAGCTTTGTCTTTACTGCTAGAACCTCCAAAGATAATAAACAAGCACCAAGGATTTTTTTAGGGTAGCTCCAAGTCTGCAGACACATCCAAGTTAGGAACTTGGTCTGTGAGAAGATACTTACCTCCCACAGGGATCTCTCCCCGAGAAGGCTGGGTATATATGAGGAAACATCAGGTAGCAGGAGATGTATATGGAGGATGGTAATGACCGCAATGATTATGCTGTGTCCACCCACCTATCTTTTAAAGGTATTGCGCTTCACCCACCCAATTATCTATCTACCGACTTACCCAGCCATCTATTTATCTAGCTATCGATCTATCTAATGATTTACCATCTATCTACCTACCTACCCACCCCTCTAACTCTCTTAAAATGTACCATCTATCTACCCACCCATCCATCTATCTATCTATCTTTTGATTTAACATCTGTATACCCACCCACCTATTTGTCTATCAAATGATTTACCACCTGTCTACAAACCCCAAATGGATACCAAAAAACATATTATCAGTAATTAATGATGTTCATTAATTACCTGGCTTGGGTCTCTTGTTGCTGTGCACCATCTTTGATCGTTGACTTGAGGACGATTCTGCAGTCCAGGTCCCGGTCACCCTGCAGTAGTCGCATATTAGGACTTCTTCATCGGTTTCATGTAGACCACTCACCTAAAAAAAAAGGAAAGAGGTATGATAATATGTTCTTGGTATACACTGACAATTAAGCCCCATACACACTGGAGACCAGGGACACTTGCGATATAGTTAACTATATCGACAATTCCACTGGATACTCTAGAAATCGGTTACGACATCGTTCACTGATTTCCTAGTGACCTGCTAAACACGCGGGTCATCAGCTATATGGCCAGTGAAAAAAAAAAAAAATATCGCTCAAAAGTGCCCTTGGAGCGGTATATTTTTATTTCTCATCAACTGTGTATGAGGGCTTTAGAAACATGCACTATGCATGCATCTTCTTTTTAAATAATCGAGCTATGATTTGGCCATTAAAAGAATGATTTGCCAACTATTCATTATGTCTCCAGGATCGGTCAATTATTGATCCATTATCTACCTACTGTATGTATCTATTTAACTGTCTATATAAATATCTATCTATATGTATTGTGCTGGGTTATGCTAATGATTTGCCATCTATGTACCTACCCACATATCTATCTAATGATTTACCATCTATGTATATACCCACCTATCTATCTTTTGATTTAACATCTGTGTACCCTATAGGAGGGCCAAGCTGGTGGTAGCCTCGTGACTCACAAAGAATCATCCTTCAGCACTCAGGAGAGGGAAAACCCCCTGTGGGGGAAACCTCTGGGGACCCGTGGCTGAAGGACTGCCCGTCCCTCTGGGCATTAGGAGGCTATGCGGCATTATATTGACAAATTTATCGAAATACTTCATGAATGTGGAAGAATGACATATACATTCATATGAAGCGAAATATACAAATATACCCTAATAGCTATCATTGGCTGATGTCATTAATAAAGCTCCTGTCCACATCTCCTGATATTACCCAAATCATATTCCTCACAAAGCTGCGCAATTTGCTGAAGAGGCTGGCCATCCCCATTTGAGAAGCTTTGTCTTTACTGCTAGATCCTCCAAAGATAATAAACAAGCACCAAGGATTTTTTTAGGGTAGCTCCAAGTCTGCAGACACATCCAAGTTAGGAACTTGGTCTGTGAGAAGATACTTACCTCCCACAGGGATCTCTCCCCGAGAAGGCTGGGTATATATGAGGAAACATCAGGTAGCAGGAGATGTATATGGAGGATGGTAATGACCGCAATGATTATGCTGTGTCCACCCACCTATCTTTTAAAGGTATTGCGCTTCACCCACCCAATTATCTATCTACCGACTTACCCAGCCATCTATTTATCTAGCTATCGATCTATCTAATGATTTACCATCTATCTACCTACCTACCCACCCCTCTAACTCTCTTAAAATGTACCATCTATCTACCCACCCATCCATCTATCTATCTATCTTTTGATTTAACATCTGTATACCCACCCACCTATTTGTCTATCAAATGATTTACCACCTGTCTACAAACCCCAAATGGATACCAAAAAACATATTATCAGTAATTAATGATGTTCATTAATTACCTGGCTTGGGTCTCTTGTTGCTGTGCACCATCTTTGATCGTTGACTTGAGGACGATTCTGCAGTCCAGGTCCCGGTCACCCTGCAGTAGTCGCATATTAGGACTTCTTCATCGGTTTCATGTAGACCACTCACCTAAAAAAAAAGGAAAGAGGTATGATAATATGTTCTTGGTATACACTGACAATTAAGCCCCATACACACTGGAGACCAGGGACACTTGCGATATAGTTAACTATATCGACAATTCCACTGGATACTCTAGAAATCGGTTACGACATCGTTCACTGATTTCCTAGTGACCTGCTAAACACGCGGGTCATCAGCTATATGGCCAGTGAAAAAAAAAAAAATATCGCTCAAAAGTGCCCTTGGAGCGGTATATTTTTATTTCTCATCAACTGTGTATGAGGGCTTTAGAAACATGCACTATGCATGCATCTTCTTTTTAAATAATCGAGCTATGATTTGGCCATTAAAAGAATGATTTGCCAACTATTCATTATGTCTCCAGGATCGGTCAATTATTGATCCATTATCTACCTACTGTATGTATCTATTTAACTGTCTATATAAATATCTATCTATATGTATTGTGCTGGGTTATGCTAATGATTTGCCATCTATGTACCTACCCACATATCTATCTAATGATTTACCATCTATGTATATACCCACCTATCTATCTTTTGATTTAACATCTGTGTACCCTATAGGAGGGCCAAGCTGGTGGTAGCCTCGTGACTCACAAAGAATCATCCTTCAGCACTCAGGAGAGGGAAAACCCCCTGTGGGGGAAACCTCTGGGGACCCGTGGCTGATGGACTGCCCGTCCCTCTGGGCATTAGGAGGCTATGCGGCATTATATTGACAAATTTATCGAAATACTTCATGAATGTGGAAGAATGACATATACATTCATATGAAGCGAAATATACAAATATACCCTAATAGCTATCATTGGCTGATGTCATTAATAAAGCTCCTGTCCACATCTCCTGATATTACCCAAATCATATTCCTCACAAAGCTGCGCAATTTGCTGAAGAGGCTGGCCATCCCCATTTGAGAAGCTTTGTCTTTACTGCTAGATCCTCCAAAGATAATAAACAAGCACCAAGGATTTTTTTAGGGTAGCTCCAAGTCTGCAGACACATCCAAGTTAGGAACTTGGTCTGTGAGAAGATACTTACCTCCCACAGGGATCTCTCCCCGAGAAGGCTGGGTATATATGAGGAAACATCAGGTAGCAGGAGATGTATATGGAGGATGGTAATGACCGCAATGATTATGCTGTGTCCACCCACCTATCTTTTAAAGGTATTGCGCTTCACCCACCCAATTATCTATCTACCGACTTACCCAGCCATCTATTTATCTAGCTATCGATCTATCTAATGATTTACCATCTATCTACCTACCTACCCACCCCTCTAACTCTCTTAAAATGTACCATCTATCTACCCACCCATCCATCTATCTATCTATCTTTTGATTTAACATCTGTATACCCACCCACCTATTTGTCTATCAAATGATTTACCACCTGTCTACAAACCCCAAATGGATACCAAAAAACATATTATCAGTAATTAATGATGTTCATTAATTACCTGGCTTGGGTCTCTTGTTGCTGTGCACCATCTTTGATCGTTGACTTGAGGACGATTCTGCAGTCCAGGTCCCGGTCACCCTGCAGTAGTCGCATATTAGGACTTCTTCATCGGTTTCATGTAGACCACTCACCTAAAAAAAAAGGAAAGAGGTATGATAATATGTTCTTGGTATACACTGACAATTAAGCCCCATACACACTGGAGACCAGGGACACTTGCGATATAGTTAACTATATCGACAATTCCACTGGATACTCTAGAAATCGGTTACGACATCGTTCACTGATTTCCTAGTGACCTGCTAAACACGCGGGTCATCAGCTATATGGCCAGTGAAAAAAAAAAAAATATCGCTCAAAAGTGCCCTTGGAGCGGTATATTTTTATTTCTCATCAACTGTGTATGAGGGCTTTAGAAACATGCACTATGCATGCATCTTCTTTTTAAATAATCGAGCTATGATTTGGCCATTAAAAGAATGATTTGCCAACTATTCATTATGTCTCCAGGATCGGTCAATTATTGATCCATTATCTACCTACTGTATGTATCTATTTAACTGTCTATATAAATATCTATCTATATGTATTGTGCTGGGTTATGCTAATGATTTGCCATCTATGTACCTACCCACATATCTATCTAATGATTTACCATCTATGTATATACCCACCTATCTATCTTTTGATTTAACATCTGTGTACCCTATAGGAGGGCCAAGCTGGTGGTAGCCTCGTGACTCACAAAGAATCATCCTTCAGCACTCAGGAGAGGGAAAACCCCCTGTGGGGGAAACCTCTGGGGACCCGTGGCTGATGGACTGCCCGTCCCTCTGGGCATTAGGAGGCTATGCGGCATTATATTGACAAATTTATCGAAATACTTCATGAATGTGGAAGAATGACATATACATTCATATGAAGCGAAATATACAAATATACCCTAATAGCTATCATTGGCTGATGTCATTAATAAAGCTCCTGTCCACATCTCCTGATATTACCCAAATCATATTCCTCACAAAGCTGCGCAATTTGCTGAAGAGGCTGGCCATCCCCATTTGAGAAGCTTTGTCTTTACTGCTAGATCCTCCAAAGATAATAAACAAGCACCAAGGATTTTTTTAGGGTAGCTCCAAGTCTGCAGACACATCCAAGTTAGGAACTTGGTCTGTGAGAAGATACTTACCTCCCACAGGGATCTCTCCCCGAGAAGGCTGGGTATATATGAGGAAACATCAGGTAGCAGGAGATGTATATGGAGGATGGTAATGACCGCAATGATTATGCTGTGTCCACCCACCTATCTTTTAAAGGTATTGCGCTTCACCCACCCAATTATCTATCTACCGACTTACCCAGCCATCTATTTATCTAGCTATCGATCTATCTAATGATTTACCATCTATCTACCTACCTACCCACCCCTCTAACTCTCTTAAAATGTACCATCTATCTACCCACCCATCCATCTATCTATCTATCTTTTGATTTAACATCTGTATACCCACCCACCTATTTGTCTATCAAATGATTTACCACCTGTCTACAAACCCCAAATGGATACCAAAAAACATATTATCAGTAATTAATGATGTTCATTAATTACCTGGCTTGGGTCTCTTGTTGCTGTGCACCATCTTTGATCGTTGACTTGAGGACGATTCTGCAGTCCAGGTCCCGGTCACCCTGCAGTAGTCGCATATTAGGACTTCTTCATCGGTTTCATGTAGACCACTCACCTAAAAAAAAAGGAAAGAGGTATGATAATATGTTCTTGGTATACACTGACAATTAAGCCCCATACACACTGGAGACCAGGGACACTTGCGATATAGTTAACTATATCGACAATTCCACTGGATACTCTAGAAATCGGTTACGACATCGTTCACTGATTTCCTAGTGACCTGCTAAACACGCGGGTCATCAGCTATATGGCCAGTGAAAAAAAAAAAAATATCGCTCAAAAGTGCCCTTGGAGCGGTATATTTTTATTTCTCATCAACTGTGTATGAGGGCTTTAGAAACATGCACTATGCATGCATCTTCTTTTTAAATAATCGAGCTATGATTTGGCCATTAAAAGAATGATTTGCCAACTATTCATTATGTCTCCAGGATCGGTCAATTATTGATCCATTATCTACCTACTGTATGTATCTATTTAACTGTCTATATAAATATCTATCTATATGTATTGTGCTGGGTTATGCTAATGATTTGCCATCTATGTACCTACCCACATATCTATCTAATGATTTACCATCTATGTATATACCCACCTATCTATCTTTTGATTTAACATCTGTGTACCCTATAGGAGGGCCAAGCTGGTGGTAGCCTCGTGACTCACAAAGAATCATCCTTCAGCACTCAGGAGAGGGAAAACCCCCTGTGGGGGAAACCTCTGGGGACCCGTGGCTGATGGACTGCCCGTCCCTCTGGGCATTAGGAGGCTATGTGGCATTATATTGACAAATTTATCGAAATACTTCATGAATGTGGAAGAATGACATATACATTCATATGAAGCGAAATATACAAATATACCCTAATAGCTATCATTGGCTGATGTCATTAATAAAGCTCCTGTCCACATCTCCTGATATTACCCAAATCATATTCCTCACAAAGCTGCGCAATTTGCTGAAGAGGCTGGCCATCCCCATTTGAGAAGCTTTGTCTTTACTGCTAGAACCTCCAAAGATAATAAACAAGCACCAAGGATTTTTTTAGGGTAGCTCCAAGTCTGCAGACACATCCAAGTTAGGAACTTGGTCTGTGAGAAGATACTTACCTCCCACAGGGATCTCTCCCCGAGAAGGCTGGGTATATATGAGGAAACATCAGGTAGCAGGAGATGTATATGGAGGATGGTAATGACCGCAATGATTATGCTGTGTCCACCCACCTATCTTTTAAAGGTATTGCGCTTCACCCACCCAATTATCTATCTACCGACTTACCCAGCCATCTATTTATCTAGCTATCGATCTATCTAATGATTTACCATCTATCTACCTACCCACCCCTCTAACTCTCTTAAAATGTACCATCTATCTACCCACCCATCCATCTATCTATCTATCTTTTGATTTAACATCTGTATACCCACCCACCTATTTGTCTATCAAATGATTTACCACCTGTCTACAAACCCCAAATGGATACCAAAAAACATATTATCAGTAATTAATGATGTTCATTAATTACCTGGCTTGGGTCTCTTGTTGCTGTGCACCATCTTTGATCGTTGACTTGAGGACGATTCTGCAGTCCAGGTCCCGGTCACCCTGCAGTAGTCGCATATTAGGACTTCTTCATCGGTTTCATGTAGACCACTCACCTAAAAAAAAAGGAAAGAGGTATGATAATATGTTCTTGGTATACACTGACAATTAAGCCCCATACACACTGGAGACCAGGGACACTTGCGATATAGTTAACTATATCGACAATTCCACTGGATACTCTAGAAATCGGTTACGACATCGTTCACTGATTTCCTAGTGACCTGCTAAACACGCGGGTCATCAGCTATATGGCCAGTGAAAAAAAAAAAAATATCGCTCAAAAGTGCCCTTGGAGCGGTATATTTTTATTTCTCATCAACTGTGTATGAGGGCTTTAGAAACATGCACTATGCATGCATCTTCTTTTTAAATAATCGAGCTATGATTTGGCCATTAAAAGAATGATTTGCCAACTATTCATTATGTCTCCAGGATCGGTCAATTATTGATCCATTATCTACCTACTGTATGTATCTATTTAACTGTCTATATAAATATCTATCTATATGTATTGTGCTGGGTTATGCTAATGATTTGCCATCTATGTACCTACCCACATATCTATCTAATGATTTACCATCTATGTATATACCCACCTATCTATCTTTTGATTTAACATCTGTGTACCCTATAGGAGGGCCAAGCTGGTGGTAGCCTCGTGACTCACAAAGAATCATCCTTCAGCACTCAGGAGAGGGAAAACCCCCTGTGGGGGAAACCTCTGGGGACCCGTGGCTGATGGACTGCCCGTCCCTCTGGGCATTAGGAGGCTATGCGGCATTATATTGACAAATTTATCGAAATACTTCATGAATGTGGAAGAATGACATATACATTCATATGAAGCGAAATATACAAATATACCCTAATAGCTATCATTGGCTGATGTCATTAATAAAGCTCCTGTCCACATCTCCTGATATTACCCAAATCATATTCCTCACAAAGCTGCGCAATTTGCTGAAGAGGCTGGCCATCCCCATTTGAGAAGCTTTGTCTTTACTGCTAGAACCTCCAAAGATAATAAACAAGCACCAAGGATTTTTTTAGGGTAGCTCCAAGTCTGCAGACACATCCAAGTTAGGAACTTGGTCTGTGAGAAGATACTTACCTCCCACAGGGATCTCTCCCCGAGAAGGCTGGGTATATATGAGGAAACATCAGGTAGCAGGAGATGTATATGGAGGATGGTAATGACCGCAATGATTATGCTGTGTCCACCCACCTATCTTTTAAAGGTATTGCGCTTCACCCACCCAATTATCTATCTACCGACTTACCCAGCCATCTATTTATCTAGCTATCGATCTATCTAATGATTTACCATCTATCTACCTACCTACCCACCCCTCTAACTCTCTTAAAATGTACCATCTATCTACCCACCCATCTATCTATCTATCTATCTATCTTTTGATTTAACATCTGTATACCCACCCACCTATTTGTCTATCAAATGATTTACCACCTGTCTACAAACCCCAAATGGATACCAAAAAACATATTATCAGTAATTAATGATGTTCATTAATTACCTGGCTTGGGTCTCTTGTTGCTGTGCACCATCTTTGATCGTTGACTTGAGGACGATTCTGCAGTCCAGGTCCCGGTCACCCTGCAGTAGTCGCATATTAGGACTTCTTCATCGGTTTCATGTAGACCACTCACCTAAAAAAAAAGGAAAGAGGTATGATAATATGTTCTTGGTATACACTGACAATTAAGCCCCATACACACTGGAGACCAGGGACACTTGCGATATAGTTAACTATATCGACAATTCCACTGGATACTCTAGAAATCGGTTACGACATCGTTCACTGATTTCCTAGTGACCTGCTAAACACGCGGGTCATCAGCTATATGGCCAGTGAAAAAAAAATATCGCTCAAAAGTGCCCTTGGAGCGGTATATTTTTATTTCTCATCAACTGTGTATGAGGGCTTTAGAAACATGCACTATGCATGCATCTTCTTTTTAAATAATCGAGCTATGATTTGGCCATTAAAAGAATGATTTGCCAACTATTCATTATGTCTCCAGGATCGGTCAATTATTGATCCATTATCTACCTACTGTATGTATCTATTTAACTGTCTATATAAATATCTATCTATATGTATTGTGCTGGGTTATGCTAATGATTTGCCATCTATGTACCTACCCACATATCTATCTAATGATTTACCATCTATGTATATACCCACCTATCTATCTTTTGATTTAACATCTGTGTACCCTATAGGAGGGCCAAGCTGGTGGTAGCCTCGTGACTCACAAAGAATCATCCTTCAGCACTCAGGAGAGGGAAAACCCCCTGTGGGGGAAACCTCTGGGGACCCGTGGCTGAAGGACTGCCCGTCCCTCTGGGCATTAGGAGGCTATGCGGCATTATATTGACAAATTTATCGAAATACTTCATGAATGTGGAAGAATGACATATACATTCATATGAAGCGAAATATACAAATATACCCTAATAGCTATCATTGGCTGATGTCATTAATAAAGCTCCTGTCCACATCTCCTGATATTACCCAAATCATATTCCTCACAAAGCTGCGCAATTTGCTGAAGAGGCTGGCCATCCCCATTTGAGAAGCTTTGTCTTTACTGCTAGATCCTCCAAAGATAATAAACAAGCACCAAGGATTTTTTTAGGGTAGCTCCAAGTCTGCAGACACATCCAAGTTAGGAACTTGGTCTGTGAGAAGATACTTACCTCCCACAGGGATCTCTCCCCGAGAAGGCTGGGTATATATGAGGAAACATCAGGTAGCAGGAGATGTATATGGAGGATGGTAATGACCGCAATGATTATGCTGTGTCCACCCACCTATCTTTTAAAGGTATTGCGCTTCACCCACCCAATTATCTATCTACCGACTTACCCAGCCATCTATTTATCTAGCTATCGATCTATCTAATGATTTACCATCTATCTACCTACCTACCCACCCCTCTAACTCTCTTAAAATGTACCATCTATCTACCCACCCATCCATCTATCTATCTATCTTTTGATTTAACATCTGTATACCCACCCACCTATTTGTCTATCAAATGATTTACCACCTGTCTACAAACCCCAAATGGATACCAAAAAACATATTATCAGTAATTAATGATGTTCATTAATTACCTGGCTTGGGTCTCTTGTTGCTGTGCACCATCTTTGATCGTTGACTTGAGGACGATTCTGCAGTCCAGGTCCCGGTCACCCTGCAGTAGTCGCATATTAGGACTTCTTCATCGGTTTCATGTAGACCACTCACCTAAAAAAAAAGGAAAGAGGTATGATAATATGTTCTTGGTATACACTGACAATTAAGCCCCATACACACTGGAGACCAGGGACACTTGCGATATAGTTAACTATATCGACAATTCCACTGGATACTCTAGAAATCGGTTACGACATCGTTCACTGATTTCCTAGTGACCTGCTAAACACGCGGGTCATCAGCTATATGGCCAGTGAAAAAAAAAAAATATCGCTCAAAAGTGCCCTTGGAGCGGTATATTTTTATTTCTCATCAACTGTGTATGAGGGCTTTAGAAACATGCACTATGCATGCATCTTCTTTTTAAATAATCGAGCTATGATTTGGCCATTAAAAGAATGATTTGCCAACTATTCATTATGTCTCCAGGATCGGTCAATTATTGATCCATTATCTACCTACTGTATGTATCTATTTAACTGTCTATATAAATATCTATCTATATGTATTGTGCTGGGTTATGCTAATGATTTGCCATCTATGTACCTACCCACATATCTATCTAATGATTTACCATCTATGTATATACCCACCTATCTATCTTTTGATTTAACATCTGTGTACCCTATAGGAGGGCCAAGCTGGTGGTAGCCTCGTGACTCACAAAGAATCATCCTTCAGCACTCAGGAGAGGGAAAACCCCCTGTGGGGGAAACCTCTGGGGACCCGTGGCTGATGGACTGCCCGTCCCTCTGGGCATTAGGAGGCTATGCGGCATTATATTGACAAATTTATCGAAATACTTCATGAATGTGGAAGAATGACATATACATTCATATGAAGCGAAATATACAAATATACCCTAATAGCTATCATTGGCTGATGTCATTAATAAAGCTCCTGTCCACATCTCCTGATATTACCCAAATCATATTCCTCACAAAGCTGCGCAATTTGCTGAAGAGGCTGGCCATCCCCATTTGAGAAGCTTTGTCTTTACTGCTAGATCCTCCAAAGATAATAAACAAGCACCAAGGATTTTTTTAGGGTAGCTCCAAGTCTGCAGACACATCCAAGTTAGGAACTTGGTCTGTGAGAAGATACTTACCTCCCACAGGGATCTCTCCCCGAGAAGGCTGGGTATATATGAGGAAACATCAGGTAGCAGGAGATGTATATGGAGGATGGTAATGACCGCAATGATTATGCTGTGTCCACCCACCTATCTTTTAAAGGTATTGCGCTTCACCCACCCAATTATCTATCTACCGACTTACCCAGCCATCTATTTATCTAGCTATCGATCTATCTAATGATTTACCATCTATCTACCTACCTACCCACCCCTCTAACTCTCTTAAAATGTACCATCTATCTACCCACCCATCCATCTATCTATCTATCTTTTGATTTAACATCTGTATACCCACCCACCTATTTGTCTATCAAATGATTTACCACCTGTCTACAAACCCCAAATGGATACCAAAAAACATATTATCAGTAATTAATGATGTTCATTAATTACCTGGCTTGGGTCTCTTGTTGCTGTGCACCATCTTTGATCGTTGACTTGAGGACGATTCTGCAGTCCAGGTCCCGGTCACCCTGCAGTAGTCGCATATTAGGACTTCTTCATCGGTTTCATGTAGACCACTCACCTAAAAAAAAAGGAAAGAGGTATGATAATATGTTCTTGGTATACACTGACAATTAAGCCCCATACACACTGGAGACCAGGGACACTTGCGATATAGTTAACTATATCGACAATTCCACTGGATACTCTAGAAATCGGTTACGACATCGTTCACTGATTTCCTAGTGACCTGCTAAACACGCGGGTCATCAGCTATATGGCCAGTGAAAAAAAAAAAAATATCGCTCAAAAGTGCCCTTGGAGCGGTATATTTTTATTTCTCATCAACTGTGTATGAGGGCTTTAGAAACATGCACTATGCATGCATCTTCTTTTTAAATAATCGAGCTATGATTTGGCCATTAAAAGAATGATTTGCCAACTATTCATTATGTCTCCAGGATCGGTCAATTATTGATCCATTATCTACCTACTGTATGTATCTATTTAACTGTCTATATAAATATCTATCTATATGTATTGTGCTGGGTTATGCTAATGATTTGCCATCTATGTACCTACCCACATATCTATCTAATGATTTACCATCTATGTATATACCCACCTATCTATCTTTTGATTTAACATCTGTGTACCCTATAGGAGGGCCAAGCTGGTGGTAGCCTCGTGACTCACAAAGAATCATCCTTCAGCACTCAGGAGAGGGAAAACCCCCTGTGGGGGAAACCTCTGGGGACCCGTGGCTGATGGACTGCCCGTCCCTCTGGGCATTAGGAGGCTATGCGGCATTATATTGACAAATTTATCGAAATACTTCATGAATGTGGAAGAATGACATATACATTCATATGAAGCGAAATATACAAATATACCCTAATAGCTATCATTGGCTGATGTCATTAATAAAGCTCCTGTCCACATCTCCTGATATTACCCAAATCATATTCCTCACAAAGCTGCGCAATTTGCTGAAGAGGCTGGCCATCCCCATTTGAGAAGCTTTGTCTTTACTGCTAGATCCTCCAAAGATAATAAACAAGCACCAAGGATTTTTTTAGGGTAGCTCCAAGTCTGCAGACACATCCAAGTTAGGAACTTGGTCTGTGAGAAGATACTTACCTCCCACAGGGATCTCTCCCCGAGAAGGCTGGGTATATATGAGGAAACATCAGGTAGCAGGAGATGTATATGGAGGATGGTAATGACCGCAATGATTATGCTGTGTCCACCCACCTATCTTTTAAAGGTATTGCGCTTCACCCACCCAATTATCTATCTACCGACTTACCCAGCCATCTATTTATCTAGCTATCGATCTATCTAATGATTTACCATCTATCTACCTACCTACCCACCCCTCTAACTCTCTTAAAATGTACCATCTATCTACCCACCCATCCATCTATCTATCTATCTTTTGATTTAACATCTGTATACCCACCCACCTATTTGTCTATCAAATGATTTACCACCTGTCTACAAACCCCAAATGGATACCAAAAAACATATTATCAGTAATTAATGATGTTCATTAATTACCTGGCTTGGGTCTCTTGTTGCTGTGCACCATCTTTGATCGTTGACTTGAGGACGATTCTGCAGTCCAGGTCCCGGTCACCCTGCAGTAGTCGCATATTAGGACTTCTTCATCGGTTTCATGTAGACCACTCACCTAAAAAAAAAGGAAAGAGGTATGATAATATGTTCTTGGTATACACTGACAATTAAGCCCCATACACACTGGAGACCAGGGACACTTGCGATATAGTTAACTATATCGACAATTCCACTGGATACTCTAGAAATCGGTTACGACATCGTTCACTGATTTCCTAGTGACCTGCTAAACACGCGGGTCATCAGCTATATGGCCAGTGAAAAAAAAAAAAATATCGCTCAAAAGTGCCCTTGGAGCGGTATATTTTTATTTCTCATCAACTGTGTATGAGGGCTTTAGAAACATGCACTATGCATGCATCTTCTTTTTAAATAATCGAGCTATGATTTGGCCATTAAAAGAATGATTTGCCAACTATTCATTATGTCTCCAGGATCGGTCAATTATTGATCCATTATCTACCTACTGTATGTATCTATTTAACTGTCTATATAAATATCTATCTATATGTATTGTGCTGGGTTATGCTAATGATTTGCCATCTATGTACCTACCCACATATCTATCTAATGATTTACCATCTATGTATATACCCACCTATCTATCTTTTGATTTAACATCTGTGTACCCTATAGGAGGGCCAAGCTGGTGGTAGCCTCGTGACTCACAAAGAATCATCCTTCAGCACTCAGGAGAGGGAAAACCCCCTGTGGGGGAAACCTCTGGGGACCCGTGGCTGATGGACTGCCCGTCCCTCTGGGCATTAGGAGGCTATGTGGCATTATATTGACAAATTTATCGAAATACTTCATGAATGTGGAAGAATGACATATACATTCATATGAAGCGAAATATACAAATATACCCTAATAGCTATCATTGGCTGATGTCATTAATAAAGCTCCTGTCCACATCTCCTGATATTACCCAAATCATATTCCTCACAAAGCTGCGCAATTTGCTGAAGAGGCTGGCCATCCCCATTTGAGAAGCTTTGTCTTTACTGCTAGAACCTCCAAAGATAATAAACAAGCACCAAGGATTTTTTTAGGGTAGCTCCAAGTCTGCAGACACATCCAAGTTAGGAACTTGGTCTGTGAGAAGATACTTACCTCCCACAGGGATCTCTCCCCGAGAAGGCTGGGTATATATGAGGAAACATCAGGTAGCAGGAGATGTATATGGAGGATGGTAATGACCGCAATGATTATGCTGTGTCCACCCACCTATCTTTTAAAGGTATTGCGCTTCACCCACCCAATTATCTATCTACCGACTTACCCAGCCATCTATTTATCTAGCTATCGATCTATCTAATGATTTACCATCTATCTACCTACCCACCCCTCTAACTCTCTTAAAATGTACCATCTATCTACCCACCCATCCATCTATCTATCTATCTTTTGATTTAACATCTGTATACCCACCCACCTATTTGTCTATCAAATGATTTACCACCTGTCTACAAACCCCAAATGGATACCAAAAAACATATTATCAGTAATTAATGATGTTCATTAATTACCTGGCTTGGGTCTCTTGTTGCTGTGCACCATCTTTGATCGTTGACTTGAGGACGATTCTGCAGTCCAGGTCCCGGTCACCCTGCAGTAGTCGCATATTAGGACTTCTTCATCGGTTTCATGTAGACCACTCACCTAAAAAAAAAGGAAAGAGGTATGATAATATGTTCTTGGTATACACTGACAATTAAGCCCCATACACACTGGAGACCAGGGACACTTGCGATATAGTTAACTATATCGACAATTCCACTGGATACTCTAGAAATCGGTTACGACATCGTTCACTGATTTCCTAGTGACCTGCTAAACACGCGGGTCATCAGCTATATGGCCAGTGAAAAAAAAAAAAATATCGCTCAAAAGTGCCCTTGGAGCGGTATATTTTTATTTCTCATCAACTGTGTATGAGGGCTTTAGAAACATGCACTATGCATGCATCTTCTTTTTAAATAATCGAGCTATGATTTGGCCATTAAAAGAATGATTTGCCAACTATTCATTATGTCTCCAGGATCGGTCAATTATTGATCCATTATCTACCTACTGTATGTATCTATTTAACTGTCTATATAAATATCTATCTATATGTATTGTGCTGGGTTATGCTAATGATTTGCCATCTATGTACCTACCCACATATCTATCTAATGATTTACCATCTATGTATATACCCACCTATCTATCTTTTGATTTAACATCTGTGTACCCTATAGGAGGGCCAAGCTGGTGGTAGCCTCGTGACTCACAAAGAATCATCCTTCAGCACTCAGGAGAGGGAAAACCCCCTGTGGGGGAAACCTCTGGGGACCCGTGGCTGATGGACTGCCCGTCCCTCTGGGCATTAGGAAGCTATGCGGCATTATATTGACAAATTTATCGAAATACTTCATGAATGTGGAAGAATGACATATACATTCATATGAAGCGAAATATACAAATATACCCTAATAGCTATCATTGGCTGATGTCATTAATAAAGCTCCTGTCCACATCTCCTGATATTACCCAAATCATATTCCTCACAAAGCTGCGCAATTTGCTGAAGAGGCTGGCCATCCCCATTTGAGAAGCTTTGTCTTTACTGCTAGAACCTCCAAAGATAATAAACAAGCACCAAGGATTTTTTTAGGGTAGCTCCAAGTCTGCAGACACATCCAAGTTAGGAACTTGGTCTGTGAGAAGATACTTACCTCCCACAGGGATCTCTCCCCGAGAAGGCTGGGTATATATGAGGAAACATCAGGTAGCAGGAGATGTATATGGAGGATGGTAATGACCGCAATGATTATGCTGTGTCCACCCACCTATCTTTTAAAGGTATTGCGCTTCACCCACCCAATTATCTATCTACCGACTTACCCAGCCATCTATTTATCTAGCTATCGATCTATCTAATGATTTACCATCTATCTACCTACCTACCCACCCCTCTAACTCTCTTAAAATGTACCATCTATCTACCCACCCATCTATCTATCTATCTATCTATCTATCTTTTGATTTAACATCTGTATACCCACCCACCTATTTGTCTATCAAATGATTTACCACCTGTCTACAAACCCCAAATGGATACCAAAAAACATATTATCAGTAATTAATGATGTTCATTAATTACCTGGCTTGGGTCTCTTGTTGCTGTGCACCATCTTTGATCGTTGACTTGAGGACGATTCTGCAGTCCAGGTCCCGGTCACCCTGCAGTAGTCGCATATTAGGACTTCTTCATCGGTTTCATGTAGACCACTCACCTAAAAAAAAAGGAAAGAGGTATGATAATATGTTCTTGGTATACACTGACAATTAAGCCCCATACACACTGGAGACCAGGGACACTTGCGATATAGTTAACTATATCGACAATTCCACTGGATACTCTAGAAATCGGTTACGACATCGTTCACTGATTTCCTAGTGACCTGCTAAACACGCGGGTCATCAGCTATATGGCCAGTGAAAAAAAAATATCGCTCAAAAGTGCCCTTGGAGCGGTATATTTTTATTTCTCATCAACTGTGTATGAGGGCTTACGAAACATGCACTATGCATGCATCTTCTTTTTAAATAATCGAGCTATGATTTGGCCATTAAAAGAATGATTTGCCAACTATTCATTATGTCTCCAGGATCGGTCAATTATTGATCCATTATCTACCTACTGTATGTATCTATTTAACTGTCTATATAAATATCTATCTATATGTATTGTGCTGGGTTATGCTAATGATTTGCCATCTATGTACCTACCCACATATCTATCTAATGATTTACCATCTATGTATATACCCACCTATCTATCTTTTGATTTAACATCTGTGTACCCTATAGGAGGGCCAAGCTGGTGGTAGCCTCGTGACTCACAAAGAATCATCCTTCAGCACTCAGGAGAGGGAAAACCCCCTGTGGGGGAAACCTCTGGGGACCCGTGGCTGATGGACTGCCCGTCCCTCTGGGCATTAGGAGGCTATGCGGCATTATATTGACAAATTTATCGAAATACTTCATGAATGTGGAAGAATGACATATACATTCATATGAAGCGAAATATACAAATATACCCAATAGCTATCATTGGCTGATGTCATTAATAAAGCTCCTGTCCACATCTCCTGATATTACCCAAATCATATTCCTCACAAAGCTGCGCAATTTGCTGAAGAGGCTGGCCATCCCCATTTGAGAAGCTTTGTCTTTACTGCTAGAACCTCCAAAGATAATAAACAAGCACCAAGGATTTTTTTAGGGTAGCTCCAAGTCTGCAGACACATCCAAGTTAGGAACTTGGTCTGTGAGAAGATACTTACCTCCCACAGGGATCTCTCCCCGAGAAGGCTGGGTATATATGAGGAAACATCAGGTAGCAGGAGATGTATATGGAGGATGGTAATGACCGCAATGATTATGCTGTGTCCACCCACTTATCTTTTAAAGGTATTGCGCTTCACCCACCCAATTATCTATCTACCGACTTACCCAGCCATCTATTTATCTAGCTATCGATCTATCTAATGATTTACCATCTATCTACCTACCTACCCACCCCTCTAACTCTCTTAAAATGTACCATCTATCTACCCACCCATCCATCTATCTATCTATCTATCTATCTATCTATCTATCTATCTATCTATCTTTTGATTTAACATCTGTATACCCACCCACCTATTTGTCTATCAAATGATTTACCACCTGTCTACAAACCCCAAATGGATACCAAAAAAACATATTATCAGTAATTAATGTTGTTCATTAATTACCTGGCTTGGGTCTCTTGTTGCTGTGCACCATCTTTGATCGTTGACTTGAGGACGATTCTGCAGTCCAGGTCCCGGTCACCCTGCAGTAGTCGCATATTAGGACTTCTTCATCGGTTTCATGTAGACCACTCACCTAAAAAAAAAGGAAAGAGGTATGATAATATGTTCTTGGTATACACTGACAATTAAGCCCCATACACACTGGAGACCAGGGACACTTGCGATATAGTTAACTATATCGACAATTCCACTGGATACTCTAGAAATCGGTTACGACATCGTTCACTGATTTCCTAGTGACCTGCTAAACACGCGGGTCATCAGCTATATGGCCAGTGAAAAAAAAAAAAATATCGCTCAAAAGTGCCCTTGGAGCGGTATATTTTTATTTCTCATCAACTGTGTATGAGGGCTTTAGAAACATGCACTATGCATGCATCTTCTTTTTAAATAATCGAGCTATGATTTGGCCATTAAAAGAATGATTTGCCAACTATTCATTATGTCTCCAGGATCGGTCAATTATTGATCCATTATCTACCTACTGTATGTATCTATTTAACTGTCTATATAAATATCTATCTATATGTATTGTGCTGGGTTATGCTAATGATTTGCCATCTATGTACCTACCCACATATCTATCTAATGATTTACCATCTATGTATATACCCACCTATCTATCTTTTGATTTAACATCTGTGTACCCTATAGGAGGGCCAAGCTGGTGGTAGCCTCGTGACTCACAAAGAATCATCCTTCAGCACTCAGGAGAGGGAAAACCCCCTGTGGGGGAAACCTCTGGGGACCCGTGGCTGATGGACTGCCCGTCCCTCTGGGCATTAGGAGGCTATGCGGCATTATATTGACAAATTTATCGAAATACTTCATGAATGTGGAAGAATGACATATACATTCATATGAAGCGAAATATACAAATATACCCTAATAGCTATCATTGGCTGATGTCATTAATAAAGCTCCTGTCCACATCTCCTGATATTACCCAAATCATATTCCTCACAAAGCTGCGCAATTTGCTGAAGAGGCTGGCCATCCCCATTTGAGAAGCTTTGTCTTTACTGCTAGATCCTCCAAAGATAATAAACAAGCACCAAGGATTTTTTTAGGGTAGCTCCAAGTCTGCAGACACATCCAAGTTAGGAACTTGGTCTGTGAGAAGATACTTACCTCCCACAGGGATCTCTCCCCGAGAAGGCTGGGTATATATGAGGAAACATCAGGTAGCAGGAGATGTATATGGAGGATGGTAATGACCGCAATGATTATGCTGTGTCCACCCACCTATCTTTTAAAGGTATTGCGCTTCACCCACCCAATTATCTATCTACCGACTTACCCAGCCATCTATTTATCTAGCTATCGATCTATCTAATGATTTACCATCTATCTACCTACCTACCCACCCCTCTAACTCTCTTAAAATGTACCATCTATCTACCCACCCATCCATCTATCTATCTATCTTTTGATTTAACATCTGTATACCCACCCACCTATTTGTCTATCAAATGATTAACCACCTGTCTACAAACCCCAAATGGATACCAAAAAACATATTATCAGTAATTAATGATGTTCATTAATTACCTGGCTTGGGTCTCTTGTTGCTGTGCACCATCTTTGATCGTTGACTTGAGGACGATTCTGCAGTCCAGGTCCCGGTCACCCTGCAGTAGTCGCATATTAGGACTTCTTCATCGGTTTCATGTAGACCACTCACCTAAAAAAAAAGGAAAGAGGTATGATAATATGTTCTTGGTATACACTGACAATTAAGCCCCATACACACTGGAGACCAGGGACACTTGCGATATAGTTAACTATATCGACAATTCCACTGGATACTCTAGAAATCGGTTACGACATCGTTCACTGATTTCCTAGTGACCTGCTAAACACGCGGGTCATCAGCTATATGGCCAGTGAAAAAAAAAAAAATATCGCTCAAAAGTGCCCTTGGAGCGGTATATTTTTATTTCTCATCAACTGTGTATGAGGGCTTTAGAAACATGCACTATGCATGCATCTTCTTTTTAAATAATCGAGCTATGATTTGGCCATTAAAAGAATGATTTGCCAACTATTCATTATGTCTCCAGGATCGGTCAATTATTGATCCATTATCTACCTACTGTATGTATCTATTTAACTGTCTATATAAATATCTATCTATATGTATTGTGCTGGGTTATGCTAATGATTTGCCATCTATGTACCTACCCACATATCTATCTAATGATTTACCATCTATGTATATACCCACCTATCTATCTTTTGATTTAACATCTGTGTACCCTATAGGAGGGCCAAGCTGGTGGTAGCCTCGTGACTCACAAAGAATCATCCTTCAGCACTCAGGAGAGGGAAAACCCCCTGTGGGGGAAACCTCTGGGGACCCGTGGCTGATGGACTGCCCGTCCCTCTGGGCATTAGGAGGCTATGTGGCATTATATTGACAAATTTATCGAAATACTTCATGAATGTGGAAGAATGACATATACATTCATATGAAGCGAAATATACAAATATACCCTAATAGCTATCATTGGCTGATGTCATTAATAAAGCTCCTGTCCACATCTCCTGATATTACCCAAATCATATTCCTCACAAAGCTGCGCAATTTGCTGAAGAGGCTGGCCATCCCCATTTGAGAAGCTTTGTCTTTACTGCTAGAACCTCCAAAGATAATAAACAAGCACCAAGGATTTTTTTAGGGTAGCTCCAAGTCTGCAGACACATCCAAGTTAGGAACTTGGTCTGTGAGAAGATACTTACCTCCCACAGGGATCTCTCCCCGAGAAGGCTGGGTATATATGAGGAAACATCAGGTAGCAGGAGATGTATATGGAGGATGGTAATGACCGCAATGATTATGCTGTGTCCACCCACCTATCTTTTAAAGGTATTGCGCTTCACCCACCCAATTATCTATCTACCGACTTACCCAGCCATCTATTTATCTAGCTATCGATCTATCTAATGATTTACCATCTATCTACCTACCCACCCCTCTAACTCTCTTAAAATGTACCATCTATCTACCCACCCATCCATCTATCTATCTATCTTTTGATTTAACATCTGTATACCCACCCACCTATTTGTCTATCAAATGATTTACCACCTGTCTACAAACCCCAAATGGATACCAAAAAACATATTATCAGTAATTAATGATGTTCATTAATTACCTGGCTTGGGTCTCTTGTTGCTGTGCACCATCTTTGATCGTTGACTTGAGGACGATTCTGCAGTCCAGGTCCCGGTCACCCTGCAGTAGTCGCATATTAGGACTTCTTCATCGGTTTCATGTAGACCACTCACCTAAAAAAAAAGGAAAGAGGTATGATAATATGTTCTTGGTATACACTGACAATTAAGCCCTATACACACTGGAGACCAGGGACACTTGCGATATAGTTAACTATATCGACAATTCCACTGGATACTCTAGAAATCGGTTACGACATCGTTCACTGATTTCCTAGTGACCTGCTAAACACGCGGGTCATCAGCTATATGGCCAGTGAAAAAAAAAAAAATATATATCGCTCAAAAGTGCCCTTGGAGCGGTATATTTTTATTTCTCATCAACTGTGTATGAGGGCTTTAGAAACATGCACTATGCATGCATCTTCTTTTTAAATAATCGAGCTATGATTTGGCCATTAAAAGAATGATTTGCCAACTATTCATTATGTCTCCAGGATCGGTCAATTATTGATCCATTATCTACCTACTGTATGTATCTATTTAACTGTCTATATAAATATCTATCTATATGTATTGTGCTGGGTTATGCTAATGATTTGCCATCTATGTACCTACCCACATATCTATCTAATGATTTACCATCTATGTATATACCCACCTATCTATCTTTTGATTTAACATCTGTGTACCCTATAGGAGGGCCAAGCTGGTGGTAGCCTCGTGACTCACAAAGAATCATCCTTCAGCACTCAGGAGAGGGAAAACCCCCTGTGGGGGAAACCTCTGGGGACCCGTGGCTGATGGACTGCCCGTCCCTCTGGGCATTAGGAGGCTATGTGGCATTATATTGACAAATTTATCGAAATACTTCATGAATGTGGAAGAATGA
Organism: Crinia signifera; assembly: GCF_055691185.1. Taxonomy (NCBI): domain Eukaryota; kingdom Metazoa; phylum Chordata; class Amphibia; order Anura; family Myobatrachidae; genus Crinia; species Crinia signifera. The sequence continues at coordinate 42,991,118 of NC_139222.1, forward strand.
CATATACATTCATATGAAGCGAAATATACAAATATACCCTAATAGCTATCATTGGCTGATGTCATTAATAAAGCTCCTGTCCACATCTCCTGATATTACCCAAATCATATTCCTCACAAAGCTGCGCAATTTGCTGAAGAGGCTGGCCATCCCCATTTGAGAAGCTTTGTCTTTACTGCTAGAACCTCCAAAGATAATAAACAAGCACCAAGGATCTTTTTAGGGTAGCTCCAAGTCTGCAGACACATCCAAGTTAGGAACTTGGTCTGTGAGAAGATACTTACCTCCCACAGGGATCTCTCCCCGAGAAGGCTGGGTATATATGAGGAAACATCAGGTAGCAGGAGATGTATATGGAGGATGGTAATGACCGCAATGATTATGCTGTGTCCACCCACCTATCTTTTAAAGGTATTGCGCTTCACCCACCCAATTATCTATCTACCGACTTACCCAGCCATCTATTTATCTAGCTATCGATCTATCTAATGATTTACCATCTATCTACCGACCCACCCCTCTAACTCTCTTAAAATGTACCATCTATCTACCCACCCATCCATCTATCTATCTATCTTTTGATTTAACATCTGTATACCCACCCACCTATTTGTCTATCAAATGATTTACCACCTGTCTACAAACCCCAAATGGATACCAAAAAACATATTATCAGTAATTAATGATGTTCATTAATTACCTGGCTTGGGTCTCTTGTTGCTGTGCACCATCTTTGATCGTTGACTTGAGGACGATTCTGCAGTCCAGGTCCCGGTCACCCTGCAGTAGTCGCATATTAGGACTTCTTCATCGGTTTCATGTAGACCACTCACCTAAAAAAAAAGGAAAGAGGTATGATAATATGTTCTTGGTATACACTGACAATTAAGCCCCATACACACTGGAGACCAGGGACACTTGCGATATAGTTAACTATATCGACAATTCCACTGGATACTCTAGAAATCGGTTACGACATCGTTCACTGATTTCCTAGTGACCTGCTAAACACGCGGGTCATCAGCTATATGGCCAGTGAAAAAAAAAAAAATATCGCTCAAAAGTGCCCTTGGAGCGGTATATTTTTATTTCTCATCAACTGTGTATGAGGGCTTTAGAAACATGCACTATGCATGCATCTTCTTTTTAAATAATCGAGCTATGATTTGGCCATTAAAAGAATGATTTGCCAACTATTCATTATGTCTCCAGGATCGGTCAATTATTGATCCATTATCTACCTACTGTATGTATCTATTTAACTGTCTATATAAATATCTATCTATATGTATTGTGCTGGGTTATGCTAATGATTTGCCATCTATGTACCTACCCACATATCTATCTAATGATTTACCATCTATGTATATACCCACCTATCTATCTTTTGATTTAACATCTGTGTACCCTATAGGAGGGCCAAGCTGGTGGTAGCCTCGTGACTCACAAAGAATCATCCTTCAGCACTCAGGAGAGGGAAAACCCCCTGTGGGGGAAACCTCTGGGGACCCGTGGCTGATGGACTGCCCGTCCCTCTGGGCATTAGGAGGCTATGCGGCATTATATTGACAAATTTATCGAAATACTTCATGAATGTGGAAGAATGACATATACATTCATATGAAGCGAAATATACAAATATACCCTAATAGCTATCATTGGCTGATGTCATTAATAAAGCTCCTGTCCACATCTCCTGATATTACCCAAATCATATTCCTCACAAAGCTGCGCAATTTGCTGAAGAGGCTGGCCATCCCCATTTGAGAAGCTTTGTCTTTACTGCTAGAACCTCCAAAGATAATAAACAAGCACCAAGGATTTTTTTAGGGTAGCTCCAAGTCTGCAGACACATCCAAGTTAGGAACTTGGTCTGTGAGAAGATACTTACCTCCCACAGGGATCTCTCCCCGAGAAGGCTGGGTATATATGAGGAAACATCAGGTAGCAGGAGATGTATATGGAGGATGGTAATGACCGCAATGATTATGCTGTGTCCACCCACCTATCTTTTAAAGGTATTGCGCTTCACCCACCCAATTATCTATCTACCGACTTACCCAGCCATCTATTTATCTAGCTATCGATCTATCTAATGATTTACCATCTATCTACCTACCTACCCACCCCTCTAACTCTCTTAAAATGTACCATCTATCTACCCACCCATCTATCTATCTATCTATCTATCTATCTATCTATCTTTTGATTTAACATCTGTATACCCACCCACCTATTTGTCTATCAAATGATTTACCACCTGTCTACAAACCCCAAATGGATACCAAAAAACATATTATCAGTAATTAATGATGTTCATTAATTACCTGGCTTGGGTCTCTTGTTGCTGTGCACCATCTTTGATCGTTGACTTGAGGACGATTCTGCAGTCCAGGTCCCGGTCACCCTGCAGTAGTCGCATATTAGGACTTCTTCATCGGTTTCATGTAGACCACTCACCTAAAAAAAAAGGAAAGAGGTATGATAATATGTTCTTGGTATACACTGACAATTAAGCCCCATACACACTGGAGACCAGGGACACTTGCGATATAGTTAACTATATCGACAATTCCACTGGATACTCTAGAAATCGGTTACGACATCGTTCACTGATTTCCTAGTGACCTGCTAAACACGCGGGTCATCAGCTATATGGCCAGTGAAAAAAAAATATCGCTCAAAGGTGCCCTTGGAGCGGTATATTTTTATTTCTCATCAACTGTGTATGAGGGCTTTAGAAACATGCACTATGCATGCATCTTCTTTTTAAATAATCGAGCTATGATTTGGCCATTAAAAGAATGATTTGCCAACTATTCATTATGTCTCCAGGATCGGTCAATTATTGATCCATTATCTACCTACTGTATGTATCTATTTAACTGTCTATATAAATATCTATCTATATGTATTGTGCTGGGTTATGCTAATGATTTGCCATCTATGTACCTACCCACATATCTATCTAATGATTTACCATCTATGTATATACCCACCTATCTATCTTTTGATTTAACATCTGTGTACCCTATAGGAGGGCCAAGCTGGTGGTAGCCTCGTGACTCACAAAGAATCATCCTTCAGCACTCAGGAGAGGGAAAACCCCCTGTGGGGGAAACCTCTGGGGACCCGTGGCTGATGGACTGCCCGTCCCTCTGGGCATTAGGAGGCTATGCGGCATTATATTGACAAATTTATCTAAATACTTCATGAATGTGGAAGAATGACATATACATTCATATGAAGCGAAATATACAAATATACCCAATAGCTATCATTGGCTGATGTCATTAATAAAGCTCCTGTCCACATCTCCTGATATTACCCAAATCATATTCCTCACAAAGCTGCGCAATTTGCTGAAGAGGCTGGCCATCCCCATTTGAGAAGCTTTGTCTTTACTGCTAGAACCTCCAAAGATAATAAACAAGCACCAAGGATTTTTTTAGGGTAGCTCCAAGTCTGCAGACACATCCAAGTTAGGAACTTGGTCTGTGAGAAGATACTTACCTCCCACAGGGATCTCTCCCCGAGAAGGCTGGGTATATATGAGGAAACATCAGGTAGCAGGAGATGTATATGGAGGATGGTAATGACCGCAATGATTATGCTGTGTCCACCCACTTATCTTTTAAAGGTATTGCGCTTCACCCACCCAATTATCTATCTACCGACTTACCCAGCCATCTATTTATCTAGCTATCGATCTATCTAATGATTTACCATCTATCTACCTACCTACCCACCCCTCTAACTCTCTTAAAATGTACCATCTATCTACCCACCCATCCATCTATCTATCTATCTATCTATCTATCTATCTATCTTTTGATTTAACATCTGTATACCCACCCACCTATTTGTCTATCAAATGATTTACCACCTGTCTACAAACCCCAAATGGATACCAAAAAAACATATTATCAGTAATTAATGATGTTTATTAATTACCTGGCTTGGGTCTCTTGTTGCTGTGCACCATCTTTGATCGTTGACTTGAGGACGATTCTGCAGTCCAGGTCCCGGTCACCCTGCAGTAGTCGCATATTAGGACTTCTTCATCGGTTTCATGTAGACCACTCACCTAAAAAAAAAGGAAAGAGGTATGATAATATGTTCTTGGTATACACTGACAATTAAGCCCCATACACACTGGGGACCAGGGACACTTGCGATATAGTTAACTATATCGACAATTCCACTGGATACTCTAGAAATCGGTTACGACATCGTTCACTGATTTCCTAGTGACCTGCTAAACACGCGGGTCATCAGCTATATGGCCAGTGGAAAAAAAAAAAAAATATCGCTGAAAAGTGCCCTTGGAGCGGTACATTTTTATTTCTCATCAACTGTGTATGAGGGCTTTAGAAACATGCACTATGCATGCATCTTCTTTTTAAATAATCGAGCTATGATTTGGCCATTAAAAGAATGATTTGCCAACTATTCATTATGTCTCCAGGATCGGTCAATTATTGATCCATTATCTACCTACTGTATGTATCTATTTAACTGTCTATATAAATATCTATCTATATGTATTGTGCTGGGTTATGCTAATGATTTGCCATCTATGTACCTACCCACATATCTATCTAATGATTTACCATCTATGTATATACCCACCTATCTATCTTTTGATTTAACATCTGTGTACCCTATAGGAGGGCCAAGCTGGTGGTAGCCTCGTGACTCACAAAGAATCATCCTTCAGCACTCAGGAGAGGGAAAACCCCCTGTTAGGGAAACCTCTGGGGACCCGTGGCTGATGGACTGCCCGTCCCTCTGGGCATTAGGAGGCTATGCGGCATTATATTGACAAATTTATCGAAATACTTCATGAATGTGGAAGAATGACATATACATTCATATGAAGCGAAATATACAAATATACCCAATAGCTATCATTGGCTGATGTCATTAATAAAGCTCCTGTCCACATCTCCTGATATTACCCAAATCATATTCCTCACAAAGCTGCGCAATTTGCTGAAGAGGCTGGCCATCCCCATTTGAGAAGCTTTGTCTTTACTGCTAGAACCTCCAAAGATAATAAACAAGCACCAAGGATTTTTTTAGGGTAGCTCCAAGTCTGCAGACACATCCAAGTTAGGAACTTGGTCTGTGAGAAGATACTTACCTCCCACAGGGATCTCTCCCCGAGAAGGCTGGGTATATATGAGGAAACATCAGGTAGCAGGAGATGTATATGGAGGATGGTAATGACCGCAATGATTATGCTGTGTCCACCCACCTATCTTTTAAAGGTATTGCGCTTCACCCACCCAATTATCTATCTACCGACTTACCCAGCCATCTATTTATCTAGCTATCGATCTATCTAATGATTTACCATCTATCTACCTACCTACCCACCCCTCTAACTCTCTTAAAATGTACCATCTATCTACCCACCCATCTATCTATCTATCTATCTATCTATCTATCTATCTATCTATCTTTTGATTTAACATCTGTATACCCACCCACCTATTTGTCTATCAAATGATTTACCACCTGTCTACAAACCCCAAATGGATACCAAAAAACATATTATCAGTAATTAATGATGTTCATTAATTACCTGGCTTGGGTCTCTTGTTGCTGTGCACCATCTTTGATCGTTGACTTGAGGACGATTCTGCAGTCCAGGTCCCGGTCACCCTGCAGTAGTCGCATATTAGGACTTCTTCATCGGTTTCATGTAGACCACTCACCTAAAAAAAAAGGAAAGAGGTATGATAATATGTTCTTGGTATACACTGACAATTAAGCCCCATACACACTGGAGACCAGGGACACTTGCGATATAGTTAACTATATCGACAATTCCACTGGATACTCTAGAAATCGGTTATGACATCGTTCACTGATTTCCTAGTGACCTGCTAAACACGCGGGTCATCAGCTATATGGCCAGTGAAAAAAAAATATCGCTCAAAAGTGCCCTTGGAGCGGTATATTTTTATTTCTCATCAACTGTGTATGAGGGCTTTAGAAACATGCACTATGCATGCATCTTCTTTTTAAATAATCGAGCTATGATTTGGCCATTAAAAGAATGATTTGCCAACTATTCATTATGTCTCCAGGATCGGTCAATTATTGATCCATTACCTACCTACTGTATGTATCTATTTAACTGTCTATATAAATATCTATCTATATGTATTGTGCTGGGTTATGCTAATGATTTGCCATCTATGTACCTACCCACATATCTATCTAATGATTTACCATCTATGTATATACCCACCTATCTATCTTTTGATTTAACATCTGTGTACCCTATAGGAGGGCCAAGCTGGTGGTAGCCTCGTGACTCACAAAGAATCATCCTTCAGCACTCAGGAGAGGGAAAACCCCCTGTGGGGGAAACCTCTGGGGACCCGTGGCTGATGGACTGCCCGTCCCTCTGGGCATTAGGAGGCTATGCGGCATTATATTGACAAATTTATCGAAATACTTCATGAATGTGGAAGAATGACATATACATTCATATGAAGCGAAATATACAAATATACCCAATAGCTATCATTGGCTGATGTCATTAATAAAGCTCCTGTCCACATCTCCTGATATTACCCAAATCATATTCCTCACAAAGCTGCGCAATTTGCTGAAGAGGCTGGCCATCCCCATTTGAGAAGCTTTGTCTTTACTGCTAGAACCTCCAAAGATAATAAACAAGCACCAAGGATTTTTTTAGGGTAGCTCCAAGTCTGCAGACACATCCAAGTTAGGAACTTGGTCTGTGAGAAGATACTTACCTCCCACAGGGATCTCTCCCCGAGAAGGCTGGGTATATATGAGGAAACATCAGGTAGCAGGAGATGTATATGGAGGATGGTAATGACCGCAATGATTATGCTGTGTCCACCCACCTATCTTTTAAAGGTATTGCGCTTCACCCACCCAATTATCTATCTACCGACTTACCCAGCCATCTATTTATCTAGCTATCGATCTATCTAATGATTTACCATCTATCTACCTACCTACCCACCCCTCTAACTCTCTTAAAATGTACCATCTATCTACCCACCCATCCATCTATCTATCTATCTATCTATCTATCTATCTATCTTTTGATTTAACATCTGTATACCCACCCACCTATTTGTCTATCAAATGATTTACCACCTGTCTACAAACCCCAAATGGATACCAAAAAACATATTATCAGTAATTAATGATGTTCATTAATTACCTGGCTTGGGTCTCTTGTTGCTGTGCACCATCTTTGATCGTTGACTTGAGGACGATTCTGCAGTCCAGGTCCCGGTCACCCTGCAGTAGTCGCATATTAGGACTTCTTCATCGGTTTCATGTAGACCACTCACCTAAAAAAAAAGGAAAGAGGTATGATAATATGTTCTTGGTATACACTGACAATTAAGCCCCATACACACTGGAGACCAGGTACACTTGCGATATAGTTAACTATATCGACAATTCCACTGGATACTCTAGAAATCGGTTATGACATCGTTCACTGATTTCCTAGTGACCTGCTAAACACGCGGGTCATCAGCTATATGGCCAGTGAAAAAAAAATATCGCTCAAAAGTGCCCTTGGAGCGGTATATTTTTATTTCTCATCAACTGTGTATGAGGGCTTTAGAAACATGCACTATGCATGCATCTTCTTTTTAAATAATCGAGCTATGATTTGGCCATTAAAAGAATGATTTGCCAACTATTCATTATGTCTCCAGGATCGGTCAATTATTGATCCATTACCTACCTACTGTATGTATCTATTTAACTGTCTATATAAATATCTATCTATATGTATTGTGCTGGGTTATGCTAATGATTTGCCATCTATGTACCTACCCACATATCTATCTAATGATTTACCATCTATGTATATACCCACCTATCTATCTTTTGATTTAACATCTGTGTACCCTATAGGAGGGCCAAGCTGGTGGTAGCCTCGTGACTCACAAAGAATCATCCTTCAGCACTCAGGAGAGGGAAAACCCCCTGTGGGGGAAACCTCTGGGGACCCGTGGCTGATGGACTGCCCGTCCCTCTGGGCATTAGGAGGCTATGCGGCATTATATTGACAAATTTATCGAAATACTTCATGAATGTGGAAGAATGACATATACATTCATATGAAGCGAAATATACAAATATACCCAATAGCTATCATTGGCTGATGTCATTAATAAAGCTCCTGTCCACATCTCCTGATATTACCCAAATCATATTCCTCACAAAGCTGCGCAATTTGCTGAAGAGGCTGGCCATCCCCATTTGAGAAGCTTTGTCTTTACTGCTAGAACCTCCAAAGATAATAAACAAGCACCAAGGATTTTTTTAGGGTAGCTCCAAGTCTGCAGACACATCCAAGTTAGGAACTTGGTCTGTGAGAAGATACTTACCTCCCACAGGGATCTCTCCCCGAGAAGGCTGGGTATATATGAGGAAACATCAGGTAGCAGGAGATGTATATGGAGGATGGTAATGACCGCAATGATTATGCTGTGTCCACCCACCTATCTTTTAAAGGTATTGCGCTTCACCCACCCAATTATCTATCTACCGACTTACCCAGCCATCTATTTATCTAGCTATCGATCTATCTAATGATTTACCATCTATCTACCTACCCACCCCTCTAACTCTCTTAAAATGTACCATCTATCTACCCACCCATCCATCTATCTATCTATCTTTTGATTTAACATCTGTATACCCACCCACCTATTTGTCTATCAAATGATTTACCACCTGTCTACAAACCCCAAATGGATACCAAAAAACATATTATCAGTAATTAATGATGTTCATTAATTACCTGGCTTGGGTCTCTTGTTGCTGTGCACCATCTTTGATCGTTGACTTGAGGACGATTCTGCAGTCCAGGTCCCGGTCACCCTGCAGTAGTCGCATATTAGGACTTCTTCATCGGTTTCATGTAGACCACTCACCTAAAAAAAAAGGAAAGAGGTATGATAATATGTTCTTGGTATACACTGACAATTAAGCCCTATACACACTGGAGACCAGGGACACTTGCGATATAGTTAACTATATCGACAATTCCACTGGATACTCTAGAAATCGGTTACGACATCGTTCACTGATTTCCTAGTGACCTGCTAAACACGCGGGTCATCAGCTATATGGCCAGTGAAAAAAAAAAAAATATATATCGCTCAAAAGTGCCCTTGGAGCGGTATATTTTTATTTCTCATCAACTGTGTATGAGGGCTTTAGAAACATGCACTATGCATGCATCTTCTTTTTAAATAATCGAGCTATGATTTGGCCATTAAAAGAATGATTTGCCAACTATTCATTATGTCTCCAGGATCGGTCAATTATTGATCCATTATCTACCTACTGTATGTATCTATTTAACTGTCTATATAAATATCTATCTATATGTATTGTGCTGGGTTATGCTAATGATTTGCCATCTATGTACCTACCCACATATCTATCTAATGATTTACCATCTATGTATATACCCACCTATCTATCTTTTGATTTAACATCTGTGTACCCTATAGGAGGGCCAAGCTGGTGGTAGCCTCGTGACTCACAAAGAATCATCCTTCAGCACTCAGGAGAGGGAAAACCCCCTGTGGGGGAAACCTCTGGGGACCCGTGGCTGATGGACTGCCCGTCCCTCTGGGCATTAGGAGGCTATGTGGCATTATATTGACAAATTTATCGAAATACTTCATGAATGTGGAAGAATGGCATATACATTCATATGAAGCGAAATATACAAATATACCCTAATAGCTATCATTGGCTTATGTCATTAATAAAGCTCCTGTCCACATCTCCTGATATTACCCAAATCATATTCCTCACAAAGCTGCGCAATTTGCTGAAGAGGCTGGCCATCCCCATTTGAGAAGCTTTGTCTTTACTGCTAGAACCTCCAAAGATAATAAACAAGCACCAAGGATTTTTTTAGGGTAGCTCCAAGTCTGCAGACACATCCAAGTTAGGAACTTGGTCTGTGAGAAGATACTTACCTCCCACAGGGATCTCTCCCCGAGAAGGCTGGGTATATATGAGGAAACATCAGGTAGCAGGAGATGTATATGGAGGATGGTAATGACCGCAATGATTATGCTGTGTCCACCCACCTATCTTTTAAAGGTATTGCGCTTCACCCACCCAATTATCTATCTACCGACTTACCCAGCCATCTATTTATCTAGCTATCGATCTATCTAATGATTTACCATCTATCTACCGACCCACCCCTCTAACTCTCTTAAAATGTACCATCTATCTACCCACCCATCCATCTATCTATCTATCTTTTGATTTAACATCTGTATACCCACCCACCTATTTGTCTATCAAATGATTTACCACCTGTCTACAAACCCCAAATGGATACCAAAAAACATATTATCAGTAATTAATGATGTTCATTAATTACCTGGCTTGGGTCTCTTGTTGCTGTGCACCATCTTTGATCGTTGACTTGAGGACGATTCTGCAGTCCAGGTCCCGGTCACCCTGCAGTAGTCGCATATTAGGACTTCTTCATCGGTTTCATGTAGACCACTCACCTAAAAAAAAAGGAAAGAGGTATGATAATATGTTCTTGGTATACACTGACAATTAAGCCCCATACACACTGGAGACCAGGGACACTTGCGATATAGTTAACTATATCGACAATTCCACTGGATACTCTAGAAATCGGTTACGACATCGTTCACTGATTTCCTAGTGACCTGCTAAACACGCGGGTCATCAGCTATATGGCCAGTGAAAAAAAAAAAAATATCGCTCAAAAGTGCCCTTGGAGCGGTATATTTTTATTTCTCATCAACTGTGTATGAGGGCTTTAGAAACATGCACTATGCATGCATCTTCTTTTTAAATAATCGAGCTATGATTTGGCCATTAAAAGAATGATTTGCCAACTATTCATTATGTCTCCAGGATCGGTCAATTATTGATCCATTATCTACCTACTGTATGTATCTATTTAACTGTCTATATAAATATCTATCTATATGTATTGTGCTGGGTTATGCTAATGATTTGCCATCTATGTACCTACCCACATATCTATCTAATGATTTACCATCTATGTATATACCCACCTATCTATCTTTTGATTTAACATCTGTGTACCCTATAGGAGGGCCAAGCTGGTGGTAGCCTCGTGACTCACAAAGAATCATCCTTCAGCACTCAGGAGAGGGAAAACCCCCTGTGGGGGAAACCTCTGGGGACCCGTGGCTGATGGACTGCCCGTCCCTCTGGGCATTAGGAGGCTATGCGGCATTATATTGACAAATTTATCGAAATACTTCATGAATGTGGAAGAATGACATATACATTCATATGAAGCGAAATATACAAATATACCCTAATAGCTATCATTGGCTGATGTCATTAATAAAGCTCCTGTCCACATCTCCTGATATTACCCAAATCATATTCCTCACAAAGCTGCGCAATTTGCTGAAGAGGCTGGCCATCCCCATTTGAGAAGCTTTGTCTTTACTGCTAGAACCTCCAAAGATAATAAACAAGCACCAAGGATTTTTTTAGGGTAGCTCCAAGTCTGCAGACACATCCAAGTTAGGAACTTGGTCTGTGAGAAGATACTTACCTCCCACAGGGATCTCTCCCCGAGAAGGCTGGGTATATATGAGGAAACATCAGGTAGCAGGAGATGTATATGGAGGATGGTAATGACCGCAATGATTATGCTGTGTCCACCCACCTATCTTTTAAAGGTATTGCGCTTCACCCACCCAATTATCTATCTACCGACTTACCCAGCCATCTATTTATCTAGCTATCGATCTATCTAATGATTTACCATCTATCTACCTACCTACCCACCCCTCTAACTCTCTTAAAATGTACCATCTATCTACCCACCCATCTATCTATCTATCTATCTATCTATCTATCTATCTATCTATCTATCTATCTTTTGATTTAACATCTGTATACCCACCCACCTATTTGTCTATCAAATGATTTACCACCTGTCTACAAACCCCAAATGGATACCAAAAAACATATTATCAGTAATTAATGATGTTCATTAATTACCTGGCTTGGGTCTCTTGTTGCTGTGCACCATCTTTGATCGTTGACTTGAGGACGATTCTGCAGTCCAGGTCCCGGTCACCCTGCAGTAGTCGCATATTAGGACTTCTTCATCGGTTTCATGTAGACCACTCACCTAAAAAAAAAGGAAAGAGGTATGATAATATGTTCTTGGTATACACTGACAATTAAGCCCCATACACACTGGAGACCAGGGACACTTGCGATATAGTTAACTATATCGACAATTCCACTGGATACTCTAGAAATCGGTTACGACATCGTTCACTGATTTCCTAGTGACCTGCTAAACACGCGGGTCATCAGCTATATGGCCAGTGAAAAAAAAATATCGCTCAAAGGTGCCCTTGGAGCGGTATATTTTTATTTCTCATCAACTGTGTATGAGGGCTTTAGAAACATGCACTATGCATGCATCTTCTTTTTAAATAATCGAGCTATGATTTGGCCATTAAAAGAATGATTTGCCAACTATTCATTATGTCTCCAGGATCGGTCAATTATTGATCCATTATCTACCTACTGTATGTATCTATTTAACTGTCTATATAAATATCTATCTATATGTATTGTGCTGGGTTATGCTAATGATTTGCCATCTATGTACCTACCCACATATCTATCTAATGATTTACCATCTATGTATATACCCACCTATCTATCTTTTGATTTAACATCTGTGTACCCTATAGGAGGGCCAAGCTGGTGGTAGCCTCGTGACTCACAAAGAATCATCCTTCAGCACTCAGGAGAGGGAAAACCCCCTGTGGGGGAAACCTCTGGGGACCCGTGGCTGATGGACTGCCCGTCCCTCTGGGCATTAGGAGGCTATGCGGCATTATATTGACAAATTTATCTAAATACTTCATGAATGTGGAAGAATGACATATACATTCATATGAAGCGAAATATACAAATATACCCAATAGCTATCATTGGCTGATGTCATTAATAAAGCTCCTGTCCACATCTCCTGATATTACCCAAATCATATTCCTCACAAAGCTGCGCAATTTGCTGAAGAGGCTGGCCATCCCCATTTGAGAAGCTTTGTCTTTACTGCTAGAACCTCCAAAGATAATAAACAAGCACCAAGGATTTTTTTAGGGTAGCTCCAAGTCTGCAGACACATCCAAGTTAGGAACTTGGTCTGTGAGAAGATACTTACCTCCCACAGGGATCTCTCCCCGAGAAGGCTGGGTATATATGAGGAAACATCAGGTAGCAGGAGATGTATATGGAGGATGGTAATGACCGCAATGATTATGCTGTGTCCACCCACTTATCTTTTAAAGGTATTGCGCTTCACCCACCCAATTATCTATCTACCGACTTACCCAGCCATCTATTTATCTAGCTATCGATCTATCTAATGATTTACCATCTATCTACCTACCTACCCACCCCTCTAACTCTCTTAAAATGTACCATCTATCTACCCACCCATCCATCTATCTATCTATCTATCTATCTATCTATCTATCTATCTTTTGATTTAACATCTGTATACCCACCCACCTATTTGTCTATCAAATGATTTACCACCTGTCTACAAACCCCAAATGGATACCAAAAAAACATATTATCAGTAATTAATGATGTTTATTAATTACCTGGCTTGGGTCTCTTGTTGCTGTGCACCATCTTTGATCGTTGACTTGAGGACGATTCTGCAGTCCAGGTCCCGGTCACCCTGCAGTAGTCGCATATTAGGACTTCTTCATCGGTTTCATGTAGACCACTCACCTAAAAAAAAAGGAAAGAGGTATGATAATATGTTCTTGGTATACACTGACAATTAAGCCCCATACACACTGGGGACCAGGGACACTTGCGATATAGTTAACTATATCGACAATTCCACTGGATACTCTAGAAATCGGTTACGACATCGTTCACTGATTTCCTAGTGACCTGCTAAACACGCGGGTCATCAGCTATATGGCCAGTGGAAAAAAAAAAAAAATATCGCTGAAAAGTGCCCTTGGAGCGGTACATTTTTATTTCTCATCAACTGTGTATGAGGGCTTTAGAAACATGCACTATGCATGCATCTTCTTTTTAAATAATCGAGCTATGATTTGGCCATTAAAAGAATGATTTGCCAACTATTCATTATGTCTCCAGGATCGGTCAATTATTGATCCATTATCTACCTACTGTATGTATCTATTTAACTGTCTATATAAATATCTATCTATATGTATTGTGCTGGGTTATGCTAATGATTTGCCATCTATGTACCTACCCACATATCTATCTAATGATTTACCATCTATGTATATACCCACCTATCTATCTTTTGATTTAACATCTGTGTACCCTATAGGAGGGCCAAGCTGGTGGTAGCCTCGTGACTCACAAAGAATCATCCTTCAGCACTCAGGAGAGGGAAAACCCCCTGTTAGGGAAACCTCTGGGGACCCGTGGCTGATGGACTGCCCGTCCCTCTGGGCATTAGGAGGCTATGCGGCATTATATTGACAAATTTATCGAAATACTTCATGAATGTGGAAGAATGACATATACATTCATATGAAGCGAAATATACAAATATACCCAATAGCTATCATTGGCTGATGTCATTAATAAAGCTCCTGTCCACATCTCCTGATATTACCCAAATCATATTCCTCACAAAGCTGCGCAATTTGCTGAAGAGGCTGGCCATCCCCATTTGAGAAGCTTTGTCTTTACTGCTAGAACCTCCAAAGATAATAAACAAGCACCAAGGATTTTTTTAGGGTAGCTCCAAGTCTGCAGACACATCCAAGTTAGGAACTTGGTCTGTGAGAAGATACTTACCTCCCACAGGGATCTCTCCCCGAGAAGGCTGGGTATATATGAGGAAACATCAGGTAGCAGGAGATGTATATGGAGGATGGTAATGACCGCAATGATTATGCTGTGTCCACCCACCTATCTTTTAAAGGTATTGCGCTTCACCCACCCAATTATCTATCTACCGACTTACCCAGCCATCTATTTATCTAGCTATCGATCTATCTAATGATTTACCATCTATCTACCTACCTACCCACCCCTCTAACTCTCTTAAAATGTACCATCTATCTACCCACCCATCCATCTATCTATCTATCTATCTATCTATCTATCTATCTATCTATCTATCTATCTATCTATCTTTTGATTTAACATCTGTATACCCACCCACCTATTTGTCTATCAAATGATTTACCACCTGTCTACAAACCCCAAATGGATACCAAAAAACATATTATCAGTAATTAATGATGTTCATTAATTACCTGGCTTGGGTCTCTTGTTGCTGTGCACCATCTTTGATCGTTGACTTGAGGACGATTCTGCAGTCCAGGTCCCGGTCACCCTGCAGTAGTCGCATATTAGGACTTCTTCATCGGTTTCATGTAGACCACTCACCTAAAAAAAAAGGAAAGAGGTATGATAATATGTTCTTGGTATACACTGACAATTAAGCCCCATACACACTGGAGACCAGGGACACTTGCGATATAGTTAACTATATCGACAATTCCACTGGATACTCTAGAAATCGGTTATGACATCGTTCACTGATTTCCTAGTGACCTGCTAAACACGCGGGTCATCAGCTATATGGCCAGTGAAAAAAAAATATCGCTCAAAAGTGCCCTTGGAGCGGTATATTTTTATTTCTCATCAACTGTGTATGAGGGCTTTAGAAACATGCACTATGCATGCATCTTCTTTTTAAATAATCGAGCTATGATTTGGCCATTAAAAGAATGATTTGCCAACTATTCATTATGTCTCCAGGATCGGTCAATTATTGATCCATTACCTACCTACTGTATGTATCTATTTAACTGTCTATATAAATATCTATCTATATGTATTGTGCTGGGTTATGCTAATGATTTGCCATCTATGTACCTACCCACATATCTATCTAATGATTTACCATCTATGTATATACCCACCTATCTATCTTTTGATTTAACATCTGTGTACCCTATAGGAGGGCCAAGCTGGTGGTAGCCTCGTGACTCACAAAGAATCATCCTTCAGCACTCAGGAGAGGGAAAACCCCCTGTGGGGGAAACCTCTGGGGACCCGTGGCTGATGGACTGCCCGTCCCTCTGGGCATTAGGAGGCTATGCGGCATTATATTGACAAATTTATCGAAATACTTCATGAATGTGGAAGAATGACATATACATTCATATGAAGCGAAATATACAAATATACCCAATAGCTATCATTGGCTGATGTCATTAATAAAGCTCCTGTCCACATCTCCTGATATTACCCAAATCATATTCCTCACAAAGCTGCGCAATTTGCTGAAGAGGCTGGCCATCCCCATTTGAGAAGCTTTGTCTTTACTGCTAGAACCTCCAAAGATAATAAACAAGCACCAAGGATTTTTTTAGGGTAGCTCCAAGTCTGCAGACACATCCAAGTTAGGAACTTGGTCTGTGAGAAGATACTTACCTCCCACAGGGATCTCTCCCCGAGAAGGCTGGGTATATATGAGGAAACATCAGGTAGCAGGAGATGTATATGGAGGATGGTAATGACCGCAATGATTATGCTGTGTCCACCCACCTATCTTTTAAAGGTATTGCGCTTCACCCACCCAATTATCTATCTACCGACTTACCCAGCCATCTATTTATCTAGCTATCGATCTATCTAATGATTTACCATCTATCTACCTACCTACCCACCCCTCTAACTCTCTTAAAATGTACCATCTATCTACCCACCCATCCATCTATCTATCTATCTATCTATCTATCTATCTATCTATCTATCTATCTTTTGATTTAACATCTGTATACCCACCCACCTATTTGTCTATCAAATGATTTACCACCTGTCTACAAACCCCAAATGGATACCAAAAAACATATTATCAGTAATTAATGATGTTCATTAATTACCTGGCTTGGGTCTCTTGTTGCTGTGCACCATCTTTGATCGTTGACTTGAGGACGATTCTGCAGTCCAGGTCCCGGTCACCCTGCAGTAGTCGCATATTAGGACTTCTTCATCGGTTTCATGTAGACCACTCACCTAAAAAAAAAGGAAAGAGGTATGATAATATGTTCTTGGTATACACTGACAATTAAGCCCCATACACACTGGAGACCAGGGACACTTGCGATATAGTTAACTATATCGACAATTCCACTGGATACTCTAGAAATCGGTTATGACATCGTTCACTGATTTCCTAGTGACCTGCTAAACACGCGGGTCATCAGCTATATGGCCAGTGAAAAAAAAATATCGCTCAAAAGTGCCCTTGGAGCGGTATATTTTTATTTCTCATCAACTGTGTATGAGGGCTTTAGAAACATGCACTATGCATGCATCTTCTTTTTAAATAATCGAGCTATGATTTGGCCATTAAAAGAATGATTTGCCAACTATTCATTATGTCTCCAGGATCGGTCAATTATTGATCCATTACCTACCTACTGTATGTATCTATTTAACTGTCTATATAAATATCTATCTATATGTATTGTGCTGGGTTATGCTAATGATTTGCCATCTATGTACCTACCCACATATCTATCTAATGATTTACCATCTATGTATATACCCACCTATCTATCTTTTGATTTAACATCTGTGTACCCTATAGGAGGGCCAAGCTGGTGGTAGCCTCGTGACTCACAAAGAATCATCCTTCAGCACTCAGGAGAGGGAAAACCCCCTGTGGGGGAAACCTCTGGGGACCCGTGGCTGATGGACTGCCCGTCCCTCTGGGCATTAGGAGGCTATGCGGCATTATATTGACAAATTTATCGAAATACTTCATGAATGTGGAAGAATGACATATACATTCATATGAAGCGAAATATACAAATATACCCAATAGCTATCATTGGCTGATGTCATTAATAAAGCTCCTGTCCACATCTCCTGATATTACCCAAATCATATTCCTCACAAAGCTGCGCAATTTGCTGAAGAGGCTGGCCATCCCCATTTGAGAAGCTTTGTCTTTACTGCTAGAACCTCCAAAGATAATAAACAAGCACCAAGGATTTTTTTAGGGTAGCTCCAAGTCTGCAGACACATCCAAGTTAGGAACTTGGTCTGTGAGAAGATACTTACCTCCCACAGGGATCTCTCCCCGAGAAGGCTGGGTATATATGAGGAAACATCAGGTAGCAGGAGATGTATATGGAGGATGGTAATGACCGCAATGATTATGCTGTGTCCACCCACTTATCTTTTAAAGGTATTGCGCTTCACCCACCCAATTATCTATCTACCGACTTACCCAGCCATCTATTTATCTAGCTATCGATCTATCTAATGATTTACCATCTATCTACCTACCTACCCACCCCTCTAACTCTCTTAAAATGTACCATCTATCTACCCACCCATCCATCTATCTATCTATCTATCTATCTTTTGATTTAACATCTGTATACCCACCCACCTATTTGTCTATCAAATGATTTACCACCTGTCTACAAACCCCAAATGGATACCAAAAAAACATATTATCAGTAATTAATGATGTTCATTAATTACCTGGCTTGGGTCTCTTGTTGCTGTGCACCATCTTTGATCGTTGACTTGAGGACGATTCTGCAGTCCAGGTCCCGGTCACCCTGCAGTAGTCGCATTTTAGGACTTCTTCATCGGTTTCATGTAGACCACTCACCTAAAAAAAAAGGAAAGAGGTATGATAATATGTTCTTGGTATACACTGACAATTAAGCCCCATACACACTGGGGACCAGGGACACTTGCGATATAGTTAACTATATCGACAATTCCACTGGATACTCTAGAAATCGGTTACGACATCGTTCACTGATTTCCTAGTGACCTGCTAAACACGCGGGTCATCAGCTATATGGCCAGTGAAAAAAAAAAAAAAATATCGCTCAAAAGTGCCCTTGGAGCGGTACATTTTTATTTCTCATCAACTGTGTATGAGGGCTTTAGAAACATGCACTATGCATGCATCTTCTTTTTAAATAATCGAGCTATGATTTGGCCATTAAAAGAATGATTTGCCAACTATTCATTATGTCTCCAGGATCGGTCAATTATTGATCCATTATCTACCTACTGTATGTATCTATTTAACTGTCTATATAAATATCTATCTATATGTATTGTGCTGGGTTATGCTAATGATTTGCCATCTATGTACCTACCCACATATCTATCTAATGATTTACCATCTATGTATATACCCACCTATCTATCTTTTGATTTAACATCTGTGTACCCTATAGGAGGGCCAAGCTGGTGGTAGCCTCGTGACTCACAAAGAATCATCCTTCAGCACTCAGGAGAGGGAAAACCCCCTGTTAGGGAAACCTCTGGGGACCCGTGGCTGATGGACTGCCCGTCCCTCTGGGCATTAGGAGGCTATGCGGCATTATATTGACAAATTTATCGAAATACTTCATGAATGTGGAAGAATGACATATACATTCATATGAAGCGAAATATACAAATATACCCAATAGCTATCATTGGCTGATGTCATTATTAAAGCTCCTGTCCACATCTCCTGATATTACCCAAATCATATTCCTCACAAAGCTGCGCAATTTGCTGAAGAGGCTGGCCATCCCCATTTGAGAAGCTTTGTCTTTACTGCTAGAACCTCCAAAGATAATAAACAAGCACCAAGGATTTTTTTAGGGTAGCTCCAAGTCTGCAGACACATCCAAGTTAGGAACTTGGTCTGTGAGAAGATACTTACCTCCCACAGGGATCTCTCCCCGAGAAGGCTGGGTATATATGAGGAAACATCAGGTAGCAGGAGATGTATATGGAGGATGGTAATGACCGCAATGATTATGCTGTGTCCACCCACCTATCTTTTAAAGGTATTGCGCTTCACCCACCCAATTATCTATCTACCGACTTACCCAGCCATCTATTTATCTAGCTATCGATCTATCTAATGATTTACCATCTATCTACCTACCTACCCACCCCTCTAACTCTCTTAAAATGTACCATCTATCTACCCACCCATCCATCTATCTATCTATCTATCTATCTATCTTTTGATTTAACATCTGTATACCCACCCACCTATTTGTCTATCAAATGATTTACCACCTGTCTACAAACCCCAAATGGATACCAAAAAACATATTATCAGTAATTAATGATGTTCATTAATTACCTGGCTTGGGTCTCTTGTTGCTGTGCACCATCTTTGATCGTTGACTTGAGGACGATTCTGCAGTCCAGGTCCCGGTCACCCTGCAGTAGTCGCATATTAGGACTTCTTCATCGGTTTCATGTAGACCACTCACCTAAAAAAAAAAGGAAAGAGGTATGATAATATGTTCTTGGTATACACTGACAATTAAGCCCCATACACACTGGGGACCAGGGACACTTGCGATATAGTTAACTATATCGACAATTCCACTGGATACTCTAGAAATCGGTTACGACATCGTTCACTGATTTCCTAGTGACCTGCTAAACACGCGGGTCATCAGCTATATGGCCAGTGAAAAAAAAAAATATATATCGCTCAAAAGTGCCCTTGGAGCGGTATATTTTTATTTCTCATCAACTGTGTATGAGGGCTTTAGAAACATGCACTATGCATGCATCTTCTTTTTAAATAATCGAGCTATGATTTGGCCATTAAAAGAATGATTTGCCAAATATTCATTATGTCTCCAGGATCGGTCAATTATTGATCCATTATCTACCTACTGTATGTATCTATTTAACTGTCTATATAAATATCTATCTATATGTATTGTGCTGGGTTATGCTAATGATTTGCCATCTATGTACCTACCCACATATCTATCTAATGATTTACCATCTATGTATATACCCACCTATCTATCTTTTGATTTAACATCTGTGTACCCTATAGGAGGGCCAAGCTGGTGGTAGCATCGTGACTCACAAAGAATCATCCTTCAGCACTCAGGAGAGGGAAAACCCCCAGTGGGGGAAACCTCTGGGGACCCGTGGCTGATGGACTGCCCGTCCCTCTGGGCATTAGGAGGCTATGCGGCATTATATTGACAAATTTATCGAAATACTTCATGAATGTGGAAGAATGACATATACATTCATATGAAGCGAAATATACAAATATACCCAATAGCTATCATTGGCTGATGTCATTAATAAAGCTCCTGTCCACATCTCCTGATATTACCCAAATCATATTCCTCACAAAGCTGCGCAATTTGCTGAAGAGGCTGGCCATCCCCATTTGAGAAGCTTTGTCTTTACTGCTAGAACCTCCAAAGATAATAAACAAGCACCAAGGATTTTTTTAGGGTAGCTCCAAGTCTGCAGACACATCCAAGTTAGGAACTTGGTCTGTGAGAAGATACTTACCTCCCACAGGGATCTCTCCCCGAGAAGGCTGGGTATATATGAGGAAAAATCAGGTAGCAGGAGATGTATATGGATGATGGTAATGACCGCAATGATTATGCTGTGTCCACCCACCTATCTTTTAAAGGTATTGCGCTTCACCCACCCAATTATCTATCTACCGACTTACCCAGCCATCTATTTATCTAGCTATCGATCTATCTAATGATTTACCATTTATCTACCTACCTACCCACCCCTCTAACTCTCTTAAAATGTACCATCTATCTACCCACCCATCCATCTATCTATCTATCTATCTATCTATCTTTTGATTTAACATCTGTATACCCACCCACCTATTTGTCTATCGAATGATTAACCACCTGTCTACAAACCCCAAATGGATACCAAAAAACATATTATCAGTAATTAATGATGTTCATTAATTACCTGGCTTGGGTCTCTTGTTGCTGTGCACCATCTTTGTTCGTTGACTTGAGGACGATTCTGCAGTCCAGGTCCCAGTCACCCTGCAGTAGTCGCATATTAGGACTTCTTCATCGGTTTCATGGAGACCACTCACCTAAAAAAAAAGAAAAGAGGTATGATAATATGTTCTTGGTATACACTGACAATTAAGCCCCATACACACTGGAGACCAGGGACACTTGCGATATAGTTAACTATATCGACAATTCCACTGGATACTCTAGAAATCGGTTACGACATCGTTCACTGATTTCCTAGTGACCTGCTAAACACGCGGGTCATCAGCTATATGGCCAGTGAAAAAAAAAAAAAAAAGATATCGCTCAAAAGTGCCCTTGGAGCGGTACATTTTCATTTCTCGTCAACTGTGTATGAGGGCTTTAGAAACATGCACTATGCATGCATCTTCTTTTTAAATAATCGAGCTATGATTTGGCCATTAAAAGAATGATTTGCCAACTATTCATTATGTCTCTAGGATCGGTCAATTATTGATCCATTATCTACCTACTGTATGTATCTATTTAACTGTCTATATAAATATCTATCTATATGTATTGTGCTGGGTTATGCTAATGATTTGCCATCTATCTACCTACCCACATATCTATCTAATGATTTACCATCTATGGATATACCCACCTATCTATCTTTTGATTTAACATCTGTGTACCCTATAGGAGGGCCAAGCTGGTGGTAGCCTCGTGACTCACAAAGAATCATCCTTCAGCACTCAGGAGAGGGAAAACCCCCTGTGGGGGAAACCTCTGGGGACCCGTGGCTGATGGACTGCCCGTCCCTCTGGGCATTAGGAGGCTATGCGGCATTATATTGACAAATTTATCGAAATACTTCATGAATGTGGAAGAATGACATATACATTCATATGAAGCGAAATATACAAATATACCCTAATAGCTATCATTGGCTGATGTCTTTAATAAAGCACCTGTCCACATCTCCTGATATTACCCAAATCATATTCCTCACAAATCTGCGCAATTTGCTGAAGAGGCTGGCCATCCCCTTTTGAGAAGCTTTGTCTTTACTGCTAGAACCTCCAAAGATAATAAACAAGCACCAAGGATTTTTTTAGGGTAGCTCCAAGTCTGCAGGCACATCCAAGTTAGGAACTTGGTCTGTGACAAGATACTTACCTCCCACAGGGATCTCTCCCCGAGAAGGCTGGGTATATATGAGGAAACATCAGGTAGCAGGAGATATATATGGAGGATGGTAATGACCGCAATGATTATGCTGTGTCCACCCACCTATCTTTTAAAGGTATTGCGCTTCACCCACCCAATTATCTATCTACCGACTTACCCAGCCATCTATTTATCTAGCTATCAATCTATCTAATGATTTACCATCTATCTACCTACCTACCCACCCCTCTAACTCTCTTAAAATGTACCATCTATCTACCCACCCATCCATCTATCTATCTTTTGATTTAACATCTGTATACCCACCCACCTATTTGTCTATCGAATGATTAACCACCTGTCTACAAACCCCAAATGGATACCAAAAAACATATTATCAGTAATTAATGATGTTCATTAATTACCTGGCTTGGGTCTCTTGTTGCTGTGCACCATCTTTGTTCGTTGACTTGAGGACGATTCTGCAGTCCAGGTCCCGGTCACCCTGCAGTAGTCGCATATTAGGACTTCTTCATCGGTTTCATGGAGACCACTCACCTAAAAAAAAAGAAAAGAGGTATGATAATATGTTCTTGGTATACACTGACAATTAAGCCCCATACACACTGGAGACCAGGGGCACTTGCGATATAGTTAACTATATCGACAATTCCACTGGATACTCTAGAAATCGGTTACGACATCGTTCACTGATTTCCTAGTGACCTGCTAAACACGCGGGTCATCAGCTATATGGCCAGTGAAAAAAAAAAAAAAAGATATCGCTCAAAAGTGCCCTTGGAGCTGTATATTTTCATTTCTCATCAACTGTGTATGAGGGCTTTAGAAACATGCACTATGCATGCATCTTCTTTTTAAATAATCGAGCTATGATTTGGCCATTAAAAGAATGATTTGCCAACTATTCATTATGTCTCCAGGATCGGTCAATTATTGATCCATTATCTACCTACTGTATGTATCTATTTAACTGTCTATATAAATATCTATCTATATGTATTGTGCTGGGTTATGCTACTGATTTGCCATCTATCTACCTACCCACATATCTATCTAATGATTTACCATCTATGGATATACCCACCTATCTATCTTTTGATTTAACATCTGTGTACCCTATAGGAGGGCCAAGCTGGTGGTAGCCTCGTGACTCACAAAGAATTATCCTTCAGCACTCAGGAGAGGGAAAACCCCCTGTGGGGGAAACCTCTGGGAACCCGTGGCTGATGGACTGCCCGTCCCTCTGGGCATTAGGAGGCTATGCGGCATTATATTGACAAATATAATGAAATACTGTATGAATGTGGAAGAATGACATATACATTCATATGAAGCGAAATATACAAATATACCCTAATAGCTATCATTGGCTGATGTCATTAATAAAGCTCCTGTCCACATCTCCTGATATTACCCAAATCATATTCCTCACAAAGCTGCGCAATTTGCTGAAGAGGCTGGCCATCCCCATTTGAGAAGCTTTGTCTTTACTGCTAGAACCTCCAAAGATAATAAACAAGCACCAAGGATTTTTTTAGGGTAGCTCCAAGTCTGCAGGCACATCCAAGTTAGGAACTTGGTCTGTGACAAGATACTTACCCCCCACAGGGATCTCTCCCCGAGAAGGCTGGGTATATATGAGGAAACATCAGGTAGCAGGAGATGTATATGGAGGATGGTAATGACCGCAATGATTATGGTGTGTCCACCCACCTATCTTTTAAAGGTATTGCGCTTCACCCACCCAATTATCTATCTACCGACTTACCCAGCCATCTATTTATCTAGCTATCAATCTATCTAATGATTTACCATCTATCTACCTACCTACCCACCCCTCTAACTCTCTTAAAATGTACCATCTATCTACCCACCCATCCATCTATCTATCTATCTATCTTTTGATTTAACATCTGTATACCCACCCACCTATTTGTCTATCGAATGATTAACCACCTGTCTACAAACCCCAAATGGATACCAAAAAACATATTATCAGTAATTAATGATGTTCATTATTTACCTGGCTTGGGTCTCTTGTTGCTGTGCACCATCTTTGTTCGTTGATTTGAGGACGATTCTGCAGTCCAGGTCCCGGCCACCCTGCAGTAGTCACATATTAGGACTTCTTCATCGGTTTCATGGAGACCACTCACCTAAAAAAAAATAAAAGAGGTATGATAATATGTTCTTGGTATACACTGACAATTAAGCCCCATACACACTGGAGACCAGGGACACTTGCGATATAGTTAACTATATCGACAATTCCACTGGATACTCTAGAAATCGGTTACGACATCGTTCACTGATTTCCTAGTGACCTGCTAAACACGCGGGTCATCAGCTATATGGCCAGTGAAAAAAAAAAAAAAAGATATCGCTCAAAAGTGCCCTTGGAGCGGTATATTTTCATTTTTCGTCAACTGTGTATGAGGGCTTTAGAAACATGCACTATGCATGCATCTTCTTTTTAAATAATCGAGCTATGATTTGGCCATTAAAAGAATGATTTGCCAACTATTCATTATGTCTCCAGGATCGGTCAATTATTGATCCATTATCTACCTACTGTATGTATCTATTTAACTGTCTATATAAATATCAATCTATATGTATTGTGCTGGGTTATGCTAATGATTTGCCATCTATCTACCTACCCACATATCTATCTAATGATTTACCATCTATGGATATACCCACCTATCTATCTTTTGATTTAACATCTGTGTACCCTATAGGAGGGCCAAGCTGGTGGTAGCCTCGTGACTCACAAAGAATCATCCTTCAGCACTCAGGAGAGGGAAAACCCCCTGTGGGGGAAACCTCTGGGGACCCGTGGCTGATGGACTGCCCGTCCCTCTGGGCATTAGGAGGCTATGCAGAGTTATATTAACAAATATAATGAAATACTGTATGAACATGGAAGAATGAAATATACTTTCATATGAAAAGAAATATACAAATATACCCTAATAGCTATCATTGGCTGATGTCATTAATAAAGCTCCTGTCCACATCTCCTGATATGACCCAAATCATATTCCTCACAAATCTGCGCAATTTGCTGAAGAGGCTGGCCATCCCCATTTGAGAAGCATTGTATTTATCTGCTAGAACCTCCAAAGATAATAAACAAGCACCAAGGATTTTTTTAGGGTAGCTCCAAGTCTGCAGGCACATCCAAATTAGGAACTTGGTCTGTGAAAAGATACTTAACTCCCACAGGGATCTCTCCCCAAGAAGGCTGGGTATATACAGTATGAGGAAACATCAGGTAGCAGGGGATGTATATGGAGGATGGTAATGACAGCAATGATTATGCTGTGTCCACCCACCTATCTTTTAAAGGTATTGCGCTTCACCCACCCATTTATCTATCTACCGACCTACCCAGCCATCTATTTATCTAGCTATCGAGCTATCTAATGATTTACCATCTATCTACCTACCTAACTCTCTAAAAATGTACCATCTATCTACCCACCCATCCATCTATCTATCTA
Source organism: Crinia signifera (assembly GCF_055691185.1). Classification (NCBI taxonomy): domain Eukaryota; kingdom Metazoa; phylum Chordata; class Amphibia; order Anura; family Myobatrachidae; genus Crinia; species Crinia signifera. The sequence goes on from NC_139222.1 coordinate 43,017,693, forward strand.
TCTATCTATCTATCTATCTATCTATCTATCTATCTATCTATCTATCTATCTATCTTTTGATTTAACATGTGTACCCACACACCTATTTGTCTATCAAATGATTTACCACCTGTCTACAAACCCACCCATCTATCTATATATCTATCTATCTATACAGTATATCTATCTATCAGTATTGCGCTCAGTGAAAAAAATATGTGGGTACCAAGGATTACAACTCCCTGCTGGCCAAGATGCACTATTACACAAGGTGTGAGGGATCACCCACCTATCTTTTACAGGTATTGCGCTTCACCCACCCAATTATCTATCTACAGACTTACCCAGCCATCTATTTATCTAGCTATCGATCTATCTAATGACTTACCATTGTCTACCTACCTACCCCTCTAACTCTCTAAAAATGTACCATCTATCTACCCACCCATCCATCAATCTATCTATCTTTTGATTTAACATGTGTACCTACCCACCTATTTGTATATCAAATGATTTACCACCTGTCCACAAACCCACCGATCTATTTATCTGTCTATCTATCTACCTATCTATCAGTATTGCGCTCAGTGAAAAAAATATGTGGGTACCAAGGATTACAACTCCCTGCTGGCCGAGATGCACTATTACACAAGGAGTGAGGGATCACCCACCTATCTTTTACAGGTATTGCGCTTCACCCACCCAATTATCTATCTAACGACTTTCCCAGCCATCTATTTATCTAGCTATTGATCTATCTAATGATTTACCATCTATCTACCTACCTAGCCCTCTAACTCTCTAAAAATGTACAATCTATCTACCCACCCATCCATCTATCTATCTTTTGATTTAACATGTGTACCCACCCACCTATTTGTCTATCAAATGATTTACCACCTGTCTACAAACCCACCCATCTATTTATCTATCTATCACTATTGCGCTCAGTGAAAAAAATATGTGGGTACCAAGGATTACAACTCATTGCTGGCCGAGATGCACTATTACACAAGGAGTGAGGGATCACCCACCTATCTTTTACAGGTATTGCGCTTCACCCACCCAATCATCTATCTACCGACCTACCCAGCCATCTATTTATCTAGCTATCTATCTATCTAATGATTTACCATCTATCTACCTACCTAACCCTCTAAAAATGTACCATCTATCTACCCACCCAACCATCTATCTATCTATATATCTTTTGATTTAACATGTGTACCCACCCACCTATTTGTCTATCAAATGATTTACCACCTGTCTACAAACCCAGGTGGACCAAGCTGGTGGTAGCCTCGTGACTCACAAAGAATCATCCTTCAGCACTCAGGAGAGGCAAAACCCCCTGTGGGGGAAACCTCTGGGGACCCGTGGCTGATGGACTGCCCGTCCCTCTGGGCATTAGGAGGCTATGCAGAGTTATATTAACAAATATAATGAAATACTGTATGAACATGGAAAAATGAAATATACATTCATATGAAAAGAAATATACAAATATACCCTAATAGCTATCATTGGCTGATGTCATTAATAAAGCTCCTGTCCACATCTCCTGATATGACCCAAATCCTATTTCTCACAAATCTGCGCAATTTGCTGAAGAGGCTGGCCATCCCCATTTGAGAAGCATTGTATTTATCTGCTAGAACCTCCAAAAATAATAAACAAGCACCAAGGATTTTTTTAGGGTAGCTCCAAGTCTGCAGGCACATCCAAATTAGGAACTTGGTCTGTGAAAAGATACTTAACTCCCACAGGGATATCTCCCCAAAAAGGCTGGGTATATACAGTATGAGGAAACATCAGGTAGCAGGGGATGTATATGGAGGATGGTAATGACAGCAATGATTATGCTGTGTCCACCCACCTATCTTTTAAAGGTATTGCGCTTCACCCACCCATTTATCTATCTACCGACCTACCCAGCCATCTATTTATCTAGCTATCGAGCTATCTAATGATTTACCATCTATCTACCTACCTAACTCTCTAAAAATGTACCATCTATCTACCCACCCATCCATCTACCTATCTATCTATCTTTTGATTTAACATGTGTACCCACACACCTATTTGTCTATCAAATGATTTACCACCTGTCTACAAACCCACCCATCTATCTATATATCTATCTATCTATACAGTATATCTATCTATCAGTATTGCGCTCAGTGAAAAAAATATGTGGGTACCAAGGATTACAACTCCCTGCTGGCCAAGATGCACTATTACACAAGGAGTGAGGGATCACCCACCTATCTTTTACAGGTATTGCGCTTCACCCACCCAATTATCTATCTACCGACTTACCCAGCCATCTATTTATCTAGCTATCGATCTATCTAATGATTTACCATTGTCTACCTACCTACTCCTCTAACTCTCTAAAAATGTACCATCTATCTGCCCACCCATCCATCTATCTATCTTTTGATTTAACATGTGTACCTACCCACCTATTTGTATATCAAATGATTTACCACCTGTCCACAAACCCACCGATCTATTTATCTGTCTATCTATCTATCTACCTATCTATCAGTATTGCGCTCAGTGAAAAAAATATGTGGGTACCAAGGATTACAACTCCCTGCTGGCCGAGATGCACTATTACACAAGGAGTGAGGGATCACCCACCTATCTTTTACAGGTATTGCGCTTCACCCACCCAATTATCTATCTAACGACTTTCCCAGCCATCTATTTATCTAGCTATCGATCTATCTAATGATTTACCATCTATCTACCTACCTAGCCCTCTAACTCTCTAAAAATGTACCATCTATCTACCCACCCATCCATCGATCTATCTATCTTTTGATTTAACATGTGTACCTACCCACCTATTTGTATATCAAATGATTTACCACCTGTCCACAAACCAACCAATCTATTTATCTATCTATCTATCTATCTATCTATCTATCTATCTACCTATCTATCAGTATTGCGCTCAGTGAAAAAAATATGTGGGTACCAAGGTTTACAACTCCCTGCTGGCCGAGATGCACTATTACACAAGGAGTGAGGGATCACCCACCTATCTTTTACAGGTATTGCGCTTCACCCACCCAATTATCTATCTAACGACTTTCCCAGCCATCTATTTATCTAGCTATCGATCTATCTAATGATTTACCATCTATCTACCTACCTACCCCTCTAACTCTCTAAAAATGTACCATCTATCTACCCATCCATCTATCTATCTATCTATCTATCTATCTATCTTTTGATTTAACATGTGTACCCAACCACCTATTTGTCTATCAAATGATTTACCACCTGTCTACAAACCCCCCCATCTATTTATCTATCTATCTATCTATCTATCTATCTATCTATCTATCTATCTATCACTATTGCGCTCAGTGAAAAAAATATGTGGGTACCAAGGATTACAACTCCCTGCTGGCCGAGATGCACTATTACACAAGGAGTGAGGGATCACCCACCTATCTTTTACAGGTATTGCGCTTCACCCACCCAATTATCTATCTACAGACCTACCCAGCCATCTATTTATCTAGCTATCGATCTATCTAATGATTTACCATCTATCTATCTACCTACCTACCCTCTAAAAATGTACCATCTATCTACCCACCCATCCATCTATCTATCTTTTGATTTAACATGTGTACCCACCCACCTATTTGTCTATCAAATGATTTACCACCTGTCTACAAACCCACCCATCTATTTATCTATTTATATATCTATCTATCAGTATTGCGCTCAGTGAAAAAAATATGTGGGTACCAAGGATTACAACTCCCTGCTGGCCGAGATGCACTATTACACAAGGAGTGAGGGATCACCCACCTATCTTTTACAGGTATTGCGCTTCACCCACTGACTCACCTATCTATCTAACCCTCCACCCAGCCATCTATTTATCTATCTATCAAAATATCTAATGAGTCCTATTTGTGAAGTGCAAATGTATACCAAAAACATATTATCAGTAATTAATTTTCATTAATTACCTGACTTGGGTCTCTTGTTGCTGTGCACCATCTTTGTTCATTGACTTGAGGACGATTCTGCAGTCCAGGTCCCGGTCACCCTGCAGTAGTCGCATATTAGGACTTCTTCATCGGTTTAATGGAGACCACTCACCTAAAAAAAAACGAAAGAGGCATGATAATATGTTCTTGGTATACACTGACAATTAAGCCCCATACACACTGGAGACCAGGGACACTTGCGATATAGTTAACTATATCGACAATTCCACTGGATACTCTAGAAATCGGTTACGACATCGTTCACTGATTTCCTAGTGACCTGCTAAACACGCGGGTCATCAGCTATATGGCCAATGAAAAAAATGCCCTTGGAGCGGTATATTTTCATTTCTCGTCAACTGTGTATGAGGGCTTTAGAAACAAGCACTATGCATGTATCTTCTTTTTAAATAATCGAGCTATGATTTGGCCATTAAAAGAATGATTTGCCAACTATTCATTATGTCTCCAGGATCGTTCAATTATTGATCCATTATCTACCTACTGTATGTATCTATTTAACTGTCTATATAAATATCTATCTATGTGTATTGTGCTGGGTTATGCTAATGATTTGCCATCTATCTACCTACCCACATATCTATCTAATGATTTACCATCTATGGATATACCCACCTATCTATCTTTTGATTTAACATCTGTGTACCCTATAGGAGGGCCAAGCTGGTGGTAGCCTCGTGACTCACAAAGAATCATCCTTCAGCACTCAGGAGAGGGAAAACCCCCTGTGGGGGAAACCTCTGGGGACCCGTGTCTGATGGACTACCCGTCCCTCTGGGCATTAGGAGGCTATGCGGCATTATATTGACAAATATAACGAAATACTGTATGAATGTGGAAGAATGACATATACATTCATATGAAGCGAAATATACAAATATACCCTAATAGCTATCATTGGCTGATGTCATTAATAAAGCTCCTGTCCACATCTCCTGATATTACCCAAATCATATTCCTCACAAAGCTGCGCAATTTGCTGAAGAGGCTGGCCATCCCCATTTGAGAAGCTTTGTCTTTACTGCTAGAACCTCCAAAGATAATAAACAAGCACCAAGGATTTTTTTAGGGTAGCTCTAGCTATCGATCTATCTAATGATTTACCATCTATCTACCTACCTACCCACCCCTCTAACTCTCTTAAAATGTACCATCTATCTACCCACCCATCCATCCATCTATCTATCTATCTATCTTTTGATTTAACATCTGTATACCCACCCACCTCTTTGTCTATCGAATGATTTACCACCAGTATACAAACCCCAAATGGATACCAAAAACATTTTATTAGTAATTAATGATGTTCATTAATTACCTGGCTTGGGTCTCTTGTTGCTGTGCACCATCTTTGTTCGTTGACTTGAGGACGATTCTGCAGTCCAGGTCCTGGTCACCCTGCAGTAGTCACATATTAGGACTTCTTCATCACTTTCATGGAGACCACTCACCTAAAAAAAAAGGAAAGAGGTATGATAATATGTTCTTGGTATACACTGACAATTAAGCCCCATACACACTGGAGACCAGAGACACTTGCGATAAAGTTAACTATATCAACAATTCCACTGGATAATCTAGAAATCAGGGTACTTATGTAGTATCTGGGCGTCCGATTTTAAGATCGGGTCGGAAAATCACATTGCATCGCGTAGTATCGCATGCGATTTTGCATAGGATTCAATGTTAACATGGTCCTGTTCATTTCCCCTCTAGTGGGCATAGAGTTTACTTTATATAGTGTGGCGAGCGCAGCGAGTCACCGAGCCCGAAGCGTGGCGAGCGACCACGGATTACTTAAAATGTTTTCCGTGGCCCCTCGCCGGGTTTGCCACGCCACGGTATATAAAATCAACTCTATGCCCACTTGGATAGTGGGGAAATGAACAGGACCTTGTTAACCTTGTTAAGGTAAGGCATACAATCACAAAATCGGACGCCCAGATACTACATAAGTACCGAAATCAGTTACCGATATCGTTCACCGATGTCCCAGTGACCTGCTAAACACGCGGGTCATCAGCTATATAGTAGTTACTGATCACCTCATCGCGCAGGGATGATCGGTAACTACTCATGATGTTAATATTCTTTTGATACAATGAGTTTGCGGTTTCCTCTCCCCCTACCCCCCACAGACTTAATCACCATAACAACATTAATAATGTAGGATATATATAGTGCTGCTTTCCAAAGAGCGCAGGACAAGGTCACAACCCCCTTTTTTTCTGGATATATATATATATATATTGGATGAACGGCGCCACTTGTGCTTTAGAACGCATAAAAAAACAATAATATTTCCTTATTTATATAGGGTGTCTGCCAATCTTCAAGTAAAAGTAATGGTATGTTACTTAAAAAACATAAAGGCAATGTATGAATATATCGGCGACTAATTATTGCAAACCCGCTGAATATAAATATATATATATATATATATATATATATATGGGCAATATAAAACAATTATATAAAAATATCAATTTATTAAATGACAAATTTGGTTACAAAAACATAAAATTCTAAAACATTTTTTGAGTTTTAAGAAAAAATGTTTATAAAAATTGGACATACTGTACATTATAAAAAGACAGGATTATTAGTAAAGAAAGTGCTTATCTTAGATAATGGTAGGAGGAAAGATCGCCAACGCGTTTCGTCTTATGTGACTTTTCTTATGTCACATTTCCTTATACTTATCACTTGCTTCATTAAATGAACTTAAATGCCACAATTTCATTGTGGCAACACACTTCATCTGGAAAGGACCACGATCTTCCCGTACATGAAACAATGAGCGGGTGTGGAAAATCTACAACATCGAGTATATCACTAGCATTCTCTGAAAGTCATCTGCCTCCTTTGCCAGAGTCTTGCCACCATGGAAAGATTACAACTTTTTTGCCATCTGAGTGTGGGGTAGGGATGGCCATCGACCATCGATGATTCAACATCATCAATGGTTTATGTACATCGATAGGGAGAACCAGATGGTTTCCCTACATCGATGGCACAGCTCCACCCCCGACACCCGTGAAGCACCACCAACATGTTTTGATTGGCCCACAGCGCAATCACTCAAACATAATAGAGGACCGTCGATATATAAAACTATGGTCACCCATTGAATAGTTTTCCACTATCAATGGCCAGTTGCACTTTTGCCATCGATGGCAACCATCGATGGCAAAGCCACCAATGGCCATCCTTAGTAGAGGGTGTCTTCTAATAAAGATCTTCCGTTCACCTCTGAATAGTCTCTATCAGCTTTGGGTTAGATTACAATCTTGATTTCCTGCTTGGCTCCTGCAATTGCTGATCAACCACAAGAGCTCCATTATCTGTTCTACAAAACAATCAGCTCCTCTCATCAAATATCGCGGCCACATTGTGCATAACTGTGTTCTTGTCCCTGTCTCTCGCTGCCTCTTCCTGCTACCTCACACCATTTGGGTTGCCTCAGAGCAATGCTGCTGACATCAGACACAAATGGGTTTATCTGCATTTGCTGCTGACCTCTTATATCTCAGTGGCTGTTAGATCATACAGGGTGTCACTGGACTGCAGGGCCACGGACTGGTATATCCAAAATATATTGGGGCCCATAGCAACATTCTGAAGGGACTCCTGTCACAATGATTCTTGAGGGACACCTCTCTAAAGCATATATTAATTGCATGCCCCATAATAGTACCCTAGTTAATATTATGCCCAAACGTAGAGCCCTAGTTTACATTATGTCACATTGCAGGGCTGCCAATACACATTATACTATACATTATCCCCAATTCCCATTATATAGTATCCCCAGTTCATATTATGCCACATTATGCCCCTGTTCACATTGTGCCTCATTTGAATAGAGTGCCAGATGATGCTCCAACAGTGGGGATCCTGACAGTCAGTATCCCGGCGTCAGGATCCCGGCTGCCGGTGCTTCGACAAGGGGGACCCCGACTCACAGGGGCTATTGTGGGGGTCCACCGGCCCACAGCGTGGCAAGTGCAGCGAGCCCCCAACAGCCTTCTTTGCACTCGCCCCCCCCCCTGTCGGAGCACCGGCAGTAGGGATCCGGATGTCAAGATACAGACTGTCGGGATCCCCACTGTCGGAGCCCCATATCACACCCATTTTAGTGCCCTCCAGTATGCTATGTGATAGTACATCCATTTCATATTGTACCATATTACAGAGCCCCAGTTATTATTATTATTATTATTATTATGCAACATTATAATTTATAGTTTCATGCACATTACATACAGCAGATCATATTGACAGATTACAGTGTACTCCAATTCAAATTATGCAACATTTCAACGCCCCCTTACCATTTTAACATTCACTACACATTCCTGAGGGGCAGATGTATGAAGTCGGGATAATTGATGAAGTGACAGTGATAATGCAGCAGCCATTAGCCCCCAACTGTCATTTTTCAGACCCAGTCTGTAACTTGGGCAGTGATATCCCTGCAGCTGATTGGCTGCAGGGATATCACTGCCCACTGTTTGACTTTCCCAGACTTAATACAGCTCTGCCATTGAAAATTTTAAGTCACACAACTTTGGCTGGGCAATCGATCAGACTCAATTGTTTACCTTTTAGTACATAAGGCTGTATATTCACAATTAAGCAGTGAAAACAATGAGCTTCTTTTATCCAGGTTGCAGTCAAAACTGTCACTGTCGCCGTCGTCATCGTTTATTTTGTGTCTGTGACGTCACAAGAGACTGCTCTCGTCCCGCCCCTAAGCGTCTCGAGGCCGTAAGGTGACGCAATGCTCACGTGCTGAAAAGGGCAGCCAATGGACGTGTCGCACGGTGGGATCACGTGGGGATCACGTGGGGAAGGTCGGTGGAGCGTGCGGAATATTGGTGGCTGAGTTACGGCGGCAGGGGAGGGAGCGCCATGTAGGCAGTGCGGGCCCGGGGCGGTCATGCCGGCAGCACAGCAGGGGAGACCAGGGGTAGTCACTGCAGAGATTTAGGGGGCAGGGGAGCGCCAACCGCTAGTATATGGTGATGCGGGATAAGTCATGTGGCAGACATGACAGATGGATGCAGGCGGTTGTATCTGTCTGCTCTTGTGTCTGTGGCTGTGTTTCTCTGTCCCCTTACTCGCGGTAACACAAGGGGAAGAGCTGCTCACTGGCACAGGGTCACTAGCCTTTTTTTATAGTGTCCCCACCACAATAACAGTGCAACTCAAATAGGTAATCATCTGTAATATCGCTGCAACATTATTATCGTCATCATCTGTGTCACCACCACAATAACCTACTAACTCTACATCTCACTAACTAAGCCGATAACTTCAATATCTGCTGTGGTCCCCAAGAGATACATCTAGCGGATACTTAATATGTGGGGGGTATGCCACAAATATTCCTTAATAAATAAACCCTATAGTGCAAAATAATGCTTCACATCTGTAATATTTCTATTTTCATCACAACAGTGACACTACAACTCCATAATACTGTCACTTGTATGGGTTAACAAAATTAGGTGAGAGTTTCCACCGAGTTTTATTGCCAGCACCACATCTTGTACCCCTTGTGTCTCAAATTAGCATAAATGTGCCAGCAGCCTAAAGGGGCTGCGAGCAGTTCAGCCTGAGTCTCCGAAACACTGCTGGCAGAGAGTGAAACTACATCTCTTTCTCACACATGCACAAACACAGAAAGTAGCAGATTCGTTTTCAAAGATTTTGCCCCCTTCCAACGGGTACACATGCTCTGGCACAGTGGAGCAGAGCATAGTGTACCTGTTGGAAGGGGGCATGTGAGCGGGTCTACTATATGGATGTTGTATACAGACAGACAATGATTGTAGTCTGCATTACTGTGAGGCCCACGGTTCCCGACCTCGCTGCCCGGTAAACTGGTGTTCTGTTCCAAAAGCAAGAAACCTGGAAAGCCTTATGGTTGCCGCCAAAGAGGTTACTTCCGCTTCTGGGTAGTTCCGTTTTTATTAATGAAGATTTTACTATAGAAAGAGAGACTTTTCAAAAGAAAACATCCTTGAAAAAGCATCCTGCGGATGTGAAATGCGCTGGCGGAGTAGAGGTACACCTGGAGGAACAAACACTGCCAGTCCCGACACGGCAGATATGAAAGACCGGTAACTTCATCAAAGGACTCCTGCCGAGTCCGACCTCCCCTGCATGCTCAGCAGCGGACCTTCACAAGCTGCCCGGCTGCCAGTTGGAGTACAGTATCTGCACAGACATACTCCAGGTAGGGTTGAATAGGGACAGCTAGTAAACTTGGCTTGCTGTATACCAAATCCTTGACTGGTGTTCCCAAACTGCCCATAAAGGGACTGTAAACATTGTGCATCCTGTTTTATTTTATTTTTATTATTTTTTATTTATATTTTTTATTTTTTAAGCTTTTTATTTATTTTCACTTTATCTCTTCTACTTTTTTCTGCTTTCTTATCCTTGCCCCTCTCTCATAGTACAAGCTCTTTTTTTCTGTTTTCAGCCATCTTTATTTGTTTATACAATTACCAAGACTCCGAGTGCCGCTTTATTGCACTAGTTTAATCCAGGTGCTAAATCGACGTTTCGGGGGTCGGCGGCCTTATCGTCATTGTATCCTGAAGACGGATCCATTTAGCACATCGATTAAACTAGTCCAACTTGTTTCTACATTTACCAAGACCCCGAGTGCCGCTTTATTTCCGTTGCGTGCTCTCTCTCTCCTGTATATATAAGAGAGTGCCAAAACTTGGTAGTTAATAATGTACTTTTTAATAAATATAAGTCTCAAAACATCAATTTCACAGCACTAGTTAAAAAAAACCTTATTTAAAAGATGTAATAGATATTGCACTTCTTTTAATTAATAATGCCCAGATCTCAGTGCTATGCTTAACCTCCTGAAAAGTCAGTTGACCTGATTGTACAGCTTATTGTCACAGTGTCATAGCTATCTTCTGATGATACCGTTGCACCCCGATAGCAGAGAAACACGTTGAGACGGGACATTGCACTACCTTTATCTGCTCTTCTGAGCGCCCACCCTCCCTGACCTGTGAGCCCTTTACCCAGACGAACTGCTGACAGTACAAGACAGGTAACAGATATTGCATCTCCAGGCTGACGGCTATTACACATTGATGGGTGAGAACTGTGACAATAAGCTATACAGTCAGGTCGACTGACTTAAGTGCAGGTGAGTGGGATTTTTTTGCCTGTACAGTATATTATGATTCTTAGGTTGCTTTTGTATGTGTATAGGTGTAACATTTTTTATGTATAATCATTTTTATGTATAATCGTTATTTATATTTATTTTTTATGTGGAACAACTTGCATGTCGTTTTAAGAGAGATCCCTGCACGACACAGATTCATCAAATTGCCACCATAGAATATAGCTAAGAGAGATAAACAAGCACAGTATGCCTCTGTGATCTAAAAAAGGGACAAAGACCAATCTGAATATGACACCTCCCATCCACTGCACACCTCTAATAAGTAGGGATGTGCACCAGCCACTTTTCGGGTTTTGGGTTCTGATTACCTTGAGGTTTTGGGTTCTAATGGGTTTTGGCAAAACACCTCCTAAGTGTTTTGTGTTTGGATTTCTTGGGTTTTGGGTTCTGATTTTTTTGTTTAAAAAGCATAAAAACTGCTAAAATCACAGAATTTTGTTTTTTTTGCTCCTACGCTATATTAACCTCAATAACATTCATTTCCACTCATTTCCAGTCTATTCTTAACACCTCACAATATTGTTTTTAGGGCAAAAGGTTGCACCGAGGTAGCTGGATAACTATGCTAAGCCACACAAGTGTGCGGCACAAACACGTGGCTCATGTAAGAGTGACACTGCAGAGGTAGATACGGCAGTATTAGGCAGTGGGCCCCAGACCAGACAGGTAGATACAGCAGTACTAGGCACCAGACAGCTAGATACGGCAGTACTAGGCACCAGACAGTAGATATGACAGTATTAGGCAGTGGGCCCCAGACCAGACAGGTTGATACGGCAGTACTAGGCACCAGACAGTAGATATGACAGTATTAGGCAGTGGGCCCAAGACCAGACAGGTAGATACGGCAGTACTAGGCACCAGACAGTAGATATGACAGTATTAGGCAGTGGGCCCCAAACCAGACAGCTAGATACGGCAGTACTAGGCACCAGACAGTAGATATGACAGTATTAGGCAGTGGACCCCAGACCAGACAGGTAGATACGGCAGTACTAGGCACCAGACAGTAGATACGACAGTATTAGGCAGTGGGCCCCAAACCAGACAGGTAGATACGGCAGTACTAGGCACCAGACAGGTAAATACGGCAGTACTAGGCACAAGACAGGTAGATACGTCAGCAATACTAGTATGTGCACCAGCAGAATTTATAATAATTAATTTTATTATTAGGTACTGCTTGCCAGTGACACTCAGTGGCACACGTCAGTGCACCAGCAGCATGGAATTATTTTTTACAGTCCCACACAGCACAAGTATTATTTTTTAATTAAATTAGATATAGCAGCCTAGTATGTACTTGCACTACTAGGTAGGTACACTTAGGCAGTAGAACTGCCCGTGGCAACAGTGGACTGAGTAAATAATACTGGCAACCTCTATTCACAGTATTCAGTGCAGGCAGCACCAGTGGACTATATATAATTCAATTAATTATTAATAATATAGCAGCCTAGTAGGTAGAGAAAATAAACTACTACGTAGGTAGCCAGGCAGGCAGGCAGTAGCACTGCCAGTGGTCACCTCAAAAGGTACTGTAGTTATATTGCACACCACCAGTAGCTTTATGCAGTGCACCAGCAGAATTTATATAATAATTAATTTTATATTAGGTACTGCTTGGCAGTGGCACTCAGTGGCACACGTCAGTGCACCAGCAGCATGGAATTATTTTTTACAGTCCCACACAGCACAAGTATTATTTTTTAATTAAATTAGATATAGCAGCCTAGTATGTACTAGGTAGGTACACTAGGTAGGCAGAAGCACTGCCAGTGGCAACAGTGGACTGAGTAAATAATACTGGCAGATTCAGTGCAGGCAGCACCTTTGGACTATATATATAATATAATTAATTAATTATTAATATATAATATAATATTACAGGCACAGCACAGCACCAGAGGTAGGCCCCAGCACAGAGGAGACAGTAGTACTACAGGTACACAGTTAGACTGTTCTCCTAAGCAGAGAGGAGAACAGAGTACACAGCAGCACTGAGGGAGACAGCTCCAGCAAATAAAATAATTGATTACAGCACAGCACACCAGAGGTAGACCGCACAGAGGAGACAGTAGTACTACAAGTACACAGTTAGACTGTTCTCCTAAGCAGAGAACAGAGTACACAGCAGCACTGAGGGAGACAGCCCCAGCAAATAAAATAATTAATTACAGCACAGCAGCACACCAGAGGTAGACCGCACAGAGGAGACAGTAGTACTACAAGTACACAGTTAGACTACACAGCAGCACTGAGAGACAGCACCAGCGATTGAAAAATATTGCCCTCAAGGTCAAGCTCAAGTTTAAGCCCCAGCAGTAGCACCAACACACCCGCTCCCAACCCACTACTTGACTGGAGTGAAGATGGCAGGCGCGGCAGGCGCTTTTAAAGCCTCGCGAAATCCGGCGCCGGGAGATGATTTTCTGACCATGCGGACGGACCGAGTCAGGCGGGAATCTCTGAGCGCTGCTCGGAATCGGGCTAGGAATGATGACGTCCGTGGGGGCTCGGATCTCCGGAATCCGAGTCTGCACATCTCTACTAATAAGCCACACCTTTGCCACCGCTGACCTCTGTCAGTCTGCTCACATGACCGGAAATAGGGCAATGACATGCATACGATACAACCGGAAGTGGGGCAGAAGTGAGCCACGAGTGTTCCATGGACCAAACACTGGACTTTTTGGCACCAAAAGGAGCGCATGATTGGCCCCTAGCACTATAAGGACTCGTTTCAGTGCTACCAACACTAAACCAACACAGATTTCCTTGATAAAGACCCAAGTACGGGTCGAACCTTGCCACAACCCCACTTGGAGAGATGCTTGCTGGGACCCTGGAAGCCTTTACTTAATGACAGTGACTGTCACTTTAAGCACTTTTGAGAACTTTTTAACCTAGTTCTCCACCGATTACGGTAATTTCTCCCCCCATGGTGAATCCTTTTTTTAATGGGGTTTTTTATATTGATAATGTACATTCTGTCTACATGTGATTTGTTATAATAAAACAGTGCTGTAATATATATGTTTTTATTCCTTACCATATATACAAATACGCCTGGATGTGAGCGGGTGTACACAGAATAACAAGTCCTTTATTTCTACCTTCCATACACTGGGGCAGATGTATTATAGCGGTGCATAGGGACATCGACAAGATGTATTACAGTGGCGTAACTAGTTCCGCAGACCCCGTGGTAGCGGGGAGGCACTGAGTGAGTGAGGGCGGCGGGGGTCTGCAGGGCTATTGCTGTGCAGCACTGCCGCTGGGACCTGCCTTACCTCCCACCCCCCCTGCTCGTGCCATCGCTGCCGGGACCCAGAGATCTGCTTGTCTGCACCGGTCCCGGCACGCTGCTATGCCTAATGAAAAATTACCTTAACAAAATGTCCGCCCCCTTACCGCAGAAACCTTATGGTGTGCTGTTAGGGGCAGCCATTTTTATGAAGGTAATTTTTCATTAGCAGAAGCAGCGGGACTGTAGATCTGCGGGTCCCGGCCACAGACCCGGCAGCGGGGGCAGGCAGAGGGGTAAGTTTACACTGAAGCACTGTCTCCCCAACACCACTCCCGGCCGGCTGGACTGGGCATGTGCGGGATCTCACTACTCACACGAGATCTCCAGTGCAGCTCAGAGCTAGCAGCAGGGACAGCGCTGTCCCAGCTGTTGAGATAGGGCTTCGCCACCCTGCTGATAGCCATTCATACATTGGCCTGCTATGCGCCCTTGTCATTTAGCACTCACGGGCTCCTTCATACATGGGCTTCCCCATAACAACTCTTCATACATCTGCCCCAATGTCTGAAATAATGGAGAAGAGGAGAGGTTTATCTCTTTACAGGGATCTATGGTATCTCTCTCTCCCGGTTCTTATGGTGAAGGGTCTGTTCATGTGCATGTGAATTAATCCCATTGGGATCCTGATATCTGATCTATCCTGACCTTATACACCCACTTTGAGGCGGAGGAGAGTAGATGATCAGCCTCCTCAGGGATGTTTTGTGTTTAGTTTATTTTGAAGCGCCAGTGGAGAGGACACTACTCTTTGTGTTCTATACACATTGGGGCAGATGTATTATGCCTTAACTAGAGATAAATGCAAGGGTGATAAGGAGAGATAAACGTCCAGCCAATCACCTGCTAACTGACATGTTACAGGCTGCGTATGAAAAAAGTCAGTAAGGAGCTGATTGGCTGGACGTTTATCTCTCTTTCTCTCCCTTGTATTTATCTCTTGTTAAGGCTTAATACATCTGCCTTGGCTTCCGGTTCCGGTGCGGCGGATGTAGGAAGCTTCCCCCGTGCCTAACCCGCCACATATACCCTGCTAGAGCCCGATGGCTCACCCTACCTCACGCCAGACACAGCCTAATCCTCGCCCGCACCCGCAGTGAGCCTGCAGGAGCCATCTTGTGACCGCAATGTCGGGGAAACAGCAGCGCGGCGCCAGAGAAGGAGACCGCTCCCAGACATCAGAGATGGCTGCCGAATCTTACACAGACCCCAGGGATGTGACCATCACGCTCCCACAGGTACTCACCAACCCCTCCTTGCCCCAAGGGACTCACAGAGCACCGCAGGAGCCCTTCTGACCATCCCCTCACATATGAGGACATTGTACAGGCTGTGAGGGAGAGGGTGCAGCCCATGCTTGCAGAGCAGGCACAAGTGGCTGATATAAAAAGCCAATACAAACAGCTAAATAAGAGGGTGTCCCATGTAGAACACACAGCTGGGGAGAATTTTAAGGCAGTATCTGAGTTGCAGGAAACCACAGCAGCCCTGCACAAATCAGAAGTACAAGTCTGGGCTAAGCTAGATGACTTTGAAAACAGATCCCGCAGGAACAACCTGCGGGTTGTGGGACTCCCTGAAGCATTGAAAGGCCCTGCTCTCTATGTCTTTCTGAGACAGACTCTCCCAGAATTACTTGAAATAGCTGACGTCTGCAGCGACCTAGTCATCGAGCGAGCGCACAGAACAGAACAGGTCGGATATCCGACTCCACCGACGCCAAACCAAGAGTGGTCCTGTTTAAATGTCTCAATTATATCCACAAAGAGGCAATATGGGCAGCATCTCGCCGCAAGAGAGATTTACAGTGGAATGATGCCAGGCTATTAATATTTCAGGACTACTCCCCTGAACTCACACGGGCAAGAAAGGCTTTTCAGCCAGCATGCTCCACTCTAGCGCCGTCCAGGAGGAAATTTACCCTCCTCTACCCAGCACGGCTGCGTATTTTTATGGGATCCTCTTTTAAGGATTTCACTAATGCCAACGATGCTGATGCATATATTCAAGAACAGAATCTGCAGCAACGTGTTGAGGAGGATGGTTAAACCTCTGATAACCACGTGTTTGTGTATAGAATACTGCACCTAACAAGTATATCGGGCACCCGAATACTAAGCTTTGGAACTCTGACTGCAATGGGTAACAAAGACTGATGTATTTAATGGACCATCTTTAGTAAATACCTATGCTACTTGGTGGGTAACTCATAGCACACACCTTCCCTGTTGCCCTATTTTACTGTCAACAAACCTGCTTACAGGTACAAGGGACACCGGCGTAAGAGATATACAACTGCGAGTTCAGTCAGCAATTTTCTTTAGATGTCTGTATGGCTTGAATGCAAATCTGAAACCTGGAAATGTTTTATGTCGCTGTTGTGACCGTTAATGTTGTGAGGATGGGGGAAAGAGGTAACTCTGACCCCAAACGCACGCTCCTCAGTGCATACTTTTAAAGCGTTGAGGTACAAGGGCGATACAGGCTTGGGTTGCTCTTGGATATATCTATCCAGTTAACATTGAAGTTGTGGCGGGGCATTTAGAGCTTAGAAGCAGTGGGAGTCCATCAGATGGACATTTTTGGTACGACACTGATTGTTATATCCCTCCCTCCCAACTCCTACCCCCCTCTACCTTCCTCCATTGTCTCATGTTATGTGCTCCTGGTCTTATATGCTTTATTTGATTGTCTGTGAGATATGTCTATAATTAAGATCACTTCATGGAATGTGGGTGGCATACACTCACCGGTAAAAAGAAAGAAATTGGTAATGTACCTCAATAAGAATGCAATAGATATTGTCATGTTACAAGAGACGCATTTACTCGAACCAGAATATGTCAAGTTGAATATGTTGGGCTGGCGTGTATTGGAATCAGCCCCATACATGTCAAAGGCTCGGGGAGTTACTGTTTTAGCTAGAAAGCGGCTTCCAATTAAGATTTCTAAGACATTGGTGGACCCTGAAGGGCGATATGTAATGCTAGATCTAAAGATTTACTCTATTAGATATGTTATCATGAATATATATGCTCCGAATACAAACCCGAAAAAATTATTCCAACACATTCTTACAGTTCTAGCTCCATATATGCCACACCTGATGTGAACAAGCCGTCGAGGCGAAACGCGCGTCATCTAGCTTCACTGACCACCGGCGCCGGTGGCTCAGTGTCGGGAGACTGCAGAGCAACACAGCCGTAAACAGCACGCAGCAATACAGCCGCACGCAGTAGAAGCCGTACAGAGAGGGAGAGAACATCCGGCGAAGACACGCGCCGCTCTCCCCTCTCTTCCTTCCCGGTTACCAAGCCGTTCAGCACCCCTGTCACTCGCACACCAGCCAGTAGCGAGACCATTGGAAAGGACATTGAACCTTCCCCCTGGGGATAAGGCTAACCAGCACCAGCATACTGGGATCATTAGGAGACCGAAGGACATACCAGACTGAGTGGGAAACATAAGAAAGAATACAACAGAAAGGTACTCTTTCGCTCTCTCATCAGTGACCTGCCTGGGGTGTCCCTGCTCTGTCCGTGTACAACAGGGCAACCAGACACTTAACATTGACAGCAGAAGCGATCCTTTATACCTACTACTATACTATGCTTTAAAGCTCTCTGAAACATACCTCTCTCACCCACGGAGTCCACTGCGGGAGCATGACTCAGTGGGAAGCAGAAGGTGTAACCCAGACGTGCTAATAAGCTACTTATCCTTCCCTCCTTGTCTATTACCCTACTCCTATCCAGACACTTTCTCATTGACAGAACAGGGGCAGAAGAACATCCTGCTATGCTAACTTTAGCACCAGGATCACACTGCTAACCCCCCTGTCGACAGCAGAAGTGTCTACTCTCCCTATCACTACCTGACCCTGCAGCACAGACTGGGATTCTCTCATCCTGGAGTCCAATGCACGTTTGCATGACTCTAGGAAAGTAGAAATCTCAACTGTGAACCAAAGGGTCTATCTAATGGTCAAACAAGTTATCAGCACTGACCATAAAATTACTATAGAGTGTTAGCCGCGCTGAAAAATCACAATGCATGCCTAAATCGACACAGGCAATAAAAGCCTGAAATTATATGCGTAAGATTCTTCAAATAACTGCCTAGCACACCTTCATTGTGCAAAGAACTGTACTGTGCTTACTATGTTGCAATATCCACTGTTATGGAACGGTGGAAGCTTGGTTATTTGATACTTAACTTAAATTGACACTAGCAACAGTTGCCTGCATTTTGAAATTGCCAATTAGTACATACTAAAGCTGGCCATACATCAGAAAGATCGATCTTAAGATCGATTGCGCTCATGATTGTGTACAATTTCCCTTGAAATCCCCGGCAGTCCTTGGTGGTTTTTGGACACACAATCTACACACAATCCATCTTACAATCAGTCATACAATCCATCTGCTGTATGATTGTGTATACAAGATGTGCACACAATCTGCATACAATCCATCTTACAATCAGTCATACAATTCATCTGATGATGGATTGTATGATTTGTGTACACAAGATGTGCACACAATCTGCATACAATCCATCTTACAATCAATTGAGATTGTATGATTGGGTACAATATCTTTCTGATGTATGGCCACCTTAAGTAGTAAGGTTTGTGTGGAAGCTCTCTCTACGAGCAATTTTTTGTATATATCTACCTATAACTGTTTCTGCTAAGCAATGTATACCTAAAGTCGACACAGGCAATAATAGCCTGCAACACATGCGTATGATCCTGTAAATAACTACCTAGCACATTTTTCATTGTGCAAACAACTGTACTGTGTACACCAGGTTTCAACACCCACTGTTATGAAACGGTGGAATTTTGGTTAGTCGACACTAAGCAAAAACTGACACTAGCAACATTTGTCTGCCCTGATAAAACCGCTAATTAGTGCTCACTAAGCAGCTAAGTGTGTGTTGTAGCTCTTTCTACGAGCCATATTCGGTACATATATTTATAAAGTCATCTGCTGTAGCTCTACTTAAGAGCATCTTTTGGTACATCTTCTTACAAGGGCATGAGTTGGAGCTCTATCTAATAACTCTGTTTTAGGTACATATAACCAGCAGCCAGTAAATTGTGTTAAGCAATTGTGCTAAGTTTTAGGTACAATTAATCAGCAGTCAGTAAATTGTGTTAAGAAATAGTGCTAAACCTATAACTGTTTCTGCTAAGCAATGTATACCTAAAGTCGACACAGGCAATAATAGCCTGCAACACATGTGTATGATCCTGTAAATAACTACCTAGCACATTTTTCATTGTGCATACAACTGTACTGTGCACACCAGGTTTCAACACCCACTGGTATGAAACGGTGGAATTTTGGTTAGTCGACACTAAGCAAAAGTCGACACTAGCAACAGTTGTCTGCCCTAAGTAAAAGTTGACACTAGCAACAGTTGTCTGCCCAGATAAACCGCTAATTAGTGCTCACTAAGCAGCTAAGTGTGTGTTGTAGCTCTTTCTACGAGCCATATTCGGTACATATACTTACAAAGGCATCTGCTGTAGCTCTACTTAAGAGCATCTCTTGGTACATCTTTTTACAAAGGCATGAGTTGGAGCTCTATCTAATAACCTTGTTTCAGGTACATACAACCAGCAGCCAGTAAATTGTGTTAAGAAAGTGTGCTAAGTTCTAGGTACAGTTAATCAGCAACCAGTAAATTGTGTTAAGAAATAGTGCTAAGCCCAATTAGGGGCAGCTAATTGATCACAGCAAACTACTGCTGTGCCCTCTCAGCGCAAAAAGGATAATCCCCCTTTTTCAGCTCAAAAAAGGAGCAGCGCCTAATTGATAAGCAGTCTCCATAACAATAGGGAATCAAACCCTCTAAACCCTATAAACATCGCCTCTAACGTGCCCTAGCTATAATCGGCCGCAAGGCTAACTAGGAGCACATCATCAATTCAAATTGGCCCCAGTGTGGTACCAATCTGAATTTTTATCAAAATCCCCAGCGCATAGCATATACTATAAAGAGCTCACTGCAAGACTGGAGACAGATTTTTAATAAATACGGCTACCCTGTCCAAGAGTCCAAGCCCCTTATTTTAAAAATAACCTAATAAAAGCTAAATTTTATTTATAAATAACCATATCATAAGAGTGCCCCAAAAACAGAGTCCTCTTTTTCTCCCCATTCCTGTCTAATTGTATTATCGGACTCTAGGGAGCACCACCAACCGTTTAGTGTCTGCCCAATTTGGTACATAGACATACATCTTAGTTGGTACTAGGCAACTCAAGCCGAACCCCATTGCGGGAGACAGGGATCTCTCGATCCCCCCCATCCCGAGTGGGCATAACTTTGTGCGGGATCCAAACAAAACCACATCCCCTATCGAACCAGAATATGTCAAGTTGAATATGTTGGGCTGGCGTGTATTGGCATCAGCCCCATACACGTCAAAGGCTCGGGGAGTTACTGTTTTAGCTAGAAAGCGGCTTCCAATTAAGATCTCTAAGACATTGGTGGATCCAGAAGGGCGATATGTAATGCTAGATCTAAAGATTCACTCTATTAGATATGTTATCATGAATATATATGCTCCTAATACAAACCCCAAAAAATCTTCCAACACATTCTTACAGTTCTAGCTCCATATATGCCACACCAGATAATCTTGGGAGGAGACTTTAATGTCATATCGTCCACTTACCTCGACACGAACTCTAAGTCAGTGTCCAGTAAACCACCCAAGATAGGAGTCCCATTTCTAGCAGAGCAGCTTGCGCTCATAGATACCTGGAGAGCACTACACCCTACTGATCGGGACTTTACCTGCCAGTCGGCCGCACACGGGACTTAGGGCCAGATGTATCAAGCTTCAAAAAGTGATAAAGTGGAGAGTGATAAACAGCCAGCCAATCAGCTCTTGTCTGTGATTTTTTTCTAACCCAGCCCGAACATGATAAGTAGGAGCTGATTGGCTGGCTGTTTCTCACTATCCAATTTATCATTTTTTGAAGCTTGATACATCTGGCCCAATGTCCCGAATAGATAATTTTCTTATCTCTGAGGGTATGTTGTCTAATTGCACTGAGGCCCCGATAGAACCTATGTGTCTTTCTGACCACTCCCTTATTTGGCTTTCCTTGTCCCTCTCACTAGATGTAGGCTCATACCGTTTGTGGAGATTCCCCTCACACCTTACCTCTTCCATTGGTTTCGAAATAGATTGGAGGCGTTCTGGGAGGAGTTTAGGATGGACAACTTGGAGGTTTTGGATAGCGACCCGACTCTTTTTTAGCAGACGGCGAAAGCTGTTATTAGAGGCCGTATTATTCAATATGTCTCACAACACAAGAAGGAGTCGGTCGCTAGATACAAGACTCTCCAATCTGATTTGTCAACAGCGTACCAAACATACAAACAAACCCCTTCTCCCCAGAACAAAATATTATATACAACAGCAAAGGATAATTTTGATGCCCTCTTATCGGCCATGGGAGACAGACACTGCTTTTACAGGGACCACCGATTCCATAAATTCGGCAATAAGACTGGCCGCCTTTTATCCAGCTTATTGAAAGCGAATGCTCCATCAACCATTATTCAAAAGATCAAACGATCGGATGGTTCCCTGGCAGGGTCTGGCTCTGACATTGCTGAATTGCTGTCTTCATTCTATGCAGATATCTACTCACAACCTCCACGTGATTTAGCCAATGAACAAGCTTTCTGGGACACCATAACACTCCCATAACTTGCACAGGATAGGACTACACAATTGGGGGCCCCTATAGATCCCCAAGAGGTGAAAGAGGCTATCAAAAGATTAAAACCACTTAAATCCCCCGGCCCGGATGGCTTCTCAGTGGAATATTTTAAAATCCTCTTATCCAGAATAACACCGCAACTCACTAAAGTCTTTAATGCCATTATCAGCTCTGGTGCTGTCCCAAAATATTTTAATGATGCCGTTATACGCCTCCTCTCCAAACTGGGTTGTGATCTACATCTACCGGGCTCATACAGGCCCATATCCCTTTTAAATGTAGATTATAAGCTGTTTACCTCCATAATATCTAACCGTATTAAACACCTCCTCCCTAGCATAATCCATACGGATCAAACAGGTTTTATAGTGGGTAGGCACTCCACGTCTAACATCCGAAAAGTAATAACAACCATGCACTGGCTGGCCTCTCATGAGGACATGGAGGCCTCCTTCCTCCTTGCGGTAGATGCCGAAAAGGCCTTCGATGTGGTCTCTTGGGACCATATCTTCCACACGCTTACAAAATTTAATTACCCCCTAAACTTAATCCATATCTTAAAATCTCTCTACTCTGGCTCCACCTCCAGACTTATTTGTAAGGGGTATTTGTCCGACCCCATTCAACTCTCCCGCGGAACGAGACAGGGATGCCCCCTGTCCCTACTCCTCTTTGCGCTGGCTATTGAGCCATTGGCAGTGGCTTTGAGGGGGCTACCTGAGTTTACTGGTATATCAGTTGCATCTAGAGAGCTGAAGCTCGCGCTCTTCGCGGATGATATGCTTCTTTTTATTAGTAACCCTTTGACTTCCATCCCGGCCATAATGCAATTAATACATGACTTCGGCTCCTTCGCAGGGTATAAAATTAACACAGACAAGTCGGAGCTTCTTCCACTAAATGCCCCTGCATCCCGGCTTACTACCTCTTCACCTCCG
This sequence comes from Crinia signifera, assembly GCF_055691185.1. Classification (NCBI taxonomy): domain Eukaryota; kingdom Metazoa; phylum Chordata; class Amphibia; order Anura; family Myobatrachidae; genus Crinia; species Crinia signifera. The sequence continues at coordinate 43,040,936 of NC_139222.1, forward strand.
TCTGCAATTTCTGACTTTAAACTCAATAGCCCCTCATTGAAATATTTGGGGATACAGCTGCCCTCAGAGCTAGGCAAGCTATACACACTTAATTACACGCCAATTTAACAAAAATATATGCGCTCCTCCAATCTTGGGTTAACATGCCAATATCACTACAGGGCAGAGTAGCAGTCTTGAAGAGTATTATCTTTCCGAAATTGTCATATGTTATGCAGATGCTCCCAATGTACCCCACGTCGTCTTAACGTATTAAACGTTGTAAGGCAATGTTTTCTAAGTTCCTCTGGGGGGAAAAGAAACCAAGAATATCACTATCCAAATTGAAACTGAAGAAAGGTGATGGTGGAATGGCAGTCCCTGACATTAGAGCCTTCTCGAAGGCCACAGCATTTAGATACATCTGGGACTGGCTTTTGGGAACATCTACTTACACTAACTTAGACCTAGAACAGGACTCACTACGGCTCTACACACTGTCGGCCTTACTACATACTCCCAAGTCTATGCTCCCTTCAGAGGCAAAATTGCATCCATTATTCTGGAGTACATACTTGGCATGGTGGTCTGGAAATATACTAATGAAAAGACATCCGGCTCACTCCAGATTCCTGCAATTCTGTGGTAACCCCTGTTTCCCAGCGGCACAGGACAATACAAGATTCACCATGTTGAAAAAAAGGGTATTATTTCCATTAAAGATGTATTCGACCCTGGGGGTGTTATCCTATCTTTCACCTCCCTGGTCGAAAAATTCCAAATTGCTAACTCAGACTTCTTCATGTATTTGCAATTAAGGCATTATGTTCAGTCACTCCCTCCCCCATTTAACGCCTCATTATCCTTAGACCCTCTAACCTCTCTGACTGCCATGATTTCTTTAGCCCCATACAAGATCAAACTATTGTACTGGGATTTTCTGTCATTATGTCCCAATAAACTTTGGACGAGCGGAGTGTCGTCATGGGAATCGGACCTATGCAAACCTATGGTGCTCAAAGATCTACATTGGGATCTCACTAATGTTTTTAAATTTTTACATTCTGCAAGGCTGCAGGAGACACATGTGCGTTTTTTGCACAGGGCTTATATTTCTCCGGGACAACGGGCCCATATGGTACCTGATGCTTCCCCGAAATGTCTGAAGTGCGGCTCATCTGTGGGACTATTTATCCACTGCTTTTGGACATGTCCCAAAGTTAAAAAGTTTTGGTATAAAGTGTTAGGCTTTATTAATGCCACGTTCAAACTTCAATTGACTTTTGATCCACTGGCAATTTTAATGCTAAATTTTTCTGTATGGCACCTTTCGGGGAAGCAAAAATCGCCTTTATTATGTTTAATCCTCACTATAGGTAAGAAACTAATACTAACCAACTGGACCATTAGGTCTCCACACAGGATCGACACGATGCGCACCCACCTTCTTAAAACCTTGTACCTAGAAAGGCAATCTACTCTGCCTAATATAGAAGAGGGGGGCCTACGTTTTTATAAGAAATGGGGACTGTATATTGAGTCACTGGACTCAGGTCAACAAAACCAAATTATGTCTCTGTTTGATTCGACAACGTGGAATACTTACCGCCAACTCTCTCTACCGGTAAATACGACAACTCTGATTACATAGAATGTACATTAAGGTAATAACCCCCACATCTTCATATATCGCCTGAAATGTACTTATAGACTAACGGGATGAACAGCCCGACCAGGAGCACTTATCCCTATGTCCCTCCCTGACCCCCCCCCCCTCCTTTCATTTCCTTGTACCTAATGTAATTGTTCTGTTATTATATTGTTGTTGTGTTTAGTTTAATTGTCACCTTGCAAAGTATGCAGCATTTTACCATAGGATGGTACCTTATATTAAACACCGTTTAAGCGAAAGACTCGCTACAGATATTGACTTAAAGGGAACTGGACTCTGTTTTCTCCGGATACCTGAAGTCCCCTGCGACTTCAGCGCTTATCAAATCCTTGCCCACTCCTCACAGAGGTCTTAAGCAAAGGATGAGACTCTACAAGAGGGATTTGAGATCTAATCATAGCTTATTGTTTTAGTTAATGTGCCCTACTCTTGGTATGTCAGAATGCTTTATTACCATGTATACCTTCGCATATCTGTTTATTTGTAAAATTAAAAAAATTTGAAAATCCAAATAAAAATATAAAAAAAAAAAATACATCTGCCTCATTGGCCATTATTCTGGTTCACTCGCAAAGGCAAATTTCTTCTCAAATGGACAAAATCATGTGCACTGCAGGTGGGCCAGATAAATCTTGTGCAGAGAGAATTAGATTTGGGTGAAAATAAAGCAGCCAGGATTTTCTCTGCACAGAAACAAAGTAACTCACCCAAATTTAAATCTCTCTGCACATGTTACATCTGCCCCACCTGCAGTGCACATGGTTTTGTCTCTTTGAGAAGGAATTTGCCTTTGTGAATGAACCAGAGTAAGGACCATTGTCTTTAGTTGCTTTTGTACATGGAGTGGGGACACCACCAAAGTGTTGTTTTTCCACCAACTGCAAATTGCCATTAGTTCATAGATTTCAAATAAATGAATTACTTATTATTTACTTTAACTTTATATATTAATCCTGCTAAAAAAATCATTTAAACTGTTTATCAAAAAATTGTACAAAGAATAAGACAGAGAATTAACTGATTATACTTATTTTAAAAATAAATACAAATGTCACAGAATAATATAAATACAAGTATCAATTTAATAAAAGGATAACACTGTACCTCACCTCTATGGAGGGAAATCAAGTGTTTTGTGTGCATGAGGCCGCTTAATGGCGCCCCAAAGTAGCAACTCAAGTGCTACTCTGTTCGGGTGTGCATAGGGTTGACATTACTGTGATGTTGTTTGTTATTTAGGTAGGTTGTTAACTATTCAGAAGGGATACGGTCATTAGGTCTACACCAACTAGGTTGCAGTGAATACCTTGTCCCCTGCTGGCTCTCCCGGGGGCAGCCTGTGCTGCCTGGCTGCCGGGGAGCCCACGCCCCCCCCCCCACATACGTTCTGGGGCAGGCAGAGAGACTTCCATCTCCCTGCCTGCCACTATCCTCAGGCTCCCTGCGGCACCCTATCCATACCCCCTTCATCCTAAACCAACCCTCCCACCCCACAGCCTAACTGTAACCTTCCCTTCAAACCTAACCCTCAATAGTGCACAATCCTAACCTCTCCCAGCTCCAAACCTAACCTCTTGTTAGGCTTGCACTTAATATGAAGACATTCCAAAGTTGATCATTACAAAACATGTTTTCCCCCAGTACACCACGGGGCATTAGCAATCAGATTGGAAAGCTAACACATGGTAGTAGGTAATTCAAAAATCTTTGTTTTATATATATATATATATATATATATATATATATATATATATAGATAGAAACATAAATACATAGATAGATAAATAGATAGATACAGAGCACCACAGCACTCATAATGAACTAACTCACCTTAATATACAAATAATCAAATAAATAATGGGGTTTTAGTTCATGAATTGATCAATGCATTTAAGCTTGCAGCCCATCGCCAAGGAACCCAATTTCACTGCAAGTCCTACACTAACAATTGGTCTCTTTGTTATTATTTCTGGAATGTGTGGTCACTTAGGGGCTGAAGTATCAAGCAATTTTTGACTTTCTGGAGATTTACACAATAAATAATTGCCTCCCATATGTATTAAAAAAAGCTCTACTGTACAGAACTAATGGACAAATGTAATCTACCTAGACAAGACTTTTACAAATATCTCCAGCTGCGTCATTGGCTGACCTCGAGTTCTGGTTAACCTTCTGTGCCACTTTCCTTACCTAAAAGGATTGTAGCAAGAGTGTCCTCACAGGTTCATAAGGGTGGGGTTTCCAAATGGTACAACTACCAAATTGGCAAACTTAAATCTGGTAAACTGGTAGCCCAAACTAGATGGGAGAATGACTTAGGTAGGACTTTTACTGTGGAAGAATGGGATTATATTTCTCACTCATGCTTCAAGCTCTCCAAGTGTCTCAACCAATGTGAGATGTTCTATAAACTATGTCATAGAGCCTATTTCACCCCCAGGCGGCTGCACAAAATATGGCCATAAGTTTCCAATTTGTGCTGGAGGGGATGCGGACATGTTGGATCTATCCTACATATTTTTTGGGAATGCATGGATATAATGATGTTGGGCCGTAATTCAAATTCTCTTTGAAAAAGCTCCAATACGAGCGAAACGCGTTAGAGGAGAAATTGCCCGGTGTCTTTGATCCAAGGAGGGACCTCTAACAGCCACGACTACCGCTATCACCTAACAACTGCACAATCCGGAGAACACAGACCCACATCCACTTCCTGACAGAGAGCGGGTGAGAAACGCTACTCTGCAGTTACACGGGCCAGCCTGATGCCTGACCGGGACCCCAGCCGTGTGTGAGAAACTGAAGTACAACTGCCAGCTCTGGGTCAGTGCCACGGCGGCGGGCGGTTTGCGGGTGTAGAACGGAGAGCCACAGACTGAGAAATACTTACAAGCTCTCCTGCCTCCCTGCTAATTTGAATTATGGCCCAACATCAATATATTCATGTGGAGTCTGTGAGTATGAGATATACAAAAGTGCATTGGACAAATATATATTAAAACTACAAGCGGTGACTGGAGATCACAAAATTGGCTGCTAATATTGTTCCCCCTCCCACTGGAAAAGCAATATTTATTTTTAAATTCATCAGTCTATAAAAAACCCAAAGAAAGCTTCCCTTTGAGAAGCAACATTATTTAATTTAATTTATTTTTTCAGGTGGCCACCGATTTCAATTGTGTAGAGTTTATATGTGTTTTATTCATTGTTATGTATAAGAAAATGTCTTTTAATTTCTAAACTTGGTATATTCATATTAATAAATAAATATATTTATCTACAACCTAGTAGTGATCGTTGATTCAGCCACACGTGCACCTGGTTTTATAAGCGCAGTCTCTCTGTATAAAAGTTTCTTGGTAGTACAGGTGGGGTAAACCTAGGTGCACACAACACCTGATTAGGTGTGAGATCACAATCACACCATCTAGTCTGCTGCAAAATAGATCATATCCTGTCATAATATTAAATTAAGATACTAGAAAGTAAATTGAAATTATTACAGTTTAATTAGCGCCTATCACAGTGGGAAAAAAACTTTTTTTTCCCAAAAGTGGTGGCTTGTTTCATTATTCCCTATCCATTTTCCAAGAAGATGCCTATATTATGGAACAGAGCCTGATAGCTACTAAAGCAGCGATAGGTCAAGCCTGGAAATCACCTCGGGTCCCTGATAAACAACTTGTTATAAATAAGGTTCATAAACATTATTTATTCGAGACAGCTGATCATAGATGCAATCTCTCGGCGAACTCTACCCATCCTAAATGGATCAAGTGGAGTGATTATAGTGAGAGAATGGACATTCCCCTTGGAGTCCACCACCAGACAGATATATCTTTATTATTATCCCCTGACTATGAAGCTGAAACAAGAACTATACTTACATCCTTAGATATATAGGGATGTCCGTGTTTTTCTCTTTCATTTTTTTTTCCATCAATACATTTTTATTGGTGCAGAAAGTTTATATGGGGTACAAAAAGAAAGAGGGGACATTCAGGGGTGGAGGGGGGGAGGGGACATGGACTTCAATCGTAGTCAAGTACAAGTTGACTCAGAACACATTACTTACAGTATGTCGCTACGCAGAGCGACTAATGAGAGAGCATGGTTATGGACATAGCAAAACATGGCTAACACAGTAGTCTTCAAATCTACCGAATAGGAGGAAACTAACAAGCATAGGAGGAAGAAGGAGAAGGCATAGGGCCCCGGTCCAGGGATGGGGAGGCTTCAGGAAGTTCGTTCAGGCTGAACTGTGATGAAGTCAGGGGGGCTGCAGAGGGAAGGAATCTGGTACCATCTCCTTCCGTGGTATATGTGTACCATGGTAACCAGCGGGGGTGGGGGGCGGGGGAGTTCAGATGAGGAGGGTAGTGAACTGGTTTCCATAAGGTAATGGTGGTTTGTTTTCAAGATAACCTGGAGAAGGGATGCGGGGGCAGGTTGTTTCCATTGCTGGGCTAAGTTCGCCCGTGCAGCAATAAGTATATGCCCGAAGACATATGCTTTTTCCACTGGGACTCCTGGGGGGAACACATGGAATAGGGCGATATGTGGTGACGGGGTCAGAGTAAATTGGAGGACATCAGAGATTAACTTGAAGACCTCGTCCCAGTACCTCCGGAGCTTAGGACAGGACCAGAAGATGTGGTATATGTTGCCCACACAGCCACACTGTCTCCAGCATTGGTTAGAGCAGGAGGGCCAAAAGGTGTGGAGACGGTCAGGAGTCAGATAGAGTTGGTTGATGAGTTTAATGTGCATCTCAGTGTGGTTAAGGCAACGGGACATTGTGTAGGAGGATAGAAAAATCCGTCGCCACTGGGAAGGTGTGAATGACCTGCCAATGTCCGACTCCCACTTCCTGTGGGCAGAGGTCTTGGAGAACTCAGGGAGGGTCACCAGGGTTTTATACAGAATGAGATTTCTCCTGTAGTGTAACATGGAAGGCCTGGAGAGAACTATCTGTGAGAGTGCATCTGGGGGGGAGTAGTTGTGGAAGTTGGCTTTCCACCGACTGGAAGTTGTAGATAGTGGTAATGTTCTGTGTTGGGGAGTGAGAACCGGCGTTGGAGGGTGGTAAAGGGAATCATAGAGTGAGCGTCCAGGACGTCACCAAGGGAAGCAATCCCGCAGGAGGTCCAGACAGATAAACGGAGGTTGGGAATCAACTTCGCTACTATAGTGATAGGTAGGGTGGCGATAAGGGAAGTCGGAGCTGGAAGAGTGGCAGTCAATTGGTCCCATGCGTGAAGAGTGGCTTTAGTGGAGTAGGTTCGGGAGGGCAATTCTAACATGTTTTGGGATCTTGAGTAGGTCCGATAATGGGATGTGGGGAGAATGGGTTTGTCCAATGCTCACGCACGCTCTATGGGAAGCATGGTCAGTGTAGTTCTTAACTGAGGCTAATAGGCAAGCTGACTGATAGCGGAATAAGTCGGGGAGGTCGAGTCCACCAAAGGCTCTGGGGATCGACATTTTTGAGCGGGCCATTGCTGGGGGTTTAGCTGACCAGACATATTTTGTCAGAATGGAGGTAGCAAGTTGCAGAGACTTTTTTGGAAAAACATAGGGGATAGTGCGGAACAGATACATTAATTTAGGGAGAAGTGACATTTTAAATGCTGCCATGCGCCCCATCCAGGAAATTTCAAATGATAACCAGGACTTGGATGTAGCAGCAAGGGATGTGAGGAGCGGGGATAGATTGGCATCAAAAACTTTCGCCATAAGGGGTGTAATATGTATGTCTAGATATTTTATCGAAACCGTTTGCCAATTATATTTGTAGGTATTTTTTAGGTGGGGTAGATAGTATGGCCAGATTTATCGGGAGAGCGTCAGTTTTAGTTGTGTTGAGCTTGTAGTAGGAGGCCGCACTATAGGAGTTGAGTATTGAGTGGAGAAGTGGAAGGGAGGAAACAGGGTTGGTCACAAAGAGTAAGACGTCATCTGCGAAGAGACTAAGCTTATGGCTGATGGAGCCTGTTCGTAGGCCTGGAAGGTTGGTGTCGTTGCGAATTGAGATGGCCAGGGGTTCTATGGAGAGAACGAATATTAATGGGGAGAGAGGGCAGCCCTGTCTAGTGCCATTGGAGATCTTAATAGAGTCGGATACGAAGCCGTTGCTGAACACCTGGGCCGACGGGGAGCTGTATAGCGACAGAATCGACGTAAGGATCTGATCCCTGAAGCCAAAGCGCGACAATACCTCTTGCATGTATTTCCAATTGAATCTATCAAATGCTTTTTCAGCGTCCAAAGATAGGAGGAGGAGGTCTTGTTCTGCGGAGATAGAGTCAACCAGGTTGAACACCCTCCTGGTGTTGTCCGAGGCCTGACGGCCTGGAACATATCCAGTCTGGTCCGGATGTATCAGCAAGGGCAAAAATTGATTGATACGGAGCGCCATTAGCTTGGCAAACAATTTAATATCATTATTCAGTAATGCAATAGGGCGGTAGTTTTGGCAGAAGGCTGGATTTTTGCCTGCTTTTGGGATGGTTACTATGCGGGCTTCTAATAACTCTGGGGGGGCAATGCCTGTGGAGGAGAGTTCATTAAAAAGATTAGTTAAGTATGGGGATAGAAGGTCGCTAAATGTAAAATAAAAGTCTGTGATAAATCCATCAGGCCTGGGCGCTTTATTGCGGGGAAGAGATTTAATAGCTGCTTGAACCTCTGACTGTGTCCAGGGGGCGTTAAGAGAGTCTAATTGTTCCGAGGTGAGGGAGGGAAATCGTAAGCCGTCTAAGAAGCCTGAAATGGAGTCGCTAGTGGGCTGTTGTGTGGAGGGGTTGGAGGAAAGGTTATAGAGCTTGGAATAATAATCTGCAAATTGGTTAGCAATATCTTTGGGATTGTTAAATTTCTCTTTATTGGGGGAAATTATACATTTAATTCTGTTCCTAGCTTGTTGGGCGCGTAGTTTGTGGGCAAGCATTCTGCCTGACCTATTGCTAGAAAGATAAAATTTGTGCCTTAACCTATTCAGGGCAGACTGGGTGCGTGCAAGGAGAAGCTTTTGAAGTTGGCTACGTACAGCTGCCAACTCTTTCTTTAACAGGCCAGATGGAGCCGTTTTGTTTTGGGCTTCAAGGGTAGTTAGCTTAGCTTCTAGGGCCTTTTGGGTCATAATGGCTCTGCGTTTCATGTTGGCCCCTGCCTGAATCGCTGCACCTCTAGTGACAGCCTTAAAGGCACACCAGTGGTTGGTTATGGAGGTATCGTTTGGCTAGTTGTTGGACATGTACAAGTTGATTGCATTTAGAATGGTACTTTTAGCTGTGGGGTCCGTCAGCAAATGTGGGAAGAGGCGCCACAGCCTAGAGGGGAGTTTGGATGGGTGGAAGTCCCATTGCCAAACAAGAGCGCCAAACCATTCCTCTTAGAGGGGCCGTTAGCAAAATAAGCCATGGGGTAGTTCGAATCTCTAAAGGTGGGGGGTTTGGGGGAGGCAAAATGCGTCTCTTGAAGGGCAACCACATCTGCCTTCTGCTTATGGAAGTATGAGAGGGCCAATCTGCGCTTGTTAGGAGAGTTCAGCCCTTTCACATTTAATGAGAAAAATTTAGGCATTGTAAGGACTTAAGGGGATGCTAAAGAGAGCCCGGGGGTACCCACGTGGGGGTCTGTCGAATCTAGGGAGTAAGGTAGCGACAGTTTCTGCAGTCCAGTGGTAGAGAGGGAAGGGGGGAGAAGGGGTGTGGGGGAGAAGGGAGACAGGGAACAGAGGAAGGGTTGGGGTAAAGGGAAAGGTAAAACAAAAGGGTCCAAACAATGGGACCCGCATGACTACTGCAGGGGAGTGAGAGGAAGGGGGGTCTTGCAGTAAGAGTGGGTGTGTGCTTTAAAGTATAAACAGAAGCCTTAATAAGAAGATGGCTGTGTGTTATTCTCTAGTACACACTGGGATGGGGAAAATGGAAAGGGACCCTATGCGGGGTTCCCAGATTCCCCTGGTTTTGAGTGAATTGATATAAAATTTAGCTTTTAATTAGTATTTATTAAAAAGTTGACTAGACAGAAATTTTGCTAGACATAAACACACATACATACAAACATATATGACATACAAAAACAGTATACGTCACTGTTTATCCGTGGGTTGTGGCACAATGCCAATACTCCTCTATAAATTCTGAGGCAAGTATTTGTGTTGGCTGGTCACGAAATGACACATCCAGCATGTACAGACAGAAGAAGTCTGTCACAATGACCTTATGGCAATTTTGTACACAGTGATGTATCTCTTGAGGACTGTGATTTCAAATCTTGACACATACAACTTCTGTAACCTTATTTCCGCAACAATTATTCCTTAATAGGGAGAAAGTACATCAGTCGTATTAAGTACTAAGTGTCTCCAGATATACATGCAGTCTTATTTTCGCCGCACAGTGTGTTTACTGGTCATAATCAGATACGTTCAGCATGTGTAGACAACAAGTATTACAGGGGATTCGGTCATCCCGTGAGGCAGTTTGTACAAAGTAGTGTATCTCTTGGGTACCGGACTCCCAGATTGTGTTACAGAAAACTTCTGCAACCTTGATACTGCAACATTTGTTTCTTATTTGAAAAAAGAGACATCAATCATGTGTATTTTCAATGCCTACCAACTATACGTTGCACCACGGAGGGCGTATACCAGGGGTGGCCAACCGGTCAGAGGTAAAGAGCCAAAAAAGATCTGCAGTCAAGCTAAAGAGCCGGAGGCGCGCGCATAAAAAAGAGGCGTGGTCTATTTGGAAGTATGCCGCACACCATAGTACCAATTACACATGATGCCGCACACCACAGTACCCATTACACATGATGCCGCACACCACAGTACCCATTACACATGATGCCGCACACCACAGTACCCATTACACATGATGCCGCACACCACAGTACCCATTACACATGATGCCGCACACCACAGTACCCATTACACATGATGCCGCACACCATAGTATACATTACACATGATGCCGCACACCATAGTATACATTACACATGATGCCGCACATCATAGTACCCATTACACATGATGCCGCACACCATAGTATACATTACACATGATGCCGCACATCATAGTACCCATTACACATGATGCCGCATACCATAATACCCATTACACATGATGCCGCACACCACAGTACCCATTACACATGATGCCGCACACCATAGTATACATTACACATGATGCCGCACATCATAGTACCCATTACACATGATGCCGCACACCATAGTATACATTACACATGATGCCGCATACCATAATACCCATTACACATGATGCCGCACATCATAGTATACATTACACATGATGCAGCGCACCATAGTATACATTACACATGATGCAGCGCACCATAGTATACATTACACATGATGCCGCACATCATAGTACCCATTACACATGATGCCACATACCATAATACCCATTACACATGATGCCGCACACCACAGTACCCATTACACATGATGCCGCACACCATAGTATACATTACGCATAATGCTGCACATCATAGTACCCATTATACATGATGCTGCACACTGAAGCTGCACATCAGAATGCCCTTTACACATGATGCTGCACCCCGTAATGCCCCTTACACATGCCACACATTATGCAATACTTAATACCCCCACATACTGCCACTAGTAGTGTCCCTTAATCAATGCCCCCAAAAGTGCCACTCACTGTAAATTTCCTAAACTTCCAGTGGACATTTCAAATATTGTGCGCACTATTGTTGCGCCATGAATGACGATCCTCGACGTCGGGGGAGCACGCCAGCACCACATGCTTAACGGGGGGCGGGCTGCTACTCCTGCAGGAGAGGTGGAAGCTGGGAGAAAAACTGGAGCGGAAGCTGCAGGGGTAGCGCTGCCCTGCTACTTGGCTATACCCCAAGCTAAGGACAGCGGCGGCGCAGCTCTGATAGTGCTGCCTTCCAGATATAGCCGCATCGCCGGGCAGTGCTGCGGCTTCCGTTCCAGTGGGAGCAGGAGCCGCACATGATCAGGGGGAGAGTCGCATGCGGCTCGAGAGCCGCGGGTTGGCCACCCCTGGCGTATACATTCATAAAAATCTCTGTTCTGATACAAATATCAAGAAGTCACAATGTGTAGTTTTGTATAGATGCTGCCTTTCAACAAGTGTGATGTTCTCACACTTAAGGCACAAGTCGTTGGATATCAATATCTCTATCAACGCATCTATTAAATTCTGTCTGCAGCAGATCAGTATTATGATTTACTTCAATAGTAGGATGAAATCAATTAGGAGCCCGTGGGGTTAGGATATACGGTGGCCACTGGGCTTTCTCCAGCTCCCGTGTAAATTTGTGTGATGTAGTGATTGGAGGGGGCTGGGGGGGGGAAAAGGGTGGAGAGAGATAAAGTATAGTCTGAAACTCCCTGAAAGGGTGATATGAGGTGTTCCCAGACCAACTTTATATACCCTTGACAGAGAGGTAGTGGAGCCTGGTCAAACATGGAAGGTCCCCCTTCCTGTTTAACAGGCCCTTCGAATCCTCACCATCCTGAGGAAGCCTGTGGGCGAAACTAGTTGATGTTTGTGGATACCCTGCTACTGCCGCTGCACACACACGGCTTAGAAGGGTAAGGCTGCCGGCAGACACCCCTGCACCTTGGAAAACCAGGTACTTAAATTCGTATTGACATTGGTACCATTCAGGGGCTGGCTGGCAACTTTTAGCCTAGGGGGCAAGTCCAGAGCACTGGCCCATAATCTGCCAACTTTACGGTAGACGGAATGCTTTTGCGCGCCAAAGGCGTGCAGGAAAATTAGGTGCGTGGCCTATCATAAGGGGACGTGGCCTGTACCATGATTGTATTGTCTACCTGCAGATTGCACATTTTAGCGAACCTTGTAATACCCATTACACATAAAGCCGCATGCCATAATGCCAATTACACATTATGCTGAACACCATGATGCCAGTTACACATTACGCCCAAAACTGCGATGCTAATTACTCAATACACTGCACACTGTGATGCTAATTACACATTACGCCGCACACCTTGATGCCCATTACACCGCACAATGTGATGTCCACAGTGCCAGATATGCCCCCACAGTGCCAGATATTCCGCCACAGTGCCAAATACACATATGCCCCCACAGTGCCAGATATGCCCCCACAGTGCCAGATATGCCCCCACAGTGCCAGATATTCCGCCACAGTGCCAAATACACATATGCCCCCACAGTGCCAGATATGTCCCCACAGTGCCAGACACATATGCCGCCACAGTGCCAGATATTCCGCCACAGTGCCAAATACACATATTCCTCCACAGTGCCAGATATGCCCCCAGAGTGCCAGAGGCACATATGCCCCCACAGAGTGCCAGAGGCACATATGCCCCCACAGAGTGCCAGAGGCACATATGCCCCCACAGAGTGCCAGAAGCACATATGCCCCCACAGAGTGCCAGAGGCACATATGCCCCCACAGAGTGCCAGAGGCACATATGCCCCCACAGAGTGCCAGAGGCACATATGCCCCCACAGAGTGCAAGAGGCACATATGCCCCCACAGAGTGCCAGAGGCACATATGCCCCCACAGAGTGCCAGAGGCACATATGCCCCCACAGAGTGCCAGAGGCACATATGCCCCCACAGAGTGCCAGAGGCACATATGCCCCCACAGAGTGCCAGAGGCACATATGCCCCCACAGAGTGCCAGAGGCACATATGCCCCCACAGAGTGCCAGAAGCACATATGCCCCCACAGAGTGCCAGAGGCACATATGCCCCCACAGAGTGCCAGAAGCACATATGCCCCCACAGAGTGCCAGAGGCACATATGCCCCCACAGAGTGCCAGAGGCACATATGCCCCCACAGAGTGCCAGAAACACATATGCTGCGGGGAGGGGGGGGAGCGCTTACCCACCCACTGGCTGCGGGCTGCGCTGGATCAGCTCCTCCAGCCCTCCTGCACTGGCCGCGGCTTCCAGAACACGGCCGTGGCTACAGGAAAATGGCCGCCGGCCTCCTGGGCTGGAGGAGCTGATCCAGCGCGGCCCGCAGCCAGTGGGTGGGTAAGCGGCCTGGGGGGCATATGGCACTCTGCCCCCCAGCCCAGCCCGCCCCTGGTACCATTCCACCAAAGGAGTCATATTCAGCTGTTGCTGCACCAGGAATATACCGGTACTGGACTTTTGCATGTATTGTCTTGTTTGTGTTCCCCAGTCCTCCTGTGTTCACTTGTATACCGGTATTAGATGTTTTGAATAGTATTGCTATAATGGTAAGCTACCAGAATATCATTTTAAAAATGTGGTGCTAATTGTGCACGATACCAGTTTGAATAAACTATCACTTTTTGTTTTACCAAATACTGCGTAAGGCAATTTAATCTTTAACTTTATTTTTACTTTTTACTTTATTTGTATTTCCATTTTTGACTTTATTTTGGTTACTAAGCGCAGGGTGCCCCATCTACACCTGTCTATACTCACATCTATCGGGTATTAAGTAGTGTACCCGTACACCCAGCTGCTATAACCAGAATAACAGATCTGTGACGCAGTATTCTCACCGACCACTCTAAACACTCGAATCCTCTGGTCAGCTGCCACCTGTGTAATTACTGTAGGTGGGCTTTATGAGTATTGTGGGGGAACACCTCGCCTTTCGGGTGTCAGAGAGGGTATAGATGGCTCTGGGGGCCCTTGAGTGACAGGCGGCTGCTGCCCAGCTTTGTATACCGTATGGTCAGGGTGGAATTAATACATGTGTTTTCTATGGTGAGGTCTCCCTTCTCCAAAGAAATGTTTCCAACACCTCTGACAGGCTGCCACCTGTTTTGTTTAGGTGGGCCTCAGGGGTATTGCGGGTGAGCGGGCCTGTGTGCACAAAAAGGGGATTCCTATGTGTGGAGCCAATTAGTGGGGTACTGCTGCCCAGTGCCGTCCCTATGTCCCCCTGTATAGAAATCTACTAGGTCCCGTGTGTGGTAACATCTCAGCACAGGTGGAGCAGTGGCAGAGCTCCCCGAAGTGCTGCTACACCACGAGAGTCCGGTGCACTAAACGGCAAGGAGCCACCGGGATACAGCAAGGCTACGTCTTCCACACGCTGACAGACGCGCCGGAGAGACACCCACAGCAGCGGCGCTACTCACACTGTAGCCGTATCATTCACATTGGGTCTCCGTGCCTCAGGTTCAAGCGAGGACGTTTCACCGAACCAACGCTGCTCAGCCCCCACAAAGGACCGGTAATATATAAAAACACACTGCTGCTATACTGTGTCATACAAGTTACCGGGTGCCTGGCCCTGATCATTTAAAATTGGATATGCTCAATGTTCTAGTAACACTTGAATCCTTTTAACTTATGGATATCCCTAATTTAGCCTCACGAGCTTAAGGATTTATTCTTATACCCGGAAGCGGGTTATTTTACCACATTCATAGACAAGATATTGTGCCTAATATAGGCTGCTAATACCCCTTTCACACAGAAAATGAAATACCCGGGTGAAGCAGTTCCACCCGGGAATTTCATTAAATACACGGGTCCTTTTTCTGTGTGAAAGGGCACACCCGTGTCGTGAATCCCGTGTCTCCGACCCGGGAATTGACCAGGGTCGAGGACACGGGATTTATGACCCGTGTTGACCCTTTCACACAGAAGAATTACCCGTGTTATTCAGCAAATTACCAGGTAGAAATTTTCAACCCGGTAATTTTGTTCTTCTGTGTGAAGGGGGGTCAGGCTGCTCCCGGCAAATTGACACGGCATTAGAAATGTTTGCCGGGATTTTCAGACTTTTCTGTCTGAAAGGGGTATAAATCAGTGCTGCATATTTGTCTGTCCATTGTTTTCCCTCCCTTCCATTATTTTATATGTCTCCATTTATTATTTTTCATCTTTTCATGTTTATTTTATTTCCATTTTTATTTTGATTGTCATTTTCATTATATTTTATGATTTTTCATTATCTAGTAAATGTATTTGTGTAGGTTGTGCTAATAGATCTAAATTATTTACACGTGTGCAATTGCACAGAATCAACTGTATTTGTGTACCAATAAATTTTATCTAAATTTGACTTAAATAAATTGAGTTTCTATTCACTTCAGCGCCCCTTGCTAGTTGTTTTTACACCCTATACTCTATTGCGCTACGGAAGTATTTACAGAAACCATCCTACAAACCCCTTATACCCGTATCAGCACCGACACCACCGGTATCTGGATGATGGATCAACTGTCAATAGGTCAACACCATATGGTCGACATGCATCAGGTTGACAGATTAAAGCTCGACAGTTCTACAAGTCGACAGGTGCAAAAGTACAACATGACATTGATCAACACATCTTCACCATCTACATCCACATGGACTACAATTGGGAATAGTAACTGGTGCTGAGCGCTGTGGTGGAGGAGTGAGGCCCCTCGCCCACAGCAAGACCACAAGGATAATTTGGCTTAGATATGGTGAACCATACCTCCCAAAGGGCTGGCACTACAGGGGCGGAGCTACATGGAAGTCGGGTGTGGACTGTGGTAGGGGGTGTGGCCTAGCACCATGACCCAATTTCCATCGTTTTCGGTGTGTGCCCAGCGCTCCCTCCTATAAATCCACCCCAGACACCAGCCAGGGTGTATACAGCTATAGTGGGGGATTATTCTCTATATAACACACTATATACCTGACAGAGTCACCTACCAATCAGCTTATAGAAAGCATTCAGCTCCTCGTTCTCCTCATTCTCAGAGAGTGATGGCTTCTTTATTATGGGAGCAGAACTCTCATCAAGGCAGCTCTGATGCCTCTTTCTGTAACACAGAGATCAGCAGAAACCATGTTATACTCATGCAGAAGACTAAACAAAGTCACTTATGGTCAGTCCTATTAAAGGGCTGCAGCCCCCCCCCCATGTAAAACCCGCCACTGTAGTGAAGCCAGATCCAGTCTGAGACTCCACTGGCTTCACTGTGACTGGCAGTGACTTCCTATTGGAAGCCCGACCTGCCAGTCACCAAGGCAGTCAAATTGGGAGCTGTTCCCTCCCTCCTGGACGCCTCTCTACGGGCTGCCTAGCGCAAGCCTCTAAAACCAGGGAATTGCGCATGTGGCATCCCCCCTCTTCCAAGAAGGTACGAGCCACCACTGGTCCAATATCTATAACTGTGTTTTCTGTTATATGTATGTTGCAGCACTGATGCCTCTTTCTGTAACACAGAGATCAGCAGAAACCATGTTATTCTCATGCAGAAGGTTAAATAAAGTCCCTTATAGTCAGTCCTATATCTATAACTGTGCTTTCTGTTATATATATGTCGCAGATCACAGATGTCCGGCCAGGTCTCAGTTTTATAACTGTAGCCCATTGGGAACTTTGGGTCTGATTCCGATCTGTACACAGCAGCCCATACGGTACCTCCCAACTGAGGCGATATTCATGGAACAGACATGATTTTTTGTGACTGTCCCGCATCCCGCCTCTGGGCAGAAGTATACTGTGTTGGGGGATGGCAGTTGGGAGCATGGCAGTTAGGAGACCACCTGTCACTTGCTGTCCTGCTTAGCAGAGTATTAGTGAATAGATGATGTGCGCATGTAAACAGCATTTATTCACTTAGGCAGAGGGTCAGGAGGTATGGCCAGAGTGCTGACCATGCCCCCATAAAGATGTCAGCGAGAGGCTGGGCTTAGAGGAATTGGTTGCGACTAATGGGGGCATCTCTGACAGGGTGCTGTAGATATGTCACCTACCTCTTACTCCCCATTCTTCCTCCTATTAGGCTCCTCTGCTCCTAGTAATGACACAAGGAGACACGTCCCCTGCTAAGAAGCAGATTACAGCAAACTCTGCAACCGAATCAGTACAGGAATCAAATACGCAATCGCAAATCCACAACAGCAAATCCGACCAATCTATCTCCAATCCTCCACTCTCACTACTCTAAAGATTCCTCAAAATTCCAATGCCATTATGACATCACCAAGGTAGAGAGGTTAGAGCTCCACCAATCACAGCTAACTCTGGAAATAACAGCCAATCAGCATATGAGCTGACTGTTGACCAATCAGAGATGAGCAGCGCTCTGTGGTCCCGCCCACTAGCTGCAGGAGATGACTCATCTGCAGCTGCTGCAGCATAGTCCAACATTGAACTTGTGGACCAACACCAACTGCCAGTGAGTGCTGGTCAGAGATGTGCAGCAGTGGTTGGAATGGCAGTTGGTGGGACTCGCCTAATTGATCTATGAACTGTGCTGCAGCCTCTCCTCTAAGGGCGCCCGGGGGAGGGAGGGATGATAAGGAAGGAGTTGCTGTTTTTCCCTACATGACTTGTTATTGGTGGGGTCATACCTGCACTGCAGTGTGCATTGGCTGCTGCTTATTTAGCATACAAGTATGCAACAGATAATGTTCAGTTCGGCGCAACCCTCTTAAAAAGATCCAAACTTGATAAATTCATGAATTCGTTTAGGAGGTGGTGTACCTCCTTTTATGCTTCAGTATACGGCACCTCCTTAATTCATTGCGCTACCTTGTTCCACACACCACTTTCACGTTATTTAGCAAACAGAAAGGGCAGGGGTGTTTGTCATAGGTCATGCTGGTAATAACAATGGGGTAGATGTGTGAAGTAGTGATAAGGGAGTAGTGAGCCAGAGGAGAAATGGTCCAATCAGCACTGAAATAACATGAAATAACATCTATAATTTGCATAATATAAAATGATACAGAGCAGCTGATTGGTTGCCATGGGCTACTTCTTCCCTGGCTCACTTCTCCTGTATCACTGCTTCATACATCTACCCTCATGTTCTGTGTGTGTGTATTTGATAGAGAGAACACACACCCTCACATACATACAGGCACCACAAGGGCGGGGTGAGCAGGGCATGGTGCTTATGTGATGGGGACACCAGTCAGGGGTTTGCAAATAAGGCCAGAGCTGGCACGCTGCCCACATATAATGGATCACTGGTCTCCAATGTTGAGAAGTGAGAAGCATTGGAATGTATGCTAGGAAGAGCTGTGTACAGTGGCGTAACTATAAATTTTGCTCCCCCCTGCCAAAAAGTTTGTGGTGCCCCCCCCCCCCCCCCCCCCCGAACTCATCTCCAGCGTGTCTCCCCAGCGTGTGAGATACTGCTGATTCCCTTGGCTCCGATGCATCCCAGGCCGCCCCAGCACGCCCATCCTGTATACAATAGCCAATAGCCGGCTCTGTGTATAGTAGTCAATTGAATCAGTGGGGGGGGATTTGTCGTCTATGCCATGGCCGCACCTGCGCTGCGGCTGACTCGCCTCCGGTGCTCAGCCAGCGGGCAGTGGCAGGCAGCAGCGTGTCAGTGCGTCCAGCGAGTGCTGGCACCCACATAGACTCCACTGTGGCTTAGACCCAAGCAGCAGCTGGGGCTGCCTTACAGTAGTTACGCCACTGGCTGTGTATGTTTGTGCCTGTATATCACCCACCCAGGCAGGACAAAATGTTTCCCTCTTATGGGGCCTACATACTTAGCGAGTTTTGCCTATTTTATATACAATTAGACTAGATCCCTTTAGAAATAAGCACAAATCGCTGTGTTTAGGGCCCCCGGCGATGGCAGTGCGAGGTCTCGCGCATCCTTAGTGCCTGAATAGATTTATACCGCATGCAGATCACTCAGCACAAAGCCCCCATCACCCCGTGTGTAGGATCCATTTCATTGTGATTGCCATCTCTTTTCTTAATAAGTAACTACAGTAGTTCAACACAGGTGACAGCAATCAGAATATGAGACATCCAGGAACAGAGCATTTGTCCCTCCTGGAACGGGTCATATGTAGGAGTGATAAAATCAGACCCGTTATTATAAGTGATGGATTTATTATTTACCAGCTGTAAATATATCCCGTATACAGCACAGACCGGACATCTCTTCCAGGCTGTAATCTGAGCTCAGGTTGTTCTGAGATGCTTGGCAGCGAGCCAGGAGGAGAATGGATGCATTTCACAGCACTGTGCAAGACTAGGGGGAGGGGCCAGGCAGAAAGATGTACTTCTGTATAGGGATGGCCTTCAGTGCAGTCGCCAACCATCGATGGCGATACTGCAACCAGCCATCGATAGTAATAAACTATGTGATGGATGACCATCGATAGTTTTACCTATCAATGGTTATATATTTTCTTTGACTGACTGGCCCATGGGCCACTCAGAATGTGGGTGCGGGGCTTCACAGGTGTAAGGGGCGGAGCTATGCTAAGTGTCCCGTCATATTAAAAAAAACAAATGCAAAACATTGGTTTTGCTGTGCCATTGATGGAGGGAAACCATCTGATTCTCCCCCCCACCGATGGCAAAAGTATTCAACATCGTCCATAAACCATTTCGAATCATTGATGGTCGATGGCCATCCCTGCTTCTGTATAGGTGGGGAAAATCCACATTAAATACAAACCTTGGAAAAGCTGTAAACCTTGTAAAATGAATTAAAAAAGACGGAAACGATTGTAAATATGTTGGATAAACCAGAGATCTTGGGAAGTGTATTGAAAAGCCGGAAAGCATTGTAATTATATTGAATTAGAAGGAAATCAGGTACTTATGTAGTATCTGGGCGTCCGATTTAGAAATCGGATTGGATCCCATCGCATCGCATGCGACCAAATCGTATGCGATGCGATGGTCAAGATTTTTCCATAGGATTCAATGTTAAAATGGTCTGAGTCCATTTTAACATAGAATTCAATGGGAAAAAGGGGTCCTTTTCCTTTCCCCACTATCCAAGTGGGCATGGAGTTGGATATAAACCTGTGGCGAGCGTAGCGAGCCACCGAGCCCGAAGCGTGGCGAGCGGACACAGAATACTTTTTAAGAAATATGCGTTCGCTCGCCACGCTTCGGGCTCGGTGGCTCGCTGAGCTCGCCACGCTATATAAAATCAACTCTATGCCCACTTGGATAGTGGGGAAATGAACAGGACCTTCTTAACATTGAATCCTATGCAAAATCGCATCGCATCGCATTGCATCGCATCTGATTGTATGCCTTAAGGTAAGGCATACAATCACAAAATCGAACGCCCAGATACTACATAAGTACCGGAAATCATAGTAAATGTATTTAAAAAAAATGCCAGAAACATTGTAGGGACGGCCATCTTCACTATCGAAGGTTGCCACTGATGAGAAAATTGCGAGAGGCCATCGATGGTCACCAATATCTAATGTGAGTCCATCGATGGTTTCACCTATCGATGGTCATCCCTGTTTTTCAGTGAATGGCCTGTTGGCTAATCACAGTCTGAGGGCAAGGCTTCATGGTGTCAGGGGTAGGGCTTCCTGGGAGTCAGGGGCGGAGCTATGCTCATTGTCCCAGAACCTTGAGAAAAATAAATCATATATTCTTTACATCGATGGAGGGAAAACAATTGGTTCTCTCCCATTGATGACAAATTCATTCCACATTGATCATAAACCATCGATGATTGTGAATCATCCATGTTCACTCTTCAATGGCCATCCCCAATTGAATATCATTGTAAAGTGCATTGAAAAGCCAGGATTCATAGTAAATGCATTAAAAAAAAAGGTGAAAATCATGTAAAATGCATTGAAAACACAGGAATAGTATAAAGTGTATTGGAATATGTGTATTTTATTAGGATTTCCAGCTTTTGGAATATATTTTAAAAGGTTTCCGGCTTTGATCCTCTTACAAATCTCCCATTCCAGTTGGATTGCATAAGTGCTTTATGCCCGATGATATGGCTCTGCATGTGATTAGTATGGGTCCTGCAGGGGTGTAACTAGATATTCGTGGGCCCCATAGCAAAAGTTTGTAAGGGCCCCCTATTTAGCAACTGATGGTGATAAATGTATGTAAAACATATTACTTAGACAGGAAATATGGGCCCCCTTCAGCTCTGGGCCCCATAGCAGCTGCACCCCTTTCACCTATGGTAGTTACGCCTTTGGGGTCCTGCCATCCAGGTCCGGCCCTAGCCTAAATGATGCCCTAGGCAAGATTTTGACTGGTGCCTCCTTGCACCGCCACTAGTTCCGCCTCTGACCCTGCTCCCCTTTCCTAGCACCATCAACCCTCATCATAGCAGTCATCATTTTGGTGCTCCTACCCGCAATATTTTAAATAGAAACAGTGCACACATTCGGTACTCAGCCCAAACAGGGGTGCCAGGAAGGGGCATGGCCACACAATAGTACCCCCAATTCAAATTATGCCACAAAGTAGTGCAACTTTATTCACATTATATCATGCAATGGTGTCCCTTATTCACGTTACATCTCACAGTAGTACCACTTTACCTTATGTACATTACTCCTCACATTATTCACATTATACCCTTAGAAAAAAAACCTTTGAAAATATTGTATTTTAAGATCCTCCATGGCCACACTGCAACCCAGCACGGGTAGAGGAGAAGAGCTGCAGCTGCTGCTGTCACTTAAGGGGAGGGGGCCCCACTGGGCCCTTCCATCAGACTTTGGCCTGGGTAATTTGTACCCCCTACCCCTTTCTCTCTGCACCCCTGATAATATCATCATGTTTGCCGATACTCCCGCATTTTGCGGGAGCTTCCCGCTTTGGCCCCCAGTCCCCCGGAGCCCCGCAAAGCCCTCCCAATCCCCCGGAATGTCAAAGCCCAGTCTGAACATCCAGACTGCACATGCGCTTGTCTGGCGCAATGGGGGCGGAGCTTCGCACTAGCATGGCATTATACTAGCATAGTGATGTGTCAGAGCTGCCGCGCCACCCAGCAAAGCCTTCAGGGACACTGTACCAGGCTACCAGCAGCAGTGGAAGCAGCAGCAGCAGCAGCGGAGTTTGCACCTCAGCCCCGCACGGTGGAAGGAAGGCTAGCTGCTGCAGGCTGAAGACACAGAGGAGGGGGAGTGACAGTGCTAATACAGGGAGCATGCAGCTCGGAGGAGAGGCTGGGGGAGGAGCAGGTTAGTGTTATGTATTTCTGCCTCGGCATTGCAGCTACATCCATAGTGGCTGCAGCTTGTACTAGGTGCAAGCAGGTCTGTAATGTGGTGTGTTTGTGTGTGTGTTTATGTAGCTTAGCACTGACTCCAATGTGTGTTTATAGGTGACCCCTGGGTGTATGTATTAGAGCTGGCACTGTCCCCTGTGTGTGTGTGTGTGTGTGTGTGTGTGTGTGTGTGTGTCGATGTGTGTGAGAACACTGGCATTGTATGTTTGTGTATAGCAGAACACTGTCCTGTGTGTATGTTTGTGTGTTAGACTGGTAGTGACCCCTGTGTGTGTGTGGGCTGGTTGTGACCCCTATGTGTGTGTGTAGGCTGGTAGTGACCCCTGTATGTGTGTGTGCTGGTTGTGACCCCTATGTGTGTGTGTAGGCTGGTAGTGACCCCTGTATGTGTGTGTGCTGGTTGTGACCCCTATGTGTGTGTGTGTGGTTTAGAAGTAGGCTTGCTGACACTCCCGTATTTTGCAGAAGACTCCCGTTTTAGCCGCCAGTCCCCCCCTATGCCCCCTATAGCCCTCCCAATACACCACAGCAGAGCATGCCTAAGAGGCCTGCCAAGCAACGCTGGCCGTGTTCAGCACAAGAGCCACCTAGGCCAGCAAAGCCTGCTAGTGGTCAGACACCAGGGAAATATGATGAAAGTGGGTGTCGCTGCACTGGGCCATGCCCACTTTACTGGAGACCACACCCACCTTCTTTGTAGCCCCACCCCCATCCCGGGTCGGCCACGTAAGATGATCCTCATTTTTACCATGCTTAAGTTGTGAGCTATGGAATCTCCCTGAAACCAGTTTCCAAAAGTAGGCAAGTATGATATCATACAGTAACGCCCCTTACACATGACACACATTATTAATGTCCTTATAACCATAATGCCCCTTACACATTATGCCAACCTTTATTAATGCCCTTCATACACATAATGACACACATACTGCCCCTTACACATAATGAAACACATATGTTGCACATTATTAATGCCTTTGTCATGTGTATAAAGGCATTAATAATGTGCAACATACTGTATGTGTTTCATTATGTGAAACACATGCATTAATGCATTAATATGTCGCACATTATTAATGCATCTATACATGACACACATAATGCCCCTTACACATATGCTGAACACTATTGCTCAACCATCCCACCCACAGACAGCACAGCCGCTAACACTGTGACCTCTGCCTCTGCTTGGATACAGATGTTTCCTCATACATCTTGACTCAATAGGCCATGCAGGCCTGGACAGTTCTGCTAACGTTGGGTGTCTTTTTTGCTGAAAATTCGTCTTGTTTGCATTGTTATGACCAGCACACACAAGGAGCTTCCATACTTTTTTTGTAACTCTTTAGCAATTAGGATTTTTGTCAATGAAAGATTCTAATATGAACTGTGCTTGGCTCCGTTTGGAGTGAGAAATGACTTGTTTTATAAGGAAGGTTGTGTCTTTTTAAGAACTATGTTTCCCTGACACACATTGCTTTTTTATTACAATTGTTGTAGTTTGGATGTGTACTGTGGACTGAATTGGACTGTGCTTGGCTCTGTTCAGTATAAAGGATTCTGTGCTCTATAAGGAGGTTGTTTTTTTTCTAGGAATTGTGTTTCTTTAACGCATATCATGTTGCTTCTGGGACAGAGTTCAAAAACTGTAAAGGTGCATTTGGACGTCTGTATATGCTGCAATATCTGTGATTGCCACACACACGTATTAAGTTGATTATAGGACACTGCTTTTCGTTGTACCCATTTTACATATGCTGTAATATACTTCAATGTTTTGAGATAACTATGCTTTATTAAGAAGCAGAATAATTGGATGACATTGTTGTTATATAGTATCCTCCGTACACACATAGCTCCAGGAACGTGATCCCCACTATGGACTGTGTCACTCTCACAGGTTGTGCTAATAGATCTAAATTATTTACACTAGTGTGCAATTGCACAGAATCAACTGTATTTGTGTACCAATAAATTTTATCTAAATTTTACTTAAATATATTGAGTTTCTATTCACATCAGCGCCCCTTGCTAGTTGTTTTTACGCCCTACACTCTATTGCGCTATGGAAGTATTTACAGAAACCATCCTACAAACCCATTATAGCCGTATCAGCACCGACACCAGCGGTATCTGGATGAGGGATCAACTGTCAATAGGTCAACACCATATGGTCGACATGCATTAGGTTGACAGATTAAAGCTTGACAGTGCTACAAGTCGACAGGTGCAAAAGTACAACATGACATTGATCAACACATCTTCACCATCTACATCCACATGGACTACAATTGGGAATAGTAACTGGTGCTGAGCGCTGTGGTGGAGGAGTGAGGCCTCTCGCCCACAGCAAGACCACAAGGATAATTTGGCTTAGATATGGTGAACCATACCTCCCAAAGGGCTGGCACTACAGGGGCGGAGCTACATGGAAGTCGGGTGTGGTCGGTGGTAGGGGGTGTGGCCTAGCACCATGACCCAATTTTCATCGTTTTCGGTGCGTGCCCAGCGCTCCCTCCTATAAATCCACCCCAGACACCAGCCAGGGTGTATACAGCTATAGTGGGGGATTATTCTCTATATAACACACTATATACCTGACAGAGTCACCTACCAATCAGCTTATAGAAAGCATTCAGCTCCTCATTCTCAGAGAGTGATGGCTTCTTTATTATGGGAGCAGAACTCTCCTCAAGGCAGCTCTGATGCCTCTTTCTGTAACACAGAGATCAGCAGAAACCATGTTATACTCATGCAGAAGACTAAACAAAGTCACTTATAGTCAGTCCTATTAAAGAGCTGCAGCCCCCCCCCATGTAAAACCCGCCACTGTAGTGAAGCCAGATGCAGTCTAAGACTGCACTGGCTTCACTGTGACTGGCAGTGACTTCCTATTGGAAGCCCGACCTGCCAGTCACCAAGGCAGTCAAATTGGGAGTTCCCTCCCTCCTGGACGCCTCTCTACGGACTGCCAAGCGCAAGCCTCTAAAACCAGGGAATTGCGCATGTGGCATCCCCCCTCTTCCAAGAAGGTACGAGCCACCACTGGTCCTATATCTGTAACTGTGTTTTCTGTTATATGTATGTTGCAGCTCTGATGCCTCTTTCTGTAACACAGAGATCAGCAGAAACCATGTTATACTCATGCAGAAGACTAAATAAAGTCCCTTATAGTCAGTCCTATATCTATGACTGTGCTTTCTGTTATATGTATGTCGCAGATCACAGATGTCCGGCCAGGTCTCAGTTTTATAACTGTAACCCCTTGGGAACTTTGGGTCTGATTCCGATCTGTACACAACAGCCCATACGGTACCTCCCAACTGAGGTGATATGCGTGGAACAGACATGATTTTTTGTGACTGTCCCGCATCCCGCCTCTGGGCAGAAGTATACTGTGTTGGGGGATGGCAGTTGGGAGCATGGCAGTTAGGAGACCACCTGTCACTTGCTGTTCTGCTTAGCAGAGTATTAGTGAATAGATTATGTGCGCATGTAAACAGCATTTATTCACTTAGGCAGAGGGACAGGGGTATGGCCAGAGTGCTGACCATGCCCCCATAAAGATGTCAGCGAGAGGCTGGGCTTAGAGGAATTGGTTGGGACTAATGGGGGCATCTCT
This sequence comes from Crinia signifera, assembly GCF_055691185.1. Taxonomy (NCBI): domain Eukaryota; kingdom Metazoa; phylum Chordata; class Amphibia; order Anura; family Myobatrachidae; genus Crinia; species Crinia signifera. The sequence goes on from NC_139222.1 coordinate 43,067,214, forward strand.
GACAGGGTGCTGTAGATATGTCACCTACCTCTTACTCCCCATTCTTCCTCCTATTAGGCTCCTCTGCTCCTAGTAATGACACAAGGAGACACGTCCCCTGCTAAGAAGCAGATTACAGCAAACTCTGCAACCGAATCAGTACAGGAATCAAATACAAAATCGCAAATTCACAACAGCAAATCCGACCAATCTATCTCCAATCCTCCACTCTCACTACTCTAAAGATTCCTCAAAATTCCAATGCCATTATGACATCACCAAGGTAGAGAGGTTAGAGCTCCACCAATCACAGCTAACTCTGGAAATAACAGCCAATCAGCATATGAGCTGACTGTTGACCAATCAGAAATGAGCAGCGCTCTGTGGTCCCGCCCACTAGCTGCAGGAGATGACTCATCTGCAGCTGCTGCAGCATAGTCCAACATTGAACTTGTGGACCAACACCAACTGCCAGTGAGTGCTGGTCAGAGATGTGCAGCAGTGGTTGGAATGGCAGTTGGTGGGACTCGCCTAATTGATCTATGAACTGTGCTGCAGCCTCTCCTCTAAGGGCGCCCGGGGAAGGGGGGGATGATAAGGAAGGAGTTGCTGTTTTTCCCTGCATGACTTGTTATTGGTGGGGTCATACCTGCACTGCAGTGTGCATTGGCTGCTGCTTATTTAGCATACAAGTATGCAACAGATAATGTTCAGTTCGGCGCAACCCTCTTAAAAAGATCCAAACGTGATAAATTCATGAATTCGTTTAGGAGGTGGTGTACCTCCTTTTATGCTTCAGTGTACGGCACCTCCTTAATTAATTTCGCTACCTTGTTCTACACACCACTTTCACGTTATTTAGCAAACAGAAAGGGCAGAGGTGTTTGTCATGGGTCATGCTGGTAATAATAATGGGGTAGATGTGTGAAGTAGTGATAAGGGAGAAGTGAGCCAGAGGAGAAATGGTCCAATCAGCACTGAAATAACATGAAATAACATCTATAATTTGCATAATATAAAATTATACAGAGCAGCTGATTGGTTGCCATGGGCTACGTACTTCTTCCCTGGCTCACTTCTCCTGTATCACTGCTTCATACATCTACCCTCATGTTCTGTGTGTGTATTTGATAGAGAGAACACACACCCACGCATACATACAGGCACCACAAGGGCGGGGTGAGCAGGGCATGGTGCTTATGTGGCAAATAAGGCCAGAGCTGGCACGCTGCCCACATATAATGGATCACTGGTCTCCAATGTTGAGAAGTGAGAAGCATTGTAATGTATGCTAGGAAGAGCTGTGTACAGTGGCGTAACTATAAATTTTGCTCCCCCCTGCCAAAAAGTTTGTGGTGCCCCCCCCCCCCCCCCCCGAACTCATCTCCAGCGTGTCTCCCCAGCGTGTGAGATACTGCTGATTCCCTTGGCTCCGATGCATCCCAGGCCGCCCCAGCACGCCCATCCGCCCGCCCATCCTGTACACAATAGCCAATAGCCGGCTCTGTGTATAGTAGTCAATTGAATCAGTGGGGGGGGATTTGTCGTATATGCCATGGCCGCACCTGCGCTGCGGCTGACTCGCCTCCGGTGCTTAGCCAGCGGGCAGTGGCAGGCAGCAGCGTGTCAGTGTGTCCAGCGAGTGCTGGCACCCACATAGACTCCACTGTGGCTTAGACCCAAGCAGCAGCTGGGGCTGCCTTACAGTAGTTACGCCACTGGCTGTGCCTGTATATCACCCACCCAGGCAGGACAAAATGTTTCCCTCTTATGGGGCCTACATACTTAGCGAGTTTTGCCTATTTTATATACAATTAGACTAGATCCCTTTAGAAATAAGCACAAATCGCTGTGTTTAGGGCCCCCGGCGATGGCAGTGCGAGGTCTCGCGCATCCTTAGTGCCTGAATAGATTTATACCGCATGCAGATCACTCAGCACAAAGCCCCCATCACCCCGTGTGTAGGATCCATTTCATTGTGATTGCCATCTCTTTTCTTAATAAGTAACTACAGTAGTTCAACACAGGTGACAGCAATCAGAATATGAGACATCCAGGAACAGAGCATTTGTCCCTCCTGGAGCGGGTCATATGTAGGAGTGATAAAATCAGACCCGTTATTATAAGTGATGGATTTATTATTTACCAGCTGTAAATATATCCCGTATACAGCACAGACCGGACATCTCTTCCAGGCTGTAATGTGAGCTCAGGTTGTTCTGAGATGCTTGGCAGCGAGCCAGGAGGAGAATGGATGCATTTCACAGCACTGTGCAAGACTAGGGGGAGGGGCCAGGCAGAAAGATGTACTTCTGTATAGGGATGGCCTTCAGTGCAGTCGCCAACCATCGATGGCGATACTGCAACCAGCCATCGATAGTAATAAACTATGTGATGGATGACCATCGATAGTTTTACCTATCAATGGTTATATATTTTCTTTGACTGACTGGCCCATGGGCCACTCAGAATGTGGGTGCGGGGCTTCACAGGTGTAAGGGGCGGAGCTATGCTAAGTGTCCCGTCATATTAAAAAAAACAAATGCAAAACATTGGTTTTGCTGTGCCATTGATGGAGGGAAACCATCTGATTCTCCCCCCCACCGATGGCAAAAGTATTCAACATCGTCCATAAACCATTTCGAATCATTGATGGTCGATGGCCATCCCTGCTTCTGTATAGGTGGGGAAAATCCACATTAAATACAAACCTTGGAAAAGCTGTAAACCTTGTAAAATGAATTAAAAAAGACGGAAACGATTGTAAATATGTTGGATAAACCAGAGATCTTGGGAAGTGTATTGAAAAGCCGGAAAGCATTGTAATTATATTGAATTAGAAGGAAATCAGGTACTTATGTAGTATCTGGGCGTCCGATTTAGAAATCGGATTGGATCCCATCGCATCGCATGCGACCAAATCGTATGCGATGCGATGGTCAAGATTTTTCCATAGGATTCAATGTTAAAATGGTCTGAGTCCATTTTAACATAGAATTCAATGGGAAAAAGGGGTCCTTTTCCTTTCCCCACTATCCAAGTGGGCATGGAGTTGGATATAAACCTGTGGCGAGCGTAGCGAGCCACCGAGCCCGAAGCGTGGCGAGCGGACACAGAATACTTTTTAAGAAATATGCGTTCGCTCGCCACGCTTCGGGCTCGGTGGCTCGCTGAGCTCGCCACGCTATATAAAATCAACTCTATGCCCACTTGGATAGTGGGGAAATGAACAGGACCTTCTTAACATTGAATCCTATGCAAAATCGCATCGCATCGCATTGCATCGCATCTGATTGTATGCCTTAAGGTAAGGCATACAATCACAAAATCGAACGCCCAGATACTACATAAGTACCGGAAATCATAGTAAATGTATTTAAAAAAAATGCCAGAAACATTGTAGGGACGGCCATCTTCACTATCGAAGGTTGCCACTGATGAGAAAATTGCGAGAGGCCATCGATGGTCACCAATATCTAATGTGAGTCCATCGATGGTTTCACCTATCGATGGTCATCCCTGTTTTTCAGTGAATGGCCTGTTGGCTAATCACAGTCTGAGGGCAAGGCTTCATGGTGTCAGGGGTAGGGCTTCCTGGGAGTCAGGGGCGGAGCTATGCTCATTGTCCCAGAACCTTGAGAAAAATAAATCATATATTCTTTACATCGATGGAGGGAAAACAATTGGTTCTCTCCCATTGATGACAAATTCATTCCACATTGATCATAAACCATCGATGATTGTGAATCATCCATGTTCACTCTTCAATGGCCATCCCCAGTTGAATATCATTGTAAAGTGCATTGAAAAGCCAGGATTCATAGTAAATGCATTAAAAAAAAAGGTGAAAATCATGTAAAATGCATTGAAAACACAGAAATAGTATAAAGTGTATTGGAATATGTGTATTTTATTAGGATTTCCAGCTTTTGGAATATATTTTAAAAGGTTTCCGGCTTTGATCCTCTTACAAATCTCCCATTCCAGTTGGATTGCATAAGTGCTTTATGCCCGATGATATGGCTCTGCATGTGATTAGTATGGGTCCTGCAGGGGTGTAACTAGATATTCGTGGGCCCCATAGCAAAAGTTTGTAAGGGCCCCCTATTTAGCAACTGATGGTGATAAATGTATGTAAAACATATTACTTAGACAGGAAATATGGGCCCCCTTCAGCTCTGGGCCCCATAGCAGCTGCACCCCTTTCACCTATGGTAGTTACGCCTTTGGGGTCCTGCCATCCAGGTCCGGCCCTAGCCTAAATGATGCCCTAGGCAAGATTTTGACTGGTGCCTCCTTGCACCGCCACTAGTTCCCCCTCTGACCCTGCTCCCCTTTCCTAGCACCATCAACCCTCATCATAGCAGTCATCATTTTGGTGCTCCTACCCGCAATATTTTAAATAGAAACAGTGCACACATTCGGTACTCAGCCCAAACAGGGGTGCCAGGAAGGGGCATGGCCACACAATAGTACCCCCAATTCAAATTATGCCACAAAGTAGTGCAACTTTATTCACATTATATCATGCAATGGTGTCCCTTATTCACGTTACATCTCACAGTAGTACCACTTTACCTTATGTACATTACTCCTCACATTATTCACATTATACCCTTAGAAAAAAAACCTTTGAAAATATTGTATTTTAAGATACTCCATGGCCACACTGCAACCCAGCACGGGTAGAGGAGAAGAGCTGCAGCTGCTGCTGTCACTTAAGGGGAGGGGGCCCCACTGGGCCCTTCCATCAGACTTTGGCCTGGGTAATTTGTACCCCCTACCCCTTTCTCTCTGCACCCCTGATAATATCATCATGTTTGCCGATACTCCCGCATTTTGCGGGAGCTTCCCGCTTTGGCCCCCAGTCCCCCGGAGCCCCGCAAAGCCCTCCCAATCCCCCGGAATGTCAAAGCCCAGTCTGAACATCCAGACTGCACATGCGCTTGTCTGGCGCAATGGGGGCGGAGCTTCGCACTAGCATGGCATTATACTAGCATAGTGATGTGTCAGAGCTGCCGCGCCTCCCAGCAAAGCCTTCAGGGACACTGTACCAGGCTACCAACAGCAGTGGAAGCAGCAGCAGCGGAGTTTGCACCTCAGCCCCGCACGGTGGAAGGAAGGCTAGCTGCTGCAGGCTGAAGACACAGAGGAGGGGGAGTGACAGTGCTAATACAGGGAGCATGCAGCTCGGAGGAGAGGCTGGGGGAGGAGCAGGTTAGTGTTATGTATTCCTGCCTCGGCATTGCAGCTACATCCATAGTGGCTGCAGCTTGTACTAGGTGCAAGCAGGTCTGTAATGTGGTGTGTTTGTGTGTGTGTTTATGTAGCTTAGCACTGACTCCAATGTGTGTTTATAGGTGACCCCTGGGTGTATGTATTAGAGCTGGCACTGTCCCCTGTGTGTGTGTGTGTGTGTGTGTGTGTGTGTGTGTGTGTGTCGATGTGTGTGAGAACACTGGCATTGTATGTTTGTGTATAGCAGAACACTGTCCTGTGTGTATGTTTGTGTGTAAGACTGGTAGTGACCCCTGTGTGTGTGTGGGCTGGTTGTGACCCCTATGTGTGTGTGTAGGCTGGTAGTGACCCCTGTATGTGTGTGTGCTGGTTGTGACCCCTATGTGTGTGTGTAGGCTGGTAGTGACCCCTGTATGTGTGTGTGCTGGTTGTGACCCCTATGTGTGTGTGTGTGGTTTAGAAGTAGGCTTGCTGACACTCCCGTATTTTGCAGAAGACTTCTGTTTTAGCTGCCAGTCCCCCCCTATGCCCCCTATAGCCCTCCCAATACACCACAGCAGAGCATGCCTAAGAGGCCTGCCAAGCAACGCTGGCCGTGTTCAGCACAAGAGCCACCTAGGCCAGCAAAGCCTGCTAGTGGTCAGACACCAGGGAAATATGATGAAAGTGGGTGTCGCTGCACTGGGCCATGCCCACTTTACTGGAGACCACACCCACCTTCTTTGTAGCCCCACCCCCATCCCGGGTCGGCCACGTAAGATGATCCTCATTTTTACCATGCTTAAGTTGTGAGCTATGGAATCTCCCTGAAACCAGTTTCCAAAAGTAGGCAAGTATGATATCATACAGTAACGCCCCTTACACATGACACACATTATTAATGTCCTTATAACCATAATGCCCCTTACACATTATGCCAACCTTTATTAATGCCCTTCATACACATAATGACACACATACTGCCCCTTACACATAATGAAACACATATGTTGCACATTATTAATGCCTTTGTCATGTGTATAAAGGCATTAATAATGTGCAACATACTGTATGTGTTTCATTATGTGAAACACATGCATTAATGCATTAATATGTCACACATTATTAATGCATCTATACATGACACACATAATGCCCCTTACACATATGCTGAACACTATTGCTCAACCATCCCACCCACAGACAGCACAGCCGCTAACACTGTGACCTCTGCCTCTGCTTGGATACAGATGTTTCCTCATACATCTTGACTCAATAGGCCATGCAGCTCCTGGCCAGTTCTGCTAACGTTGGGTGTCTTTTTTGCTGAAAATTCATCTTGTTTGCATTGTTATGACCAGCACCCACAAGGAGCTTCCATACTTTTTTTGTAACTCTTTAGCAATTAGGATTTTTGTCAATGAAAGATTCTAATATGAACTGTGCTTGGCTCCGTTTGGAGTGAGAAATTACTTGTTTTATAAGGAAGGTTGTGTCTTTTTAAGAACTGTGTTTCCCTGACACACATTGCTTTTTTATTACAATTGTTGTAGTTTGGACGTGTACTGTGGACTGAATTGGACTGTACGTGGCTCTGTTCAGTATAAAGGATTCTGTGCTCTATAAGGAGGTTGTTTTTTTCTAGGAATTGTGTTTCTTTAACGCATATCATGTTGCTTCTGGGACAGAGTTCAATAACTGTAAAGGTGCATTTGGACGTCTGTATATGCTGCAATATCTGTGCTCGCCACACACATGTATTAAGTTGATTATAGGACTCTGCTTTTCGTTGTACCCATTTTACATATGCTGTAATATACTTCAATGTTTTGAGATAACTATGCTTTATTAAGAAGCAGAATAATTGGATGACATTGTTGTTATATAGTATCCTCCATACACACATAGCTCCAGGAACGTGATCCCCACTATGGACTGTGTCACTCTATATCTGTGATATGTATACTTTTTCAACTTGCAGCAAACCAACCAAGATTTTAAGGCCCAGACAAGGCCCACCATCTGACCACCCACAGGGAAAAATACATTGTCCCCCACGGGAAAAAAAATCAAACTCATTGGACCCCATAGAACAAAAAGAAACACATTGCCCCACAGATGAACACAGTAAAGTCTGTACCAGGCTCATCTGCTTGCAGAACAAAGGAGAGCATACCTCCCAACATGACCCTCTCCAGGAGGGGCAAATTATTTATGATTAATTATTTATGGACAAAACCAAGGCTGGTGGCTGCCAATCATAAAATATGTCTACAATCAGAAGCAAATAATGCACTTTACCACATAACTGAACCTAAGAAGCACATATAAACACAATCTGCTTAATTGTGTGTGTATATATATATATACTAGGTGATTCATCGCGCCCTACGGGCGCTCTTCACACCGTCGTAAGGGGCTGCGCCCCCTTAATTTGTGAACGTTTGTATATGAGAAATATGGTTAGAATTGTACGAAAGATGCCCTGTATTGCAACTTAGGTGTCCGCGAATCGCGGGAGGGGGGGCGCGGAGGGTGCCGCGAATTGCAGGAGGGGGGGTCGCGGGGGGTGCTGCGAATTGCAGGAGGGGGGGTTGTGGGGGGGTGGATGCTGCGAATCGCGGGAGGGGAGGGATTGCAGAGAATCGCGGGAGGGGGGTCGCGGGGTGGGTTGCCGCAAATCGCGGGAGGGGGGTTACGGGGGCGGGGGTTGCGGTGAATCATGGTAGGGGGGTCGCGGGGGGTGTGCCGTGAATCACGGCAGGGGGGGTCACGGAGTGGGGTGCCGAGAATCGCGGGGGGGTGTGTGTGTGCCGTGAATCGCGGGAGTGGGGGTTGCGGGGGGGGGGGGGGTGGGGGGGTGTGACGCGAATCGCCACAAGAAAAAATCAACACAGAAAGGTCAACACATGTAAATGTTGACATAAGTGTGGCACTTCATTGGTGTCCATGTCGACACATGTGAATGAATATGAAAACATTCAAAAAATGAAAAAAAACCTTCAAAACTCATGTCAACCTTTTTCATTGTCGACCATAGCCATGTCAGTGTTTTCCATGTGCAATTTAATTCTGGAGCTGCCGCGAATCACGGGGGGGTGCAGCGAATTGCGGGAGGGGGGGTCGCGGGGGTGGGTGCCGCGAATCGCGGGAGGGCGGGGTTCACAGGGGTTCCGGTGGGGGGTTGCCGCGAATTGCGGGAGGTGGGGGGTCACGGGGGGTGCCGCGAATCGCGGGAGGGGGGTTGCGGGGGGTGTGACGCGAATCGCCACAAGAAAAAATCAACACAGAAAGGTCAACACATGTAAATGTTGACATAAGTGTGCCACTTCATTGGTGTCCATGTCGACACATGACAATGAATATGAAAAAATTAAAAAAATTAAAAATAAATCTTCAAAAACACATTTCAACCTTTTTCATTGTCGACCATAGCCATGTCAGTGTTTTGCATGTGCCATTTAATCCTGGGGCTGCTGCGAATTGCGGGGGGGGGGGTGTGTGTGCCGCGAATCGCGGGAGGGGGGTCGCAGGGGGGGTGCCGCCAATCGTGCAAGGGGGGGTCGCGGGGGGGTTCTTTTTGCCGCGAATCGCGGGAGGGAGGTCGCGGGGGGGTGTTTTTTCCGCGAATCGGGGGGGTCACGGGGGAGGGTTTGCCGCGATTCGCGGGAGGGGGGGGTCGCGGGGTGGTGGTTATGCCGCGAATTGCGGGGGGTGCCGCGATTTGCGGGAGGGGGGGGGGGGTTGCGGGGGGTGGGTGCCGCGAATCGCGGGAGAGTGGGGTTCATGGGGGTTCCGGTGGGGGGTTGCCGCGAATTGCGGGAGGGGGGGGGTCGCGGGGGGGTGCCGGGGTGCCGCGAATCACCGGAGGGGGGGTTGCAGGGGGTGTGACGCGAATCGCCACAAGAAAAAAATCAACACAGAAAGGTCAACACATGTAAATGTTGACATAAGTGTGGCACTTCATTGGTGTCCATGTCGACACATGAGAATGAATATGAAAATATTCAAAAAATGACAAAAAAACTTCAAAAACTCATGTCAACCTTTTTCATTGTCGACCATAGCCATGTCAGTGTTTTCCATGTGCAATTTAATTCTGGAGCTGCCGCGAATCACGGGGGGTGCCGCAAATTGCGTGAGGGGGGGTCGCGGGGGTGGGTGCCGCGAATCGCGGGAGGGCGGGGTTCACAGGGGTTCCGGTGGGGGGTTGCCGCGAATTGCGGGAGGTGGGGGGTCACGGGGGGGTGTGACGCGAATCGCCACAAGAAAAAATCAACACAGAAAGGTCAACACATGTAAATGTTGACATAAGTGTGCCACTTCATTGGTGTCCATGTCGACACATGACAATGAATATGAAAAAATTAAAAATAAATCTTCAAAAACTCATGTCAACCTTTTTCATTGTCGACCATAGCCATGTCAGTGTTTTGCATGTGCCATTTAATCCTGGGGCTGCTGCGAATTGCGGGGGGGGTGCCGCGAATCGCGGGAGGGGGGTCGCAGGGGGGGTGCCGCCAATCGTGCAAGGGGTGGTCGCGCGGGGGGTTCTTTTTGCCGCGAATCGCGGGAGGGAGGTCGCGGGGGGGTGTTTTTTCTGCGAATCGGGCGGGGGGGTGTCACGGGGGAGGGTTTGCCGCGATTCGCGGGAGGGGGGGGTCGCGGGGTGGTGGTTATGCCGCGAATTGCAGTAGGGGTCGTGGGGGGGGGTTCTTTTTGCAGCGAATCGCGGTAGGGGGGGTCGCGGGGGAGCGGGTGTTTTTGCCGCGAATCGCGGGAGGGGGGGGCGCGCGGGGGGGGAGGTTTTGCCGCAAATCGCGGGAGGGGGGCGCTCACCTGGTGGCTGTGGAGTAGCAGTGCTGGGCAACATGGGAAGGCAGTGGGTGTCTGGCACTGTCTGTGGGCTCACTGGGCTGGTTCTCTGTCACATACCTCCCAACATGACCCTCTCCAGGAGGGACACAATGCTCTGTTTCTAGACTTCCCCTTAATGTATGATTGCCATCACCTGTTTTAAACAGGTTAATTTCTCAGAAAGGTGTTCAGCACAGATGAAGGCAATCACACATTAAGAGGAAAGTCCAGGAACAGAGCGTTATAGACACAGACACCCACTTTGAGTGACAGATGTAGCCAAATATATAGGAGATATATATATATATATATATATATATATATATATTTATTTATTTGGACCTAGGGGTGCCGTGGAAAAATTCTGATACTCTAGGGTGCCGAGATCCAAAAAAGATTGGGAACCCCTGTCTTAATGTAGAATTGCCATCACCTGTGGTGAAGCACCTGTCTTATTAGTTAACCTGTTCAAAAACAGGTGATGGCAATCATACATTAAGAGGAAAGCCCAGAAACAGAGCATTGTGTCCCTCCTGGAATGGGTCATGTTGGGAGAGACCTTATGCTAATGCCAATTGTTTTTAGTGTGTGGAGCCCCATGGGGTAGAGTTACAAATGCCCTCATGTGAATACCATACGAGTCACTGCCTAGCTGCCATTATGTTCTTCTAGGGGTCTAATGGGGGCAGTATAGTAGCAGGACACCTGAGCAGCGCCTCACCTAGCTCCCTGTGTGTCCCTCGCCTTCTCTAAATCCTATTCATGCAGGACTATGCAGTCCCCCGGCAGCTCCTTATGCAACGAGATATTGAACCGGGACTGACCCCATCGATGTAAGAGAGTCAGCAGCCGCCAACCAATGATGATTAGCGGATGACAATAGGGGGAGGGGCCAGCAGCAAGATCTGGACCCACTGACGTTAGAAAGGGGCGGTCCCATTTGCCCATGATACAGAGACAGGACTGGTGCAGGAAGAGACCAGTGAATAACAGTTGCACTTGTGATGGTGCCTGAAGACTGGTGCAGACATCTCTAGCCCCGTGACACACTTGACAACCCCTCAGTGCACACAAGTGTACCACAGAGCAGCGGCTGCAATACACTGCTGTATACCTTGTATAAGTGCTCAGGCATTTCCCAAACAGATTATTTAGTTACTATACCAATACCCAGGTGTATGTGTGTATAACTGCAGGCTCTGTTGGGCTGTATTGTTCCTAGTGAGTTTCTCCAATGCATCCAGTAAGTCTACATATCTCATAGCTCCTTTCATTTATTATTGTATAAATCAGGCATGTCCAACTTTGGCCCTCCAGCTGTTTGAAAGTACAAGTCCCAGCATGCCTTGCCACAGTTTTGCTATTAGGGAATGCTATAACTTTGGCAAGGCATGCTGGGATGTGTAGTTTCAAAACAGCTGGAGGGCCAAGGTTGGACATGCCTGGTATACATGATATAGTAATAAGGTGACGTGGGGCAAATAAAGGGAATAACAGTCTTGTTCTGAAACAATTCGATTTCTCTGACTCCCAATGTTTAATGATAGAACACTCCTGTACATCAGACCTGTACGCACGTTATTGGGATTACATACAGCTGTATATATCAGGGACCTGCTCAGGATTATTTGTGAATAAATGTCCAAGCGCCTCTACCTGCTATGTACAACCGGCTCATATGCTGCCTTCACACCAATATCATTCCTACACTTTGGGGCTTATGTAATAGGGTTTTGGCTGACTGCATAGGTGGGATCCCAACTAAATGTGTCCCAGATTTTTAGTGACCTAGCCTAACAATTCTATAGTGGGCCACACCTGCCCCAGACTGGCACTTTCTCCTGACCCTGGGACATATCACTATTGGTGTTAGGCACCATGTCATGCGCTTGGTCTTGGGAGAATACCCCCACACTACACCCGGGCACACAGGTCACATGACCTCCAGTCAGCCTGCTGTCCCAAACTATAAACCTGGGCTTTATTTACCAGTCTGTAGTGATGGGAAATTGCCCCAAAGAGTATTTTACTCACAGTAATACAAGGAAAGATCAGTTCTATATACAACATGCTTCTATATTCCCATTATCCACATAGGAGAGAACACATAACATAGATGTTGGAGAACATATAATACGTTTGCATACCAATGAATATTATTTATTATTCTCGGAGACAATGACATCACATACAAAAACAAGTCACATATTGAGTTTATTTGAAAAAATATACAGAACGCTTCCACCTGTATCACAGACATTATGACAGAAGCATTTACACCTCCTACGTATAGATATCTTACATCAGAGGTCATTTGTGGGGAGCGCGGTGATGTCATACGGGTCATCGTGGCCAATCCTGATGCAGAGTTGTGTGATGTACAGTAGCGCACAGCCGGGTATCAGCATCTCACTCTCCTGGGAAAATTCCCCAATATTCAGGCCCAACATATAGGAAGAGCAGACATGAATCAGGTGCAGATGGCATTACATTGCGGGTGCTCCGGGATTTAGGACTTTCGGGAAAATACTTTTGATTACTAATCACCTGTAGCACGCTGGGACAGTAGGCGGAATAATGAGCAGAATGTAAAGCACATGTAAGCCTTCAGCTTGCTGGCCTATGTGAGCCTTAGTGCCTGTTTCAGTCCTGTTAGCGAGGCTGCAATTATTGCAGATGGACAAAACCATGCTGCGCTGTAGGTGGGGCAGATGTAACAGATGCAGAGAGAGTTAGATTTGGGGGAGTTATTTTGTTTCTGTGTAGGGTAAATACTGGCTGCTTTAGGGGTGATTCTTGTTGACTCACAATATAGCGAGTTTGGCCCCGTCCTGATATTTTGGGGATTGCGTATGCCCTATTATGCACATGTGCAGCCCCCCGTTTGCAAAAGACTTCGGCGACTTGAATAGTCTCAGAGCTCTTCCCAAGCATCGTGGCGGGTCGTGGGCGGATGAGGGGGAGGTGCATGCTGGCGGCCAGTGGACGCACCCAGGAAAATGCTAGGCATCTCCATGGGGGCGGGCGTTCGGGCGAGTTGTGTCTAATGCACTAATGCAATGTTCGCAGCTTACTGAGCCAACCTGAATCAGGCCCTTTATTCTTACTTTGCAATTTAGATTTCAGTTTGAACACACCTCACCCAGATGTAACTCTCATGATGTCTTCTGCCCCACCTGCAGAGCAGCATGGTTTTGTCCATCTGCAAACATTGCAGCCTTGCCAACAGGCCTGAATCAGGCCCTCAGTCACTGTTACCACATAGCCTGTGCTCATTGTGCAATGGGCTGCATAAGGTGGGCCTCGGGGCACAGAGAAGGATGTGAGTCCACATTATGCCACCTGCAATGGAACGAGAGAATACATTGGTACAGGTGCAGAAGATACATGACATAATACAATGCAGGTTCTGGTCAGCAGAGATCGTGTAGGGCAATCAGACATAGAATCCTGGCATGTTGGCAGCTGGAACATCTCATCTGCTCATAGAACATTGTAATGCCTGGATATAGCCAAAGCCTGGAGGCAAAGAGCGGGAAGTCCCCACAGGAAAGCCGCGACCAGCCCAAGATATTTACAGCCTGGTCTGGGGACACCAGCATAGGACGATGCAAGACTGGCTTCCATCATGGCTTTCACTCTGATTGCTTAGAACAGGGCTGGGCACACAGTATAGTGACAGTGTAGGGGTTGGGGGCAGTTGCCTTACACCGGCCCTGACCCCATGCTGTGTGTCCACAGCCTGTCACACCCCAGTGCTGGTAGTAGCTTATCAGGGGACTCCATGCTCATTGTCTACCCCCCCTCCCCTGGTGCTGCTGCTACCAGCCCAGGCTTTGAGCGAAGAAAGAGGAACGTGCTTATGTTAATCTATGATGTGTTTATTATAAACCCATCACACATTGCCTCCAAATAGCACTCATTACACCCAACATTAACCAATATATCATTCATCAACATTTTACATAGTGTAGGAATTGAAGATAAAGGCAATTTGTACAATAGAGCAGGTGTAATTTAGGTCATCCATAAGTAGGGAGAAATGGTAATAGGGAGAGTGACAGGGCCAGTGGCGGAACTAGCGGCTAGTAGGCCCAGGTGTAAATATATGCTTTGGGTCCTCACCAACCCACCTCACCCCACTCTCATTAAAGAAAAACAAGGCGGTTAGTATATTGTTTCAATGAGTGCCAATGGCTGTGCTCACTTAGGGCCTTATTTTGGTTCATTCTTTCTGACAAAATCCTTCTTAGATGGGCAAAACCATATGCACTGCAGGTGGGGCAGGTGTTACTTGTGCAGAGAGAATTAGATTTGGGTGGGGTTTTACTTCAAAGTGAGATCTATATTGCAGTGTAAAAATAAAGAAGTCAGTATTTTCCCTGCACAGAAACAAAATTACTCACCCAAATCTAATTCTCTCTGCACATGTTACATCTGCCCCCCTGCAGTGCACATGGTTTTGTCCATCTAAGAAGGATTTTGTCAGAAAGAATGAACCAAAATAAGGCCCTTAGTAACAGTATTTTCCCCACATGACCCCCTGTGTGCCCCAAATGCCCCCAGGGTCTGACTAACAGAGTGCAGGAGACCCAGGCAACCGAGAACTGGAAGAGGAGACCTGGCCCTCTGGAGATAGTTTACCACCTCTTCACCTCCACTCCCCCTCCTCCACTACCACACTCCCCCTCTTCCTCACCTCTACTCTATCCCTATCTCTCTTATCTATCTCTTCCTTCCTTTCCTATTTTCCTCTCTTCTGCTCTCTCTTCTCCCTGCTGTCTTTCTCCTCTACAGTATCTCTCTTCCCCACACTTTCCCTCTCTGACAGTATGTACATGGTGCTGTCTACCTCACTTTGGGTATCTCCACCTTTCTCGCCCTGACATTCTTCTCTCTCTCTCAATTTCTGTCTCTCCCTCTCTTTCATTGTCTCTCTCCCTTTTCTCTTCCTTTATAACCTCCCTCTTTCTCCCCCCCCCCTCTGTCTCTCTCCCTGACACCAGCGGCGTAACTACATTTTGGGCGCCCCCCCCCCGCCGTTAAAGGGAGGGCGCCCAGCCACCCACCCGCCCCTCCGCCCCAACCCCCGCAAACCCCCCCATCACCCGCAGCCTTACCTAGGTTCAGTACGCGCTGGTCCCGGCTCCCTTCTTCTGCTATGAGGACCACCACAAAATGTCCGCCCCCATACAGCAGACAGTTTCAGACAGCGCGTACTGAACACAGGTAAAGACTGGGGATGGGGGGGTTTGCGGGGGTTGGTGAGGCGGGCGGCGGGGTGTAACTATAGCACTGCAGCCCCCGGCGCCCGCACATGCATAGCGTCTCCCCGCGGTCGCGGGGGCTGCGGTGCTATAGTTACGTCACTGCCTGACACCCTCTATCAATCTCTGCTTCTCCCCCTTTACTCTGTGACCCCTTAACTCCCTGTCTCACCCTGTTACCCTCTTTCTCTCCCTGACATTTGTCACAAGTCATTGAAGGACACGTTTCTGTGCATAAAATACTGTATATGAATAAATGCGACATTTCACCTTTCTGGAGAATCCTTCATGTGTATTTTGAGAGGATCTGGAACACGAGACAGTAACCTTGAAAGCAAAGAAAATAATACTGAGGTCCATATAGCCACAATACAGCGATACAGAACCCTTATATGAGACCCTGTCTTTACCATTCATCTCCTTCCACATCCCGGAAACCTTTAGCAAACGGGTTGCTGGCAATCTTCAGCTGTGTGATCTGTTAATACACAGAGGAAAAATAACTTGTCGTAATAGGTAAGCATTCACTCTTTGCTGTTTCGAAAAAGAGTTGGACATGGACATCGCTAGCGACCTGCAGGAACATGCAGCGTTAGTGATATAATTGGGCAGCACAGTCGGTGTGATGGTTGGAGCTGGAGTAGCCAACTCCAGTCCTCAAGAGCTACCAAAGGGGCATGTTTTCCAGGTCTCCTCACAGAATCACACGTGAAGTAATTAGCTCTACCTGTGGATCTTTTAAAATGTGTTAGTGAGTAATAAGTGTACCTGCCGGGTGAGCTGAAAAACGTGAACTGTTGGTAGCTCTCGAGGACTGAGTTGGGTACCACGGGATGCGGTCATTTGGTCTACAGCATGATGGTCGACACCAATAGGTCGACATGGGAAAAGGTCGACATGGGTCTAGGTCGACATAGGAAAAAGTCAACGGTTCTAGGTCGAACGGTCATTAGTTCGACAGGTCGTTAGTTCGACAGGTCATTAGTTCGACAATGTCTAGGTCGACAGTCATAAGGTCGACATGGGTTTTTTCACAGTTTTTTGAGCCAACATGTGCCGACAGGCGGTATTTCATCCCCTACCATCCACTAGGGCGTGGTGGGAGAATAAAATAGTGTGCCGAGTGCAGTGAGCGATGCAAGGGGATGCGGTGCACTTGAAACTGTGTCCATGTGGACTGTGTTGACATTCAGGTAAAAAAAAAAAACCAGTGAAAAACCCCATGTCGACCTTTTGACTGTCGACATAGACATTGTCGAACTAATGACCTGTCGAACTAACGACCTGTCGAACTAATGACTTTTCAACCTAGAACCATGTTGACCTTTTCCTATGTTCACCTAGATTCATGTCGACCTTTTCCCATGTCGACCTAATGACTGTCGACCATCATGCTGTAGACCAAATGATCCCAACCAGGTACCACTGGGTTAGAGCCATGGTGGGATTTGAACCCATGCCTCACAGCACTGGTGATTTCCACCATGGCTCTAACTGTGGAGTCTGTATATTCTCCCCATGCTTGTGTGGCCTCCCATAATCTAAAAATATTTTTTTTGGTCTCCCAACAAAATTAACCCTAGAATGTCTGTGTGTGCATGTATACGTGGTAGGGAATATAGATTGTAAGCTCCACTAGGCCAGGGACTGCAGATTATGTGCACACCAGGGCCGTCATTCTCATTGGGCACAATGGGTACTTGCCCAGGGGCCCTAGGACCTAGGGGTCCACCCCAATGGGAAAGACAGCGGGGATCTGGGCAGCAGGGATCAGACGCTGCCCACTGTTAGCAGACGTCTGGATCTTGCCGCTGCCTGAGTGGCAGAACCCAACCGGCTGTAGGACCTCCTATCTCCCAGCCAGGCCGCCTCCCCCCTTCTCTTGATGCTCCTGCGTCCCCAGCATGGAGTAAGAACTTAGGAAAGCCAGGCCTCCAGCAGCAAGCTCCGTGCGCCGGGCGGTCTGGCACTGGGTCATGGGAGATACTGGGTGTGGGACGTGGAGCGATGTCTCCCGCACTGCTGGGCCGCAACTAGGGGTGAAGGTCTAGGGTGCTGGATGTGATACCCATATGTGCAGGCAGACAGAGCGGAGCCAAATTACTGCCTTCACCCAAAAGACGAAAATCCTAGTTGCAGCCCTGCCTGTGTGTGTGTGTGTGTGTGTGTCTGTGTGTGTGTGTGTATGTGTGTGCTTGTATTTTTTTATATTCTTTTAATTAACTACTGTATGCATTGTTACCACAGCAGTCTCACGTCTTCTTGTAGTCGTTATTAATGACTATAAGAAGTGGATTGGTTCAGGAGTACTTATTTGTTACTGTATGCATTCTGATAAGCTGTGCAGTTTAGGGATACATCTATAATGTTTTGTCCCACTTCCTCATTTTGCCATCGTCTGAGTCATGGAATGGGGGAATCCAACATGTTGGAAATCGCTGCTTTGCTGATTCCAACCCCAAAAGAATTGGTATCAGTAGCATGCTGAATTTTCCCTATTCCCTGGCAGATTGTCAAGCATATATGTCTGCCAATCATCAGATGGATGATGGAAAGTTACAGCATTGATGTATGGCCGCATAAGGTAAATGCCCTATTGCAGTCCTGCACCATCTCTCCCAAAACTTTCATACAGTAGATGGCTATTAGCAGCACGCTGATTGGTGAATAGCTCTCAGCCATCCACCAATCCAATCAGCATACTGACAGACATTCACCTCCTGGCTGCAGGCTGGGAGGTAGGGAGAGAATGCTTCTTGACCCTAGAATTGTGGAGCCCAGGGCAGCTGCCCACTATACCTACTGAGAATGAGGATAACCTGTGTGACCTGGAAGGTGCAGTATGGAGAATGTAGGATGCCTACTCCACCTCCTTATCCGTGTCTGTGTCTAGATTGTGGCAGAGGTCGTGTTAGGGGATAGCTGCACCCGATGTCACACAGGAAAAGCAGAGTGGGCTGTGGTGATATGTGTGCAGGCTCGGACTGGCCAGGGGGGGAACCGGGGGATTCCCCGGTGGGACCCTTTGATTTATAGCTCCGCCCACTTTGAAAGCAAGGCGGGGCTTAACACTATAAGTTGCAGTTCTCTGTGTCCCAGAGCAAGCCGGTAATTATGGACACAAAAGAAGGAGAAGAGGTCAGTAGGAGGAGCAGCTCGCTGTCGGACACACTCCGCTGCTGCTGTGCTGCTGCTCGGCAAGGGAAGGATCTAATGCCAGGATCTAATGCCGGGCACCCAGACCAGCGTTGACAAATGTCCTGTAGCACAGCGCCAGACGCCGGGAGAGCATCCGCAGGTACTGTATGTGCAGAATCTGGGTTGCCCCTGCAGTGCTGACTCTGGATTTAGTTGCAGAACTACAGTATGTGGACCTAACTGCCAGTGAATGTATTCCCTGGTATAGCAGCAATGGATGGGGGTTAGGGTGTATCATCATGCACATTGCACAGTGTCACTCTCATGCTGCATGAGCAATACTTAGGATCTGGGGCATCAGTAGTGAAGTCACATGTTTGATGGATGAGATGGGCCAAGCTTGGTGATACCATACTGACAAAAAACCCTCATTAATCCAGTTTCTATTTGCCCCCTATAGGTATGTGTTTTTTTAGAGTGACCAACTTTTTTTTAAATTAAAAATAAGTGCATTGCAAATTACTGCACAATGAGGCGTTAGAGAAATGTTCTCGTATTCAAGTTGTCTCCCTTCTAGTGGTACATAATTATACCATTGAGGTTCATTCATGGTGAACATAGGTTTTCCAATGTGGATCTGGCTACATCAATGTATATAATGTGGTTCTTGTTTTATATATGAATATGTGTGTGTGTAGCAACAATATAGCTTTCCCTATATATTTTGTATAGACTTTGAGACCCCAGGTGCTGCGTACATAGTGGGGTGATCACGCTGTGCACCTCCGAAGCAGAACTGCACATATTCCACCTGCTGCTGCATATACTGTAAAGAATACTCTATTATTCCATGTTTAGTGCCCCAGAGTCTCTATATCCGGCATGTCCAAACTGTGGCCCTCCAGCTGTTGTGAAACTACACATCCCAGCATGCCTTGCCATAGTTTTAGCATTCCTTTATAGCAAAACTGTAGCAAGGCATGATTGGACTTGTAGTTTCACAACAGCTGGAGGGTCATAGTTTGGACATGCCTGCCCTATATGGTTCCCCTGTCACCCACTATCTCCCTGTCACCCCTGCCTCCCTGTACTTTTGGCGGTACCGTTGTGCGGCCACACTCCTTTTACCTTCGGCATGTGCTATCCCTTTAAAATGTTTATCCCATCAAGGGGCACAAAAATTTTGACTTGGTTACCCAAAAATTGCTTGTGTGGGTGGGTGGTGGGGGACGACGACGACTTTTTTGGCTTGGGGGAGCTAAATTTCAAGTTACGCCACTGGCGCTGGACAATGTGCATGCTGCCACCGATAGCTTCAGGCCACAACACACAGGCTTCCCGGCCTCTCTTTGAGTCTCTATGGCGAATGCCCCTCCAAAAATGTCCGCCGCCTTGTACTGCCATACCTCTAGTGCCTGTCGGAGGAGCGCAGCGCTACCCGGAAGTGCAGATTCCGGTAGAGCTGGCATGCTGTTTGAAAGGAAGCCCCCTTGGCCACAAGCATGTAAAATCCCTTGGCAATGAGCATGCAAACCCTCCTTGCCCCTGACAAAAGCATATACACTAAATCCCCCTAGCGACTAGCATGTAACCCTCCATAGCCACATGCATGTAATTTCCCCTAGCAATGAGCATGTAAAGTCCCCCCTCCCCCTGGCAACGAGCATGTAATCCCTCATGGCAACGAGAATTAAACCGCTAGCAAGAAGCATGTATCCCCTGGCACTGAGCAATATACCTCTGACAACGAGCATGTAGGTAAGAGGCAGTTATGTGGTATAATATGTAATAGGCATTATGATTTGTGTCATTATGTGTAATGGGCTTTACGGTGTGTGGCATTATGTTAAAGGGCATTACAGTGTGTGGCATTATGTTTAATGAGGATTATGGTGTGTGGCATTATGTTAAAGGGCATTACGGTGTGTGGCATTATGTTTAATGAGGATTATGGTGTGTGGCATTATGTTAAAGTGCATTAGGATACAGGAAATGCATGGGCAGATGCACCTCTCTGGTCAGGAGGCCACACCCCTTTGGTCTGGCAGCCACACCCCTTAAAGCAAATGACCCCGCCTCTCGGTGGGCCCCTATGAGTGATTTCCCTGGTGGGCCCTTTATACCCCAGTCCGACACTGTATGTGTATATGGTTGGGGGATTGGAAGTACCAGGAAGAGGGAAAGTTTTGGGGTGGAACGAGGAGGATGAGCGGATATTGATGTTTGCTCGGTGCCCAGATTTGGGTGAGATGTGGGCAGCAGCCACAGACGGAGGAGGGCAGGGAAGATGACACGGGAGGATGAATAATGCAGCCGTGGGGACTATATAGCTTACTCTATGACTCTGATATGCGGTGACTGCTATAAACTGAGTCTCCGGAAGCATGAAGGAAACAAAGTTCTGCGCAGCACGCTCTTCTCCCCCCTGACGCCGGTCTGACAGCAGGATATGGAGCCTTGGTTGGTAGCGATGCATGGAGTTCAGTATTATCTACATGGCGACAGGAGAAGAATGATCACTACACAGGGAACATACGGTGTATATATGTATATATATATATATATATATATATATATATATATATACATATATATGGATCACACTTCACTTTGCAGCATTTGCCAGATCACAAATAACAGAGACCACAAATACACCAACTGGCGATTAGTTCTGCATGTTTTATACATTGTATACAGTATTTAGATAGATGTATTTCTATGTCTCTGCGCTGGATTCCTCTTACTAATACTTTGTTATATGTCACAATGTTGTCACATGACTCAAAGGCTGTACAGATAACATTACATTCATATATGTTTTTGACGTACAAGTGGAGCAGCAGGGCCAGCAACAGACACCTTGGGGCCCGGTACACTTGTAACTCTCAGGCCCCTTCTCGTCCTTAACATCCTCTGCTCAAATTGAACCCAAGAAACATGTGGTGGATATATGGCAATCCACACACATTATGCATCACTGCAGTCCCCACACATTATACCACACTGCAGTTGGATGGGGATGTACTAAAAGGAATGACAGTGGAATGACAGTGTTGTCTGCAGATAAGGAATGCCAATTGACTATAATGGGAGAAAATGACTTTTATATTAATATTTCTGAAATTATTGCACATAACTATATTTTTGGTATACTTCTTGCTAAGACCATTACACATATTTTACATGCAGAATGACGCGGAATGACGGCTTCCTCCTATGGAATGACGGCCTTTTAATTCGCCATCCTGAAGCCAAAATAGCATTAAAGCAGCTCCATTATGCGATATTAAGACCCCGATGTTACGGTGATCCCCATAGCGCACGCGCTCATCCTTTTCCAAATATGCCCGCCTACACCCCTACTCTCGTAAACATGTCACATGACGCGGAATGACGGCTGCATCCTATGGAATGACGGACTTTTCATTTGCCATCCTGAAGCCAAAATAGCATTAAAGCAGCTCCATTATGCGATATTAAGACCCCGATGTTACGGTGATCCCCTTAGCGCACGCGCTCATCCTTTTCCAAATATGCCCGCCTACACCCCTACTCTCGTAAACATGCCACGTGACGCGGAATGACGGCTGCCTCCTATGGAATGACGGCCTTTTAATTCGCCATCCTGAAGCCAAAATAGCATTAAAGCAGCTCCATTATGCGATATTAAGACCCCGATGTTACGGTGATCCCCATAGCGCACGCGCTCATCCTTTTCCAAATATGCCCGCCTACACCCCTACTCTCGTAAACATGTCACCTGACGCGGAATGACGGCTGCCTCCTATGGAATGACGGCCTTTTAATTCGCCATCCTGAAGCCAAAATAGCATTCAAATAGCTCCATTATGCGATATTAAGACCCCGATGTTACGGTGATCCCCACAGCGCACGCGCTCATCCTTTTCCAAATATGCCCGCCTACACCCCTACTCTCGGAAACATGTCACGTGACACGGAATGACGGCTACGTCCTATGGAATGACGGCCTTTTAATTCGCCATCCTGAAGCCAAAATAGCATTCAAATAGCTCCATTATGCGATATTAACACCCCGATGTTACGGTGATCCCCATAGCACACGCGCTCTTCCTTTTCCAAATATGCCCGCCTACACCCCTACTCTCGTAAACATGTCACCTGACGCGGAATGACGGCTGCCTCCTATGGAATGACGGCCTTTTAATTCGCCATCCTGAAGCCAAAATAGCATTCAAATAGCTCCATTATGCGATATTAAGACCCCGATGTTACGGTGATCCCCATAGCGCACGCGCTCTTCCTTTTCCAAATATGCCCGCCTACACCCCATCTCTCGTAAACATGTCACCTGACGCGGAATGACGGCTGCCTCCTATGGAATGACGGCCTTTTAATTTCGCCATCCTGAAGCCAAAATAGCATTAAAATAGCACAGTGGAATGTCCCCAATTCATATTATGCCATACAGTGTCCCCAGTTCATATTATGCCATACAGTGTCCCCAGTTCATATTATGATATACTGCTTACACTTCATATTGTGCCATATTACAGTTCGTCAGTTTATATTGTGTAACACTATAATGCCCTTCAGTCATGGGCGGATTGGCCCACCGGGAAACCGGGCTATTTCCCGGTGGGCCGGCCCATTTCAGCCATGTAGCGGCCGCTCGTCCCCCCGGCTGGGCCGCGGACCACCCGACCGCTATCCCCACGGCACTTTTGCCCACAACTAAGATGGCCGCGGCCAGCCTCATCCCGTGCAGCAGTAGTAATACTGGCCACGGGAGCGCTGGTGCGCATGCGCGGCCACACGCAGCAGCTCCCACGGCCCCTCTGAGCATCTGTGATGCTGTGTTGAATTGATCCCTCCCCAGCATGCAGCGCAAGTTTTTTTCAAAACAGGATGGGCGGCTGAATTAATGAGTAGTGTGCACTGTGCAGCGCCGCCCACCCTTCTACTATCCACCCTATAGCAGCAGCAGAAGCAGCCTGGCAGCCACAGCCATACACTGGAAGAGCCAGCCAGGCATGGGCAGAGCCAGGAGCAGTTCTACAGCAAGCCAGCCAGGTATGTAATGTGGGCTGGGGATGGGCATTATATGTTAATGTGCTAGGGAGGGGTGTGTGTACTGTGTAACATGTTAATATGTGTGTGTTTGTGTGGGGGGGGGTGACATGTTCATATGTGTAGGGAGGGGGGGTGTCATGTATATGTGTGCTGCTATTGGCTGGCAACCCATCACGGTGTGTGGCATATGTATAATGGGCATCACGGTGTGCGGCATATGTATAATGGGAATCAGGGTGTGCGGCATATGTATAATGGGCATCACGGTGTGCGGCATATGTATAATGGGCATCATGTGTGGGGCATATGCATAATGGAGCATCACATTGTGGGGCATATGTATAATGGGCATATTTATAATGGGCATATGTATAATGGAGCATCACGGTGTGCGGCATATGTATAATCGGCATCACGGTGTGCGGCATATGTATAATGGGCATCAGGGTGTGCGGCATATGTATAATGGGCATCAGGGTGTGCGGCATATGTATAATGGGCATCAGGGTGTGCGGCATATGTATAATGGGCATCACGGTGTGCGGCATATGTATAATGGAGCATCATGGTGTGGGGCATATGTATAATGGAGCATCACGGTGTGCGGCATATGTATAATGGGCATCACGGTGTGCGGCATATGTATAATGGGCATCACGGTGTGCGGCATATGTATAATGGGCATCACTGTGTGGCATATGTATAATGGGCATCACGTTGTGTGCGGCATATGTATAATGGAGCATCATGGTGTGCGGCATGTGTATAATGGGTATCACGGTGTGTGGCATAAGTATAATAGGCACCACGGTGTGCGGCATATGTATAATGGGCATCACGGTGTGCGGCATATGTATAATGGGCATCACGATGTGCGGCATATGTATAATGGGCATCACTGTGTGGCATATGTATAATGGGCATCACGTTGTGTGCGGCATATGTATAATGGAGCATCATGGTGTGCGGCATGTGTATAATGGGTATCACGGTGTGCGGCATAAGTATAATGGGCATCAGGGTGTGCGGCATATGTATAATGGGCATCACGGTGTGCGGCATATGTATAATGGGCATCAGGGTGTGCGGCATATGTATAATGGGCATCACGGTGTGCGGCATATGTATAATGGGCATCAGGGTGTGCGGCATATGTATAATGGGTATCACGGTGTGCGGCATATGTATAATGGGCATCAGGGTGTGCGGCATATGTATAATGGGCATCACGGTGTGCGGCATATGTATAATGGGCATCACGGTGTGTGGCATATGTATAATGGGCATCACGGTGTGCGGCATATGTATAATGGGAATCAGGGTGTGCGGCATATGTATAATGGGCATCACGGTGTGCGGCATATGTATAATGGGCATCATGTGTGGGGCATATGCATAATGGAGCATCACATTGTGGGGCATATGTATAATGGGCATATTTATAATGGGCATATGTATAATGGAGCATCACGGTGTGCGGCATATGTATAATGGGCATCAGGGTGTGCGGCATATGTATAATGGGCATCACGGTGTGCGGCATATGTATAATGGAGCATCACGGTGTGGGGCATATGTATAATGGAGCATCACGGTGTGCGGCATATGTATAATGGGCATCACGGTGTGCGGCATATGTATAATGGGCATCACGGTGTGCGGCATATGTATAATGGGCATCACTGTGTGGCATATGTATAATGGGCATCACGTTGTGTGCGGCATATGTATAATGGAGCATCATGGTGTGCGGCATGTGTATAATGGGTATCACGGTGTGTGGCATAAGTATAATGGGCACCACGGTGTGCGGCATATGTATAATGGGCATCACGGTGTGCGGCATATGTATAATGGGCATCATGATGTGCGGCATATGTATAATGGGCATCACTGTGTGGCATATGTATAATGGGCATCACGTTGTGTGCGGCATATGTATAATGGAGCATCATGGTGTGCGGCATGTGTATAATGGGTATCACGGTGTGTGGCATAAGTATAATGGGCATCAGGGTGTGCGGCATATGTATAATGGGCATCACGGTGTGCGGCATATGTATAATGGGCATCACGGTGTGTGGCATATGTATAATGGAGCATCACGGTGTGCGGCATATGTATAATGGGCATCACGGTGTGCGGCATATGTATAATGGGCATCACTGTGTGGCATATGTATAATGGGCATCACGTTGTGTGCGGCATATGTATAATGGAGCATCATGGTGTGCGGCATGTGTATAATGGGCATCACAGTGTGGGGCATATGTATAATGGGCATCACGGTGTGCGGCATATGTATAATGGGCATCACGGTGTGCGGCATATGTATAATGGGCATCACGGTGTGCGGCATATGTATAATGGGCATCACGGTGTGCGGCATATGTATAATGGGCATCACGGTGTGCGGCATATGTATAATGGGCATCACGGTGAGCGGCATATGTATAATGGGCATCATGGGGTGGGGCATCACGGTGAGCAGCATATGTATAATGGGCATCATGGGGTGCGGCATATGTATAATGGGAATCACGGTGTGCGGCATATGTATAATGGGCATCTCGGTGTGCGGCATATGTATAATGGGCATCACGGTGTGCGGCATATGTATAATGGGCATCACGGTGTGCGGCATATGTATAATGGGCATCACGGTGTGCGGCATATGTATAATGGGCATCACGGTGAGCGGCATATGCATCCTACCTGCATCCTCCACCACTTTGTGACTCCCCTCCCTGCATCCTCTGCATTCCCCCTCCTACCCCCTCCTACCCTGCATCCTGTGCCACCATGCCGCCCTCACACTCTGCGTCCTGTGCCACCCTGCGTACGTCCTCCCTCCCTACGTCCTAGGCCACCTTGCATTCCCCCTCCCAGCATTCTATGCCATCCTCCGTCCCCCCTCCCTCCCTGCATCCTCTTCCACCATGCCACTCTACTCTCACCCTTCATCACCACCCCCTCTCACCCTGCACCAACCTCACCCTGTGTCTTCTCATTCCGTTGCATAATGTGAACTTTAGCGCATACTGTTATGATGCATAATGTAATGTAGGGTGCTGCATAATGTTTTTTTTTTAACTCATTCTGTGTGGCATTTTGTGAATTTTGGATCATTCCATGTGTCATAATGTGAATATTGGCTTATACTGTGTGGCATAAGGTGTGCAGGTTTTTCAATAGAAAAAAGGGCCCTCTTGTTATGGTGCATAATATGTTCAAGGGAGGTGGCCCATACTCAGTGTCCCATGGCACGGGGGGGGGGGACAGTTGGGAGACCCCCTGTCACCCCCGCCACACAGGCTGCAGAATAGACGCTGTACGCATGCGCCTATTCTGCATGGGGCATGGTGAAATAGGCCACGCCCCACACCGATAGGCCACGCCCCAAAAAATTGGCCGCGCCTACGGCGCGCAACATCACTCGCCGCCAGCCCCCCCCCCCGTTTAGGGCTGCTGCGAGATATTTCCCGGGCTGGTTTTATTTCCCAATCCGCCCCTGCCTTCAGTCCATTGTATACCACACTACACTGAGCAGGCCCAGAGGTACTGTACATTGTATACCACATTACACTGAGCAGGCCCAGGGGTACTGTACATTGTATACCACATTACACTGAGCAGGCCCAGAGGTACTGTACATTGTATACCACACTACACTGAGCAGGCCCAGAGGTACTGTACATTGTATACCACATTACACTGAGCAGGCCCAGAGGTACTGTACATTGTATACCACATTACACTGAGCAGGCCCAGAGGTACTGTACATTGTATACCACATTACACTGAGCAGGCCCAGGGGTACTGTACATTGTATACCACACTACACTGAGCAGGCCCAGAGGTACTGTACATTGTAGGTAAATCCCAGCACATGTAACACGTGGGCCCGGGTGTGTATTATTAGATAGGCAGCGGGGAATTTAGTAAGTTCTACTAATTTACATAGGATGTTGCTATGGGCAACCACTCAGAATATATTTATTTAGCATATTCTAGAAGATAATAGATGGTATGTGATTCGTTGCCCATAGCAACATCCCATGTGAAATAGAGCTCCCATCTTAGTAAATTTCCCCCCACATGGTCTATCCAAAAGGTTGACACTCAATACGCCAACAGTGTAAAAAGGTCGACATGGGAAAGGTGGACAGGGTCAACAGTTTGACTTGGAAAAAGGTAGACACATGAAAAGGTAGACATGAGGTTTCCCTATTTTTGGGCTGTCAATGTCGGCAATTGTCGACACGGACACCCAATTATTTTAAGGCGTACCCTTGTAGGACTCGCTTTGCTTTCCATGTTTCGGGGACTATTATTTTTTCCTTTTATGCCGACACGGGTGGTGAAGTAAGTGAACAAGTTGGTTTGAAAACAATACACAAAAAACTCATGTCATGTGTCTACCCCTTTTCATGCAGACATATTGCATGTCAACCTTTTAAGGTAGACCTATTGGTATGATAATGGTGAATGATAATGACTTATAACAGCTTTGACATTGTAGGTCTTCATATTTCATCTGGTCAATGACTGTGATTTCTCTTGCAGAACCTCATCTGAGGTGAGACTCCTCGACACCCCCCGTTATCCTCCGGTAAGGTCCTACATGTCCTCTTATGAAGTCAGTCACTTTGTGCAGAGGTGCCAGAAGGAAAGGGAGGACGCCCTCCGCAGGGAGGAGTCATCCAGGGACAAACTGAAATGTCTTGAAGTCTCATCACGCAGCCAGATCCAGGAACTGAAAGCCAAGCTGAAAGAGCTGACCAATGAGAACAAAGCTCTGCATAGAACAGTGAAGAAACTCCGGGTGGACTTGGGTCTGGAGGGGAACCCCAAATTCAGAGGCAAGATGACCAAGGATATCATCAAGGAGCTGCACGAGAAGGAAGACCAGTGTTCCCAAATAAGGGACGAAAACCAAATGCTCTCCGTGCAGCTCCGAGAAATGGTCCCGGTCATTGTGAAGACTCAGAAGCAGAAAGCTGAACTGCAGGCTCAGCTTGGGGGCATGGAAAGCAAGGTTTGGGATCTGTCAAACAAGAACAGCCAGCTCTCCCAGCTTCTGCAGGAGACCCGGCAAGAGAGAGATGATTTAGAGAAGGCATACCTCATGTATAAAAAATCCATAGAGGACAATAAAAAAGTTACAAGCCGCTCGGTACAGACCATTACCTCCATCCCTGTCATTTTACAAAGCACCTATAAGAAAGTTTCCAGAGAATCTTCCAGCTCACAGGCATCACAAGTCACGTCGGATAAGGGAAAAGTCTCTCTGGAAACCAGTAACTCTCCTCCAATCACTGCAGACAACAAACAAAAAACATACAACCGAACCACACGCAACCAATCCTGACGAATGGTCGTCCAAAATTGTACTTTATTTTTGGAGGACTTTTCCCAATCTGCTGCATATGATTCAGTTATTTATAATAAAATATAAATCACATGCAAGTTTCCCGTTATGAGTTTAACAAAACATGCGAGTAATCATCACCTGCTCTCACTGGTAATCCAAATGATGGACCGTGTATACGTCAATATAGTCAATAGGCTAACACAATATAGATAACAGAGATTACAGGGGACAAGGTCACATGACAACGGTCATCACATGAATGGTTGATATACTGAATGTTTTTTGCTTTTTTTTCCCCATGTTGTCCCAAATTTAGGTTTTGCTTTCCACAATTACTACAATTGGAAATCATAACCTGGGGGAGCAGAGGGTAACGAGCGAAGCAAACCCACCAGGGTATATGTTTCTAATGATGGTGGTCACATATTACCAATCATACAAGATTTGACCCCAAAAAATGGAAACAAATTACAGTATGTACCTTTCAACCTTAACCACTGTCGGCCCTTTTATCAGTCAACTATTTTGTATTTGTCAACCTAATGCAGTGGTTCTCAAAGTTGCCCCCCCAGGACCACACACAGATCCCATTTTCCAGACCACCTAACAGGTGCACATTACTCACTAACAGATTGGAAAAGATCCACAGGTGAAGATAATTATTTCACTTGTAATTTTGAGACCTGCAAAGCATTCTCCTGTGAAGTACAGATGGGTCTTGTCCCATCTTGGCAGGGGATGGCGCTGGCGTCGCCAGCCGCCATCCCCCGCCATGGCAATGGTGAGAAGGGGACGCGCGCGCACGAGAGGCGCGCGCGTCCCCTTCCGACGGCGCTTCCATCCGTTCCCCCGGGTCCCCGCCGGCTTGCCGGCGGTAACCCGGGGTCCCCGCCGCCTGCCCGCACCCCCCCCTAACCCTGTCCGTCTCCCTGAGGCGGAGACGGACAGGGTTTCCGTCACGCTAGCGACGGAGACTGAGACGCGCGTGCGCGTGAGACGCACGTGCGTCTCAGTCTCCTCGCTGGCGTGGCTGCTGGCGGGTCGCCAGCGCGGACGTTCTGGCGACCCGCCAGCAAGGATGGGACCTGCCCCATCTGTACTGTACTTAGGGTTATCACCTCTCCCGGATTTCCGGGATTCTCCTGGATTTGGTGGCAACCCTCCAGTAGGCTTTTCCAGTCACCCAGATTCCGGGATTCTCACGGAATTCAGGTGACTGGAAATTCCTGGACAGCCTCCCGCTGCACTATCGGTAATGGCGGAAGCCTGTCTTGGAGACGGAGCTTCATCGCCTCACATCCGTCTCCAGCATCAGCGGCGGCTCCTGGTCGGCTCTGCAGCGTTTCCTGCATACTCCACAACAGGATCTGCTGGCCCATGAAGAGGGACAGATGGAAGAAGACAGGAAAGCTCCTTCTCTGCAGGGTGAGGTGGGCAGTGGCGAACAGCAGGCAGTGGGCAGTCTTGGCTATGTGGGAAGTGCTGCTAGCAGGAGATCAGCCTATCCAGGGTCAGGCAGCTTTGTTCTGGTGCAAAACAGGATTAGCCAACACTCCTTCTCATGTGCGCTGTGCATGGGGCACCGCATCTCGGTTCCCTGCTCTGTTCCCTGTGTCACTGTCACCTCATGCTG
Organism: Crinia signifera; assembly: GCF_055691185.1. Taxonomy (NCBI): domain Eukaryota; kingdom Metazoa; phylum Chordata; class Amphibia; order Anura; family Myobatrachidae; genus Crinia; species Crinia signifera. Next base: position 43,097,731 of record NC_139222.1, read on the forward strand.
TCCCAGTGTTCTCATCACTACAGTAGCTAGCAGCGTTAGATTACTGGAGACACAGTGGGAGCAGCCTGTGGTGTCCTATTATTATACAGTTGGAGCAGCCTGTGGTGTCCTATTATTATACAGTTGGAGCAGCCTGTAGTGTCCTGTTTTTATTATACAGGGGAAGCAGCCTGTGGTGTCCTGTTATTATTATACAGGGGAAGCAGCCTGTGGTGTCCTGTTATTATTATACAGGGGAAGCAGCCTGTGGTGTCCTGTTATTATTATACAGGGGAAGCAGCCTGTGGTGTCCTGTTATTATTATACAGGGGGAGCATCCTGCAGTGTTGTTATTATAAATATTATTATCATAGAGGTGTAGCCGCCCATGGTGTCCCCCCTCCCCCCACCACCACCACCACCACACCTCTGATGGAGCAAATGTTTGATGGGGTTTTGTTTTATCTAAACAAGGGTTGATATCAAAGCCCTGTTCTCTTTCTGAATTATTCACCCCCCAATATTTATTTTTTATGGGGTCTATTTTTCTATTCGATGCTTAGATCAACAGAATCTAAATCGGATGGACATTGAACGGTTTTCAGTGGCATTTGATGCCGATTCCATCCCGATGCGTTGCCCCGTGGCATCGATATCGAACCGCAAGGAATATTGCACCGTGTGAACACCCCTTATGGCATAAGGCGCACAGTAATAAAATGCTATTTTGGCTTCAGGATGGCGAATTAAAAGGCCGTCATTCCATAGGAGGCAGCCGTCATTCCGCGTCAGGTGACATGTTTACGAGAGTAGGGGTGTAGGCGGGCATATTTGGAATAGGATGAGCGCGTGCACTATGGTGATCACCGTAACATCGGGGTCTTAATATCGCATAATGGAGCTGCTTTAATGCTATTTTGACATGACAGAGACTGACTGACACCTGACCCAATCAGTGTGCCAGAAACCAACCAATCAGGAGGACCCACACCAGGCCTTGTCCCGCCCTCCTTCCTTAACTACTGCAAGCATTCAACTACATGCATTAACTCCCTAGAAGAAGGCCCCCGGGCCGAAACGCGTTGGAGGCACAGCACATTTCTGACACTCTACCACACATAAGTCTCCTCCACATCCCGGAGTAGAGCACACGGAGCTCCGTCTGGCCAGGTACGCTCCCGGCGGACGAGATCTCGCGAGATCGCCCGACCCGGAAGTCATAGCAGCCGGCGTTGAAGCACCGTGGAACCGGAGCTGCAGGAGCAGCCCGGCACCAACAGCGCCCACCAGTAGAAGCAAGCCGCCGACGAGGATCGAGACGCAGACAGTGCGGGTGCACCACCCGAGGTAAGGGACGCCGTCCTCCGGTGCCACCTTGCACAGACGCTCACCACCCACCAACGTACTGCAGTTTTCTTGTGTGACACTTGACTCTGGTGAACTCTCACCGATCTCAGCCGCCTTCTCCAGGAACTGTATTGGTTTTTCATTCCCCCCACCCCCCCCACTGTCCAGAACGCTTTGACCGCCCTGACCTAACCCCTATTAGGTAGACCAGCTACTGTCCCCATCAGCATAACATCGTTAGCGACATAGCTGGAGAACCTTAAGGGTTTTTTCTCAGCAGGAGACCGGGACAGTCCAGCCCTGACAGTGCAGAACCCAACTCAAGTGATACAGCATATTGGCACAGACTGCCAAGCACTCACCTTTTCGCCACTATACCTGTGTTTTTGCACAATAAAAATCACTTTTGAGATTAAGCACAGATCTCGTTTCATTCTTCATTTAGGGGTGGAGCGCCGAAATTTCTGTATTTATTCTTAACCTCTGCAGGCTGATCACCTGCATATTTCCAGCAGCTAACCCCGCACATTCGCACCTAGTGCGCAGTTTCACAAACCCATTCTATCTTTTAATGCTATTTTGGCTACAGGATGGCAAATTAAAAGGCCGTCATTCCATAGGAGGCAGCCGTCATTCCGCGTCATTCTGCATGTAAAATATGTGTAATGGTCTTAGCAAGAAGTATACCAAAAATATAGTTGATATCAGTGTTCCCTCTAAGTTGTGCGTGTGTGCGCGCGCACACAACTCGACAAACATGCGCACAGACATTACAACAGAGCGCACAAAGCAGCAGTGGTCCGTTTTTGTAGCTGCGAACTCAATTAATATGTGTTTCACCCATTAAATGCATTGTGTGCTGTGTTTTGAATGTTCAAATGTTTAATATCATTTTGAAGTAAAGTTAACACAAATGCTGAACGTCATTTTCCAGTTATATATGTGACGCACAAAAATTAAAATTTCCTTCCAAAGTTGCACAGCCAAAATCTTTTGCAGCACATAGCCTTCGTAAAATTAAAGGGAACATTGGTTGATATGTGCAATAATTTCAGAAATATTTATATAAAATTCATTTTCTCCCATTATAGTCAATTGGCATTCCTTATCTGCAGACAACACTGTCATTCCACTGTCATTCCTTTTAGTACATCCCGGAGGTGGGTAAGTTCAGGAAGAACCCGATTGGTCGATGGGAGCCAGTCCAAAATGCCAAAAACATCTCATCAAAGTGTGTAATTGTGTATATAATATATATATATATATATATATATATATATATATATATATATAATTGTGAAATACCTGCATTACTCTTGCACTTTAGATAGATCACTAATAAAACAAATGACACATGTACCTATTAATATATGGGGAAATATCAGGAAGGAGGGCCATTACACCGCCACTGCATCACAAGTCCCTCTGGATTCGCTACACAGCATGCCCGGGATGCTGCGCTCCGCAGTTGCGGTGTAATGGCTGTGGCTGCTCCCAGAGGATCTCTGTCTTGTTGTGTTCCGTGTCATCGGCTCCTGCAGCAGGAGGTGCTGGGTCGTCCTTGGCTCCGCCTGTCGTGCTGTTCTGGGTCGGCCTCTGCTTCCACCCTCGGCTCCTTTCAGGCTGGGGATCTTCCTCTGTCCTCTCCTCCGCTGGGCTGTCACCTGTCCTCTGCGCGGCTCTTGTCCTTGATGTTGCCTAGTGTTCAAAACACACTTTCGGACAGGCAACTCTAGGGGCAGCTCCGCACCACTGAGGGGGCTTCTACAGGTCTCCAGCTAGGGGTCCTTTGCGTGTCCTCCTCCAGTCCTGGTTCCTCGAGAGCGGGTGTCCTCCGCAGTGCCTGCAGTCCTTGTTCTCCACTTGCTGCGTCCTCTATCTTCTTCGGAGCAACCCCGGGGGAATCCTCCGGCTGGGTGTGCTCCCAGGCAGGGGCGGATTGGCCATTGAAGTCACCGGGAAGTTTCCCGGGAGGCCGGCCGCCCCTGAGGCCGAAAAGTGCATGTGACACTGACTGAATCCAGGTCACAGGAGAGTAAATGAATGAATCCCTCAGTGCCCCATCGCTAATGTGATAGCAGCAGGAAACAAGGGGCCGGCCACTGCGAAGTTATGGGTAGCAGTGACCGGCCCGGAAGCAGTTCCAACAAGTAGCTGCCCTGCCCTGTTCCTGTTTCTCAGCGCGCATTTTGTACCTGGAGACTGAGGAGCCCGGAGGCCAGCCGGAGTCACCAGCAGCAGCTCATCAGCTGGTGGTGAGCTGCAGCTGCGAAGACACTGACATTGGGGCTGCTGTAGGAGGATTGGGCTGCAGCACAGCATCAAAGGAGCCCTCCGTGACCAGTGGAATCAGCAAGTGGAGGAGCAGAGAACCCCCTGCAGGACGCTCTTCCTGCTCTGCTTCCTGGCTGCTGTTCTCTGTGGCTGCTGCTGCCTGTCACACTACATGACAGGCAGCGGTGCCAGCAACATAAGGCTGAGGTTGAATTCCTTCTCAGCCAGCTCCCAACCCCCCTTTAACTATATGGTCACCAGTGTCAGCAGTGATTGAACAGATGGGCGGAGCCACACGGGATGAGGGGGCGGAGCTACAGTGGAGCACAGCAGGGCTGATGAAAGGAGAGGATGAGCTCCCAGACAGATTTTAAGGTTAAAAAAAAGTGTGTGAGAGGGAGTAATCCTGTCAGCAAATGGTGTGGGCATTGTCCAGATGGAGCCATTGTCATTGTACCCATCCCCGGCACCAATCGCAGCTGTGTGCTGGGTATTCTGGCATGTGTGCGTCTCTTATGCTTGCCCCTCCCCCCCCCCCATTCCCGGCACTGGACGTGCGAGCATCCAAGATGCTTGCATGTCCACGTATGCAAAGGCTGAGACTGGGTCTGTGACACCCCGGAAACTGGGTACCCCTTTTGTGCCCAGCATTCACATTGGCGGCCAGTGTCACCTCCTTTATGTGGGCACCACAGGGGGTTGCTAGGCAACCGCCCTTCAGTAACAACACGGAGTGCAGAGGACATAGGAATGGGGCACTTGGACCCAGAAATTGCCCAAGGTGCTGGAATCCAGCCAGAAGAAAGAAGCCCTGGGATTGGTGCAAAAGAAATGGCGCGAATGCAGAAAAGAGAGAAGTGTGTGTGAGTGGCGCGAGCCAGAGGACTGGACGGGCGCCATCGTGACAAGGAGAGAAGGAGAAGTGCGCTGGAAGACACGGGGAGTACCTGTCAGATCGGCGGCAGCGGCACCCGGTCCAAGCTGCGGCGGTGACTGACAGCTGGAGAAGACCCGGCGCGAGAGAGCAGCCGCAGCATCGAGCCGCGTCACCAAGGAGCGCCCCGGGAGCAGCCGGAGAGAGAGAGTGGCGCATGATCCCCAGAGCCGCCGCTCAGTGACCTGAGGCCCGGCGGTGATTGACGGACTGCCCCCCGCCGCAGTGACCAGTGGAACAGGGCTGCCGGAGAGAGAGTGACGCGGCCGCAGCAGCGCCGCAGTCCCCCCCCCCCCCCCCCCGACAGGCGCTCCAAGGCCCAGCAGAGCCCAGCAGTAACGGCCCTGACCACCACAGCAGCCGGCGGCGAGACGTAAAGGGTGAGTGCGGCACGACTGAGTGTGGCAACGCTGCAGCTGCAGCGCCCACACTAGCGTGCCCCTTCCCCCGCAGAGGAGGGATCCAGCAGCCAGCAGGGCAGACATCGGGGAAATCCCATCGTTACGGTCAGGAGCCTGCATCTTGTTCCAGCTGCCAGGTACCACCTTTGACCGCCATTAGGACAGACCCCCATGCACTACCAGTCACTACCGTACAGTGCTCCATTCCCCCACAGTACGCAGGGGCCCCAGCTCAGTCCCCCTAGGCAGCGAGGAATTGTTCCCCTTTCTCCGTATCAGTGAAACTTCTTGTACATATTAAGGACATCACTGAATCAGCACCTTATTTAAGGAGGACGCTGCCATCTAGTGGCCCGTTATATTACCGGAGTTAATTTCTCTTTGGTTCAGAGTGACAGTATTAATCCTCTACCGCGGAATATCATTCAGGAACCTATCCTCAACAAGGGCGTATTTTGGACTGTGTTTTTGCGCATTGTTTTAAAGTCCTAGTAAGTGTCTATGCCTGTTTGTACCTTGCCTGAATTGTGTTTCGTGCATGTTGTACGGGTATGTTTTAAGGGCCCGGGTCCACATAGGCTTGCTAGTGCTGTATAGGGAGAGCACCACGTCCCCCCGCACTTAATTGACAGTGGCGGGATCCAGGGCCGGATTATAATGGAGGCACAAGGGGTCAGTGCCCCTGGGCCCCCCTCTAGCTAGGGGCCCCCTGTGGTTGTCATGTATTTAAAAAAAAAAAAAAATTAAGTTTTTATTTGTTTTTTTTAGCTAAAGGTTTTGTGCATGGGTGGGGTAGTGCTGCAGCTTCACCTATCTGCCAATGTGACAATGATTTATGGTGCTGAGCATCGGGAGCCAAGGCACACTGATTGCACAAGTGTGCAGTGCATTTCTGGGAGTTGACTAAGTCCCATGACACTTTGCACCAGAGGACAGAGGCTGAGAAGTTTGTGCTGAGCTCTGATTGGTGGAGCTCATTACATGCTTCTCAGGTCCATGGAGAACAGCAGCAGCAGCTTAGTCATGTGAGGGTTTTTAATCAGAGGCAACACTAGGACTGTGAGGTCTCCTCCAGAGTAAGGGGCAGAGGGACAAATACAGGCTTTTCATGTGGTGTGTGTGTGTGTGTATATATATATATATATATATATATATATATATATATATATATATATATATATATATATATATATATATCCCCTGCAGTTAACCATTGACCAAGTTTATTCTGCCTTTACTCTGTGTTTTGACAGTATAATATTCTCCCATGCAGTGTGCGGCCAGTAATGACAAGTGCAAGGGGGCCCCCCGGTCTAAAGTACCCCGGGCCCCCCGAAGGCTTAATCTGGCACTGGCGGGATCTGTGCACCCACTCTCCAGGACATGGAACTGCCGTGTTGTATTCTAAAGTAAACTTACTATGGTAGAGTTAAGCTGTGTTTAAGAGAAGTATAGTTATCTAACCGTGTCGTTATATGTGGTAAAGCTGTTGATTGTCTACCTCGGAGTATTGGCACGTGTTGTTAATAAACACCCTTGAAGTGTAGGAAGACGGTGGACAGAGAAAGGAATGTCTCTGTGTGGCGCACCAGAGAAGAAGGATTACATAAAATATAGCTTTTAATTTATTATTTTCTAAAAAGGAGCGAAATAAAAACACAAATTGACACATACATACACAAACATGTATTTAAAACGGGATAAAGCTATCCCTGCAACGTGAGACCCCACTGTTGCCTGTACCTTCCAAATATTATTTATGTTTGTAATTTTAATGTGACAATTTTTCAAAATAAATGCTTGGTTTTATACTGTTGTCTGTTTTTTACACATGGGCATTGGTGGTTCGCAAATATGTTTCTCTGTAGTGGGTATCACAGTTTATTTAGTTGACACTCACTGTGTCGGTAAGTCAGTAAATCTGATTATTTTTATTCCTCTGTGATATATCGAGGTGATAGAGAATTTTTACAGTCACTGGCCGTGATTTTAATAATGTGTCCGGGGTTTTGACATATATACGTCCCCCGTAATTCTGCTGCTAAGGAATGAGACCCGAAGCAGACCGTGGTCTGTTTTCTGTATCTCGTCTCCGACGCAGTTTCTAATAGCCGCCAGAGACTATCACGAAGGCTGCAAACGCCGGGGAACGGATACCACCGGGTGTGCGCCTAAGTTAGCTGGGCACAGAGGTCGCGGTCACGGACGTCAAGTGCCGCGCCTCTGGTTCAGCTACTACAGAGTGCAATGCACCACTTAGATACTATGCCCTATCTAAACAGATCAAAATGCATTCAAATTGGGGAAGGGAACAGGGGGTCACACGGAGTGTTTGGTCAGCGCACGCTTCGCTGGGGAGCTTCGTCAGGACCAACGATTGGGACATTATACAGTAAAACCGTTGGATGCGACCTGAGACGAGACTGCTGGGATTGGGACATTATACAGTAACACGGGGGGATGTGACTCCTGGGAATGTGACATTATAGAGTAACACCGGGGGATGTGACCAGAGAGGTGACTGCTGGGAATTGGGCATTATAGAGTTACACCGGGGGATGTGAGGGAGAGGTGACTGCTGGGATTGGGACATTATACAGTTAAACGGGGGGATGTGACCAGAGAGGTGACTGCTGGGAATGGGAAATTATACAGTAACACCGGGGGATGTGACCGGAGAGGTGACTGCTGGAAATGGGACATTATACAGTAAACCTGGCGGATGTGACGGAGAGGTGACTGCTGGGATTGGGACATTATACAGTAACACCGGGGGATGTGACCGGAGAGGTGGGTGCTGGGAATGGGGCATTATACAGTAACCCTGGCGGATGTGACGGAGAGGTGACTGCTGGGATTGGGACATTATACAGTAAAACCGGGGGATGTGACCAGAGAGGTGACTGCTGGGAATGGGGCATTATAGAGTAACACGGGGATGTGACCAGAGAGGTGACTGCTGTGATTGGGACATTATACAGTAACACTGGAGGATGAGACCGGAGAGGTGACTGCTGGGAATGGGGCATTATAGAGTAATCCTGGCGGATGTGACCGGAGAGGTGACTGCTGGGATTGGGACATTATACAGTAACACCGGGGGATGTGACCAGAGAGGTGACTGCTGGGATTGGGACATTATACAGTAAAACCGGGGGATGTGACCAGAGAGGTGACTGCTGGGAATGGGGCATTATACAGTAACACCGGGGGGATGTGACCAGAGAGGTGACTGCTGGGATTGGGACATTATACAGTAAAATCAGGGGGATGTGACCAAAGCGGTGACTGCTGGGATTGGGGCATTATACAGTAACAACGGGGGATGTGACCGGAGAGGTGACTGCTGGGATTGGGGCATTATACAGTAACACCAGGGGATGTGACCGGAGAGGTGACTGTTGGGATTGGGGCATTATACAGTAACACCGGGGGATGTGACCGGAGAGGTGACTGCTGGGATTGGGACATTATACAGTTAAACGGGGGGATGTGACCAGAGAGGTGACTGCTGGGAATGGGAAATTATACAGTAACACCGGGGGGATGTGACCGGAGAGGTGACTGCTGGGATTGGGACATTATACAGTAAAACCGGGGGATGTGACCAGAGAGGAGACTGCTGGGAATGGGACATTATAGAGTAATCCTGGCGGATGTGACCGGAGAGGTGACTGCTGGGATTGGGACATTATACAGTAAAACCGGGGGATGTGACCAGAGAGGAGACTGCTGGAAATGGGGCATTATAGAGTAACACTGGGGGATGTGACCGGAGAGGTGACTGCTGGGAATGGGGCATTATAGAGTAATCCTGGCGGATGTGACGGAGAGGTGACTGCTGGGATTGGGACATTATACAGTAAAACCGGGGGATGTGACCAGAGAGGTGACTGCTGGGATTGGGGCATTATAGAGTAACACCGTGGGATGTGACCGGAGAGGTGACTGCTGGGAATGGGGCATTATAGAGTAACACGGGGATGTGACCTGAGAGGGGACTGCTGGGATTGGGACATTATACAGTATCACCGGGGGAATGTGACCAGAGAGGGGACTGCTGGGAATGGGAAATTATACAGTAACACCGGGGGATGTGACCAGAGAGGTGACTGCTGGGAATGTGACATTATAGAGTAACACCGGGGGATGTGACCAGAGAGGTGACTGCTGGGAATGGGGCATTATAGAGTTACACCGGGGGATGTGAGGGAGAGGTGACTGCTGGGATTGGGACATTATACAATTAAACGGGGGGATGTGACCAGAGAGGTGACTGCTGGGAATGGGAAATTATACAGTAACACCGGGGGATGTGACCGGAGAGGTGACTGCTGGAAATGGGACATTATACAGTAACACCGGGGGATGTGACCGGAGAGGTGGGTGCTGGGAATGGGGCATTATACAGTAACCCTGGCGGATGTGACGGAGAGGTGACTGCTGGGATTAGGACATTATACAGTAAAACCGGGGGATGTGACCAGAGAGGTGACTGCTGGGAATGGGGCATTATAGAGTAACACGGGGATGTGACCAGAGAGGTGACTGCTGGGATTGGGACATTATACAGTAACACTGGAGGATGAGACCGGAGAGGTGACTGCTGGGAATGGAGCATTATAGAGTAATCCTGGCGGATGTGACCGGAGAGGTGACTGCTGGGATTGGGACATTATACAGTAAAACCGGGGGATGTGACCAGAGAGGAGACTGCTGGGAATGGGACATTATAGAGTAATCCTGGCGGATGTGACCGGAGAGGTGACTGCTGGGATTGGGACATTATACAGTAACACCGGGGGATGTGACCAGAGAGGTGACTGCTGGGATTGGGACATTATACAGTAAAACCGGGGGATGTGACCAGAGAGGTGACTGCTGGGAATGGGGCATTATACAGTAACACCGGGGGGATGTGACCAGAGAGGTGACTGCTGGGATTGGGGCATTATACAGTAACACCGGGGGATGTGACCGGAGAGGTGACTGCTGGGATTGGGGCATTATACAGTAACACCGGGGGATGTGACCGGAGAGGTGACTGCTGGGATTGGGGCATTATACAGTAACACCGGGGGATGTGACCGGAGAGGTGACTGCTGGGATTGGGACATTATACAGTTAAACGGGGGGATGTGACCAGAGAGGTGACTGCTGGGAATGGGAAATTATACAGTAACACCGGGGGGATGTGACCAGAGAGGTGACTGCTGGGAATGGGAAATTATACAGTAACACCGGGGGGATGTGACCGGAGAGGAGACTGCTGGGAATGGGACATTATAGAGTAATCCTGGCAGATGTGACCGGAGAGGTGACTGCTGGGATTGGGACATTATACAGTAAAACCGGGGGATGTGACCAGAGAGGAGACTGCTGGAAATGGGACATTATACAGTAAAACCGGGGGATGTGACCAGAGAGGAGACTGCTGGAAATGGGGCATTATAGAGTAATCCTGGCGGATGTGACGGAGAGGTGACTGCTGGGATTGGGACATTATACAGTAAAACCGGGGGATGTGACCAGAGAGGTGACTGCTGGGATTGGGGCATTATAGAGTAACACCGTGGGATGTGACCGGAGAGGTGACTGCTGGGAATGGGGCATTATAGAGTAACACGGGGATGTGACCTGAGAGGGGACTGCTGGGATTGGGACATTATACAGTATCACCGGGGGAATGTGACCAGAGAGGTGAATGCTGGGAATGGGAAATTATACAGTAACACCGGGGGGATGTGACCAGAGAGGTGACTGCTGGGATTGGGACATTATACAGTAAAATCAGGGGGATGTGACCAAAGCGGTGACTGCTGGGATTGGGGCATTATACAGTAACACCGGGGGATGTGACCGGAGAGGTGACTGCTGGGAATGGGGCATTATACAGTGACACCTGGGGATGTGACTGACTGCTGAGAGGCCGCCCTGCCGAATACCGGCCCCCACCGTTTCCCCTCCCTACAGTGCAAGGGGATATGTAACAAAGACACATGCCCTCATTTCCTTTTCAGGGTCCATGGGTCCCACAGGGGACATCGGGGTTGTAGGTGGATCCAGGGGGTCCGAGGCACCAATCAGCGAAGCTTTCAAAGATTTCCCAGGATGCTCAGGCCCTCTCCCCTACAGCTCCGCCTCCAGGCTCATCTAGCCAGTTTTTGTTTGGTGCCTGCAGGAAGCAGATGCACCTTTATATCAGCGGGGGTTACCTCACTGAGGTAACCCCATAAAAGCTATTGTTAATTTTTATTTTTTCTAATTTAACTTTTTTCTTTTATTATGTCTGGCGCCTCGGCGGCAGAAGCCGTTTCGCGGCTGAGGCTGCTCACCACCGTCAATCACTGACGGCGGATCGAGCGACCGCGTCACCGTCCCGGCGCCGGCTCCATCCAATGACGCCTGTCACGGAGGACCTCGGCGGGGAAGACCACGACGCCTAGCACCGCCGACGGTCTCCCCCGGGCAGTGTGTCCAGAATCGAGGGCAGGTAAGGCTCCACTAGGAGCGCAAAACGCTGCCATACCGCGCTTTCGAGGGAGACGCTCGCGGTAGCTGGCATGGGTACAGGCTTCGGCCCGGGACCCCACTAGACCACCGGGGAATGAGCGCAGACCGGGGCAGAGGGGACCCCATTATACCGGCTACTTATATCCCCGTTGGGGGAAGTCCAGCAAGGGGAGGCGGCGTTGGGTCTGCATCCCCTCCCCCAGCTTTGGCGCCAATCTCACTAGAGATCTGCCGATCCATAAGCTGTAACTTATGTGCCCGCCCCCCCTCTCTCGGACAGGCGCCATTTCTGCAGCAGCACTTCCAGAGAGCAGGCACACTTCTCCCCTGTGAAATCGCCTACAGGTTCAGTAGCTGCTTTCACAGCCATCCTTATTCCCACTTTTCTCCATAGAGTTAAGCGGTTGACACAGGGTGAGGTAGTCTATTTCTGACTATAGTGTGTATATGACGTGTGCTAGAATTTCACTCCTTCCTCTGTCAAGTAATCTGTCCCTTTATCACTATTATTGAGGCAATACCTCATTGGTCACATAACACTCAGTCATATCACTCTAGGTCAGGGGTGGGCAACCGCTCATGCCTGGCCCGCCGCTCCCCAGTCCAGCACAATGAGAAGCAGCCCCGACAATGCTGACAAGCGGAATGGTGAGGTCCCGCCGCCGCCGATGCATGACCGGCGACGCGCCATCCCCGCACAGCATTACTGGGAGTGTGGGAGGGGATGTGATCACGCGGCCGCCGCACCAACCAATGGCAGGGAGGCGCCCACACTCCCAGTAATGCTGAGCGGGGATTGGACGGTCATGCATCGGCGGCGGCGGGACTACTAGTCAGAGCAGCAACGCAGGCACTTAAAAAGTCAGGCTCCACAACTGTAAAAGTAAGGCACTGCTGCAGTCATATGTAAATATATTATATCTTGTATGACTGGCACTCTCATAAATATGAAGTCTCATGCTGGGGTGACATCCAAATAAGGGGCATAAATCAGTCCCATTGATATACATATAATGCAGGTTAGGAGTCACGCAACAGGCTTGTATTTGTGCAAAGGGTTTAATCAGCCATCAATGGAAGAAACCATTGGCCACCATTAGCCATTGACGTTTGGCAAATATCTAAGCCTGTTCCTAGGAATTGCTGTCTGGCTGCCAGAGATCCCAGTAACTATACAAATTGCCCAGTAAGAGGCATTATAGTATATAGACTGTCCAATAATACAACAAGGGGTGTAAAATAGGGCAGTTTCTCCAAGATCAGCTAATACAGCTTGGCAAATCATTTTGGTGTGTCCAATGGGAAATGTATTAAGGTTGCCATACACACGCAGATTTATCTGCAGATCTGGCTGGAACAAAAACATGGTTATGGATGAGAGCAGATGACAGTTGACCATTTGCTTGGAAATGCTGGAAAACTGACAAACTGTCACTCATCCATAACCATGTTTTTGTTCGAACCAGCCAGATCTGAAGATAAATCTTACTAGTGTATGGGAACCTTTACTCTACTTTAATATTATTCAATCATGGATTCCGACAGTCGGAACGTCCCGACAGCCGGTGTCCCGGGCGGTTTTCGTCTGATCAGACGATAGCGGAATCCAATGTTCCTAGTATCGGAAAGTCCATGGATCGGTGAAAATGGCCGCTGAAACACCTGTGACTGATAATCTGCAGCCGTTGCAGACAAAACCGATTAGAAGAAGAGAAAAAAAGTTTGGAACCGACAGTCTTCAATGCAGTCGTTACCGACAGCATTGAAAAGGGGACTGACGATATTTCCCCTATCAGGAAATATCGGCACATACCTCCCAACTTTCAGGGCGCTGGAGTTGGGACATAGTTGATGCGCGTTGAAATTTTTTTTTTTGGGGGGGTGGCCTAATTTTGGGGCGTGGTCTATACTTGCAGCTCTCCCGCGAGGCCATGCCCCCATTTTGATGCTATGGGGGCATGACCCAGAGGCTGTGTGAGCCTCTAGCCCAGCCCCCAGCCCCCTGGCTGTGGGAATAGACGCTGTGCGCATGCGCACAGCATTTATTCCCCGCTGCTCAGCAGCCGACAGGGGGACTCACAACAGCTCCCCCTCACCGCGGAACACACTGCCGGCCGCAGGTGGGACAGCGGGACAGGCCCTAATAATTGGGACTGTCTGCTAAAAATCGGGACTGTTGGGAGGTATGCAGTGCTAAATATATAGATTCTAATTGGTTTCCCATAGCAACATCCCACGCGAAATAGAAATCCCATTTTAGAAAACTTCCACCAAAGTGTACAAAGAAAGTGAAGAGAGGACCCGTAGCAACCAGCTCCGGTCATTGTTATATCACAGCCCCTAACATGGCAGGAGCGGATTGTCTGGTACTTTATCACTGTCCAATTCAATCCATCACATCAGATACAAAGATATATGGTGCAATTTAGAAAATGAAGCCTCTTCCCACCTTATGAAACCCCAGCTATCACATGCCTTTATCATGTTTATCATGTATCACATGCCTTATCATGTACGCAACACCATTAGATTACCGCAACTTCACTATTTAACAAAACACATACAAGAGGCTCCAGGTTCTGGCTATACATTGTACATTGTATAGATCAGTATCCCTGTATTAATTACTGATGCAGCCTCTAAGTCTTGATGTATCGATCGCAGCCTGAATTCTAACACACCGCCTCATTTGTTGGGAAAACACAGCAGACTCGTCTCCTATTGACCATCCTATCTTCGAAGATTTGTGGCCCAAGACAATTGCCTGATCCTCCAATCCCTGTAGGGACGCTGCAATTCCCTGCCATGTTTAAAGAGTCTCGTTTATCTTGCGAGCGTATCAGTAACAGCTGATCTATACGTTGCATTGATTGTATTCTGGAACAAGTGTGTTTATAGAATCCATAAGCGCTTAACAGATCTGACATTTAAATACATGCAATAGTGTAAAAGAAACCAAAAGATCCCTGAAAATTATATTGTACGGTAGCTTAAAATGTAACAATTTCTCCAGAGACCTCTGCAGCGATAACGCCATATGATATACAGTATGGATGCTAGGGATGGCCATCGACTATCGATGTTCCCAAAACATCGATGGTCAGGACCTAGTGTTCGATGTTTTGCTCATCGATAGGTGAGGGTCGAATAGTTTGATGCCATCGATGGATGGCATCCGATGGCGATTTTTTTCTTCCCCCCTGCTGGCCAGCTGCCCGGCTATACTACCCTCTCCGAGTCCAAGTCGGAGCAGGAGCCGGGTGCGTGCGCGGCGCACGCATACGCAGAAGACACATTATCCAGCGTGTCAGGTATAGTACTATCACGCATGCGCGCACCTCCCAGCGGCCGCCCCATTCTTCCTCTGCGCATGCGCAAGTAGACGATGGTGGGAACCATCGATGGCTGTCGATAGAATGGTTTATAGCCATCGATGGTTCCAGGATAAACTGCCATCGATGGAAGATGCGTCGATGGCCATCCCTAATGGATGCATGGTATAGCCATCTGCACTTACGGTGCCCATACACTTACGGGTTGAGAAATCATCCCAAATCGGATGTGTTTGACATCTCTGCCCACCTGATGCGCATCGGATTGGAGGGGCTGCACATTAAATTTATCGGATCAAACCCATAAGTGGAATTCTCTCAGCCAATCAGATGTGAGACTGACGACTCGCTGAGAATTCTCAGTTGCCCTTCTGAGACAGCCTTGCCTCACGCTAAGGGGGATAGGACCAGGGCCGATGCAAGGTGCCTCAGCACCCTAGGCAAATGTTCAGTGTACTGCAGGGAGAGAGGTCCTTTGGCCCTCCGGCTGTTGAACTACACATCCCAGCATGCCCTGCAAAAGTTTTGCTATTTGGCCATGCTAAAACTGTTGCAGGGCATGCTGGGATGCATAGTTCAACAGCAGGAGGGTTAAAGGTTCCCCATCCCCGGTATACTGCCTCACTCCTCCCCAACCCACACATCAATGCCTACTTTCCAGTAGCTGGCGTCTTAGAAGTTGAACAGTCGCTGCCTGCATTCAGAACAACAAGGGTGAATGTTAGAGACACCCGTAACTCTGATTCAGAGGAGTCCCCAGGATCCTGACACCCTAGGCAGCGGCCTAATATTAAGGTCAGCCCTGGATAGGACAAACATTAGAGGGCGTGTGTAAGGCAAGCATGGTTAATGTACCGTAAGGAACAGGTTTGTGGCCCATGCCCACAAGGCAGATTCTTATGCCCTGATTTGGAGGTAGATGACAGCAATAGGTGTAAGCTTTATATTTGCTGTTGAACTACATATCCCAGCATGCTCTACAACCAGTTTAGCATGGCCAAATGGCAACACTGTGGGGGGAGACGTGATCGCCCTCCCTTGTGGGCTCGCTGCGCTTGCCATGCAGCTGGCACGCTAATTTATTCTCCCTCTATGGGTGTCGTGGACACCCACGGAGGGAGAAAGTTTCGGGATTTCAGTGGTCGGGATTCCGACTGCCGGGAAATTGACCGCATCCCCTATTATTAACCTCGGTACTTGTGTATTTGCAGGGCGTAGTGGGCTATTCTGCAGTCAAATCGCATGGCATGGCATGTTTTCGTGCAGTGCGATGCGATCTCACTAGTTCATTTATTCACTGCACCCTGCCCGCGGATCGCATCGCATGCCATTTGCAGTGCGATGCGATTTTTCATTGTATAAGCACCCATGCGATGAGATGTGATGGTACTTCATTTTAAAAGCACCCAAGCGATTTTATCGCATGCTATTTTGCACACCCCCACTATCCACGTCACCCGAAGTGTGGCGGACCTTTTCATACTGCCAATATCAACGTCGGCGTGGAGTTAATTCTATAAAGTCTGGCGAGGGGACGCAGATACTTCACATGTATTCCACGTCCCCATGCGGGGCTCGGTGGCTCGCTTCGGTCGCCACACTTTATAAAATCAACTCCAGGCCAACGTGGATAGTGGGGGTATGAAAAGGTCCGGAGGACGGGTAACACAGTGTGCGCTCGCCACGCTTCGGGGTGACGTGGATAGTGGGGGTGTGTAAAATAGCACACGATAAAATCGCTTGGGTGCTTTTAAAATGAAGTACCATCACATCGCATGGGTGCTTATACAATGAAAAATTGCATCGCACCGCACTGCAAATGGCATGCGATGCGCAGGCAGGGGTGCACTACAAATTATCTAAGGAAAATATTCCTACGGTGCCGTACGTATGCAAATTGGGTGCCCTGCAAATACACAAGTACCTTAACCTCAATAACATTAATTTCCAATCTATTCTGAATACCTGACAGCTCACAATGTTGTTTTTAGGCCAATAGGTTGCACCGAGGTAGTTGGATGACTATGCTAAATGATACAAGTATGCGGCACAAACAAGTGGCCCATCTCTGAGTGGCACTGCAGTGGCAGACAGGATGGCAGTTTTAGAAACCTAGGCCCCATAGAGCACATAATGCAAAAAAAAAAAGGAAATGTAAAATGGAATTGTCCTTGGGTCCTCCCGCCCACCATTATGTTGCAGAAATAGGACATACACACTAACAAACCAATCATTTCAGTGCCAGGGTCTGCCACATGACTGTGGTTGAAATGATTGGTTTGTTTGGGCCACCACAAAGAGAGTAGCATTTAATTTCTCCCTGTACAAACTGGCTCTACAGATCGTGTCACTGCGTCATAGTAGGAGCTGGCAGTCAGGACCCTTCCTTCAGATGACAGACCCCACCCCCCTCTCCCACCATCATCAGCACCAGATCTCCTTCCTCCCCAAATCCTTCCAGCAGTAATATCAATGGCAGCCTGGCAGGGAAACTCAATCTATCTGGCCACACAGATTCTGCTGAGCTCTCCCCCATTGCCAGATTCTCTAAGCTTCAAAAGGGATAAAATGCAGAGTGATAAACAGCCAGCCAATCAGCTCCTGTCTGACATGTCACAGTACAGGCTGGGTTTGAAAAATGTCAGGCAGGTGCTGATTGGCTGGCTGTTTATCACACTGCATTTATCACTTTTGAAGCTTAGAGAATCTGGCCCCCAGAGATAGGTCATAACGTTGACATCGTCCCCATTCATACTCACTGTGCTCTGCTGGCCAGTGCTGCGGCTCCCAGCTACTGCCTCTCCCCTTTCCTGGGCCGCTGCTGTGGCTGCCTGCCCCATTCTCCACCCGCTCTTCCCTACACGTTGTCGTTCTGATGTCACTCGCACGGCGACACTGGAAGGGAGCCCCCCCCCCCCAAAAAAATTCCAACCATGCAGTCAGGTGTGAGATTAGGTCACAGCGTCTGTAGTTTGTTTGGGCCCCCACAAAACAAGCTGGAAATTACTCTCCCCACACAACATGGCTCTAGAGATAAGATACTTATTCAGCTCAGGGGGGCAGGGGCCACAGCAGTGGCTACTTGTTTGGGGGCATGGCCAGAGCGATCACTCCGTTTTAACCACGACCCCTTGACAAGAAATGCTGTTTTTCAGGCATTGCACTGCGGGGGTGGGGCTAAAATGGCACTATTCGCATCATTTGACCCACGGACCCCCTTCAGTGTTGTGTACATCCTCACAGAAAGGGCCCCCACATAAAAAGCAGCAATTAATCTCTCAAGTACAACAGTGGCGTCAAACTCATGGCCCTCCAGCTGTTGAGGAACTAAACGTCCCAGCATGCTCTGCCACAGATTTTATATAATGGATTGCTGAAACTGTTGCAGGGCATGCTGGGACATGTAGTTCCACAACAGCTGGAGGGCCATGAGTTTGGGCCCCCACTAATAATGTTTGTCATTTCCTTAGCAACATAATTGCGCACAAAAAAAAAAAAAAGGTGGGTGGGTGGGGCACAGCTCATAGGGGCGGGGTCATGGCTCATGGAGGCAGTCACGGGGTCTAGGCCTCGCGCTATGCCCCCTTTCTCCATCACCCTCATAGTAACTGTATTATCCCTACTGCTGTGCTGCGTTTGCCAATGGTAAAACTGCTGCACATATCCCAATGTTGTATCAGTATATAGAGGTGAGTGGATGAGTGTTATGTTATGGTTAGTGGGTATTACTCTATATATCTCAGTATCTTCTAACACTGGAGAAAGAATTGGAAATGACCTTTTACCCACAAAATATATCAAAATTACCAACATGCAAAATAACATTGTGTATATGTCAATAGGACATAAAACTTTCCTCCATATAAGAAACAATTTTTTATTAAAATTGTTACCTATCCCCTTCATCCACCCGCCAATTACTCTCCAAACCGCTGAATAGTAAATCCATAGGTTTGGAGGTAAATCCGCAGACAAAAGGTGATTATTTGTACATTTCCCCGTTCCCCTTTGAGGCCTTTAAAATCAGGACAGTTGGGATGTGCGCTGTTCTGCCCCCCTTATCCCTAAACACAATTTGGAGACTTTTACTACATTTTTGCTGAATGGCGGCCATCTTGTCCCATGACATCACTATGACATCACAAAGGCTCTGTGTCAGAGGACTTTCTGGCAGCATCAGGTGAAGAAGCAGATATTTTCTCTCCTGCTTTACCTACTGTATTACTCTGAATTTTAGCAGTTACCTGCGAAATTATGGGCTGTCTTTGCAGCAAAATGTGCATCCCTGCACCCAGCAGGAAGGTAAGTGCCTGGTTATATTTATGGGTTGTACATTGCACATACAGAGGATACAGAGGCCGCAATAGGGAGGAGCTTATCCAATATTGGGCGTTTCTGGGCAGATTTTAGGGTGATTTGTCCAGTTCTGTAGCCTAAATAGGTTTCTTTGAACATCCATGTAACAAAAAGGGTAACACTGCTCTTCACCTCTAGGGGGGGGGGGGGGGGGGGAATTCAAGCGGGGTGCAGTGTTAATGGGTATCACAGTAACATGGGCACAGACTCCTTCACAAACAGATGTATTCCAGTCCGAGGTCCTCCCCAGCCCAGGGCCTGCGGTGTATTACTTACACCATTATGTATCTGTCCTGTTCCCCCCCCCCTGCACAATTCCCAGGCAGCAGTGTCACATAATGTGGGCATGTTGTGTAGTTACACTCACGTTTCATCAGTAGCCTCTCACATTATCAGTACTGAAGCGTCCATCTCCCCAAATTGCTGGGCTTTGTAGTTCGGCAGCACTTCTGCTGCTGTCGTACATGTAGGTTCCCCCTGGAGACCCCCTCTCCACATTTTTGGCTGTGTGCAGTGTGCTCCTTCTCCTGCCAGTAGCTGCCTCCTGCCCGTTCTCCTCCTGCCTGACACTAACTGCCACTAACTGCCCATGCGCCCTGGTGACCAGTGTTGTCAGATCATCCCTGTAATAAGCGCACATATGAATTACACAGGTCCCAGGTGTTCTTATGTCCGATGAGCAGTCATATGTTTAGCCCCAGAACCTGTGTTACAAAAATATTAACTGCAGATTTGATGTAATGACAGTTGGTATGAACTCTGACCCCCGGGACCTGTGTAATTCATATGTGCACTTATTAAAGTGATGATTTGGCGCCCCTACTGGTGACCCTCATACCAGGGGAAACGCAGGATGTAAGAGGGGGGTTTCTCCCAACATGACCCATTCCAGGAGGGACACAATGCTCTGTTCCTGGGCTCCCCTCTGATATTATGATTGTTGTCACCTGGGTTGAACTAGTTGTTTGTTAAGAAAGGCGATAGCAATCATAAAATATCAGTAGGGTTGGCCAAGAACCATCGATGGTTCATTGTGATTGATTGTTTATGGCTGATGTAGAACACCACATTATTGCCATCGATGGGGGAGAATCAGATGGTTTGCCTTCATCGATGGTGCAACATAACACCTGTGGTGCCCTGCCCCTGGAACTGATTGGTCCATGAGCCAGTCTCTCACATAAAGGGGATGACCATCATTCGGTGAAACCACAATTACGTACTGTAGATGGCTACCATCAATGACTACTTGCAATATCGCCATCGATGGCAACTACACCGATGGTCATCCCTAATTAAGGGGGTTATTCTAGTTCATTCTTGACAAAATCCTTCTTAGATGGACAAAACCATGTGCACTGCAGGTGGGGCAGATGTAACTTGTGCAGAGAGAATTAGATTTGGGTGGGGTTTTTACTTCAAAGTGAGATCTATATTGCAGTGTAAAATAAAGCAGTCAGTATTTTCCCTGCACAGAAACAAAATAACTCACCCAAATCTAATTCTATCTGCACATGTTACATCTGCCCCCCTGCAGTGCACATGGTTTTGTCCATCTAAGAAGGATTTTGTCAGAAAGAATGAACTAGAATAAACCCCTAAGTGAGAAGTCCAAGAACAGAGCATTTTGTGCATTCTGGAGTGGGTCAGGGGAGATAAACACACACACTCACTGTTACTGCAGCGCAGGTGAAGATAGTCAGGTCCAGACAGTCTGCATTATTAGGCTCCGCCCATTCTTGGCATAATGCCAGAAGTAACAGGTCCCCTCACCACAGACCCCCTACTCATGACGTTATGCTGTGAGGGGCGGGGCTTTGATCACCGACCCAAGCACACGTTTAAAAGAAAATCAGGGGGTGGGTGGTGTTCTAGTTATTGGGTACCCCCCCTTTGTGCACTAGTGCCTACCCCCGGGTACCTAGGGACATGGTCACTTCCCCTCTCCAGCGAATATAACACTAAAGCTGCCCATACACGGTCTGTTTAACGGATCCGTTTGGGACTTACAATAGCACGCATCGCATGCCGTATGTGCAGCACATACTTTTTGTACATACATAGTACAGAACAGAGCCGGTCCACAACGGACCGTGTATGGGCAGCTTCACAATGGTTACATATTACAGACATTACATGAAACTTATTGAATATACAATAAGAAAGCTGAGCGGACCTTCTCCCAGTCATTATACATTGCTATAAACTTATTATAACTGCTGACGCCGGTACTAATAGTTATACAGGTTGAGTATCCCTTATCCGAAATGATCGGGACCACGAGCAATCCGAATAAGGGATTTTTACGGTTTTTGGAATATTATTATTTTTTTTAACATACTTACCTGTCCCCTGGTGGGTCCCCGATGGTCCGTCTGCGTCCATGGAGTCCTCCGGCGTCCATGGCAGGCCTTCAGCATCATCTCCGGCGTCTCCAGCAGTCCCAGGAGTGCATTGCGCGAGTTCCCAGGGGGGGGGGGGGGGTATTTGAACTATTCCAAAAAAAAACCCACGGTTTTGAAATAATTCGGATAACTGATGTCCGGATACGGGATACTCAACCTGTACCAATAAATTATAAATCACAATGGTGAAGTTACAGCTGGTTCCACTGCCCTGATCTGTTCTATTGCTTCCATGGTAGAAAGTGCTTGTACTGCGGAGAGTTCTGTAGTCACAGCTCATGATGTCTCTTCCTCTGCTCCTTACAGCCTGGCAAGTCTGCGAGGCTGAAGGGAACGACCACGTACCCACCCAATGTGCAGCCCCCCACCAGCGTGCAGCACCCCACCAGCGTGCAGATCCCCACCAGCGTGCAGATCCCCACCAGCGTGCAGCACCCCACCAGTGTGCAGCACCCCGTGCCTTGCGCCATTGTGTGTGATGAACAGTCAGCTAAGTTGGACGCTAAAGTGGCGCGAAAGGCTTATGTGGCAGCAGCGGTGGCAGCAGCTATTCATGAAGTGGTGGCCTCCTACTTCCCGATTGATGGTAAGTTTCCCCCAGGTGTCATGTATGGGCTGCTTGTTACTGATCACATTACTAATTCTAGTGTTGCTATGTTCGGGCGCACTACAGAGGAGATTGCGCCTCCGCACAGAACTCACATCCTATTACATAGAGCCCATAGACAGTACGGGGTACATATACTACAATGAAAAGAGGTGTTGTTGCCCATAGCAACCAATTGGATTCTGTCTCTCATTTTCAGATGATACTAGATCTACTGAGCTCTCTGATACCAGCAGTGACTGTCCTGAGCGCGAGGACCTGGCGGATACCAGCAGTGACTGTCCTGAGCGCGAGGACCTGGCGGATACCAGCAGTGACTGTCCTGAGCGCGAGGACCTATCCGATAACAGCAGTGACTGTCCTGAGCGCGAGGACCTATCCGATAACAGCAGTTACTGTTCGGAAACAGCCACTGATAGCAGCACTGCCTCTTCTGGGAGCATGGAAGAAGTGAGCAGCAGAGACTCCTCTCCAGGGTAGGTTGCCGGCACAATCCGCGCGTCCTCTCTGCTCTGGTCGCTGGGGTAGATTTCAGGTCTCTTGTCTTACACACATGCTGTGATGTATATATGGTATCTCCATATCTGCTGCAGCCGGGGCCGCTACACAAGTTCTCTCACACATCGCTGATGGGCCGGTATCCTACTAGTATGACATGTATATATCACTAGGTGATTCATCGCGCCCTACGGGCGCTCTTCACACCGTCGTAAGGGGCTGCGCCCCCTTAATTTGTGAACATTTGTTTATGAGAAAGATGGTTAGAATTGTATGAAAGATGGCCTGTATTGCAACTTGAGTTATAGGTGAAATGTGTTAAATAGAGAGCATATGATGTGGAAGGGGGTGTGTATTGTTTTGTTTAATTAAAAAGCGGTTACAGAGTAAGATGTACATTGATAGTGTGGATGGTACAGTGCCATTTGTGGGTGTGTGGGGGGGGCTGTGTGTGCATGTTGTTTAGGTGTGTGCAATAGTATAGTAGGGTGTTTTTGAGTCAGCGGCTCCCCACTGGCGGAGGTCACGACACAGGAAAACAGGAGGCTGGGTAGTGATAGGGGTGTGTGGGCATAAGGGGGACTAAAGAGGAGGGTGGGAGATACTGTGCAGCTTCTGCCAGTGGGTGAGGGTCCAGTGTGGCAGCACAGGAGTACAGGACGGTGGCCCTGAGTCAGTGTCTCCTCCTACTGGGTGGGAGTTAGGGTACATGAGAGCAGGAGGCTGGGCTATGAGGCATGATAGGGGCATGTGGGCAAAACAGCGTCAGCGACTCCCCAGTGGTGGAAGTTACGGTTCAGGAGAGCAGGAAGCTGGGTAGTGATAGGGGTGTGTGAGTATACGGGGGACTATAGAGGGGCTTAGGGCTGCCGTGAATTGTGGGAGGGGCGTGGGGGGTGCCGTGAATCAAGGGAGGGAGGGGGCGCAGGTGTCCGCGGGAGAGGGCGGGGGTCCGCAAAGCGTGGGAGGGGGCGTGAATTGCGGGAGGGGGGGGGGTTGCGAATTGCGGGAGGGGGGTGTGTGTGGGGGGTGACGTGAATCATGGGAGGGGGGGTGCGCGGGGGGTCCGTGAATTGCGGGAGGGGGGGGGGGGGGGCGCGATAAATCACCTAGTTGGTTATATATTCTTGTAGAAGGATGGTAGGATGTTGCTGTCATTCAGAATGCATTTACATAAACAGTAATAGTAGCAGTAAAAGATCTGACTTAAAACACCTACAGTAAAACAGAACAGGTGTTATATATTATACAAAGAATTGGTTGATGATGTGTAGGTTGACCTGCACATAATTGTCACTGTAAAAAAATTGCTACAAGAAAAAATCAACACAGAAAGGTCCACACATGTAAATGTTGACATAAGTGTGGCACTTCATTGGTGTCCATGTCGACACATGAGAATGAATATGAAAACATTCAAAAAAGAAAAATAAATCTTCAAAAACTCATGTCAACCTTTTTCATTGTCGACCATAGCCGTGTCAGTGTTTTGCATGTGCCATTTAATCCTGGGGTTGCCGTGAATCGCGAGCGGGGGTGGGGGATGGAGCAGGTGAGGTGTGTCCGCGAATCACGGGAGGAGGGGTCGTGGGTGGATGCCTTGAATTGCGGGAGGGGGGGTCCGCAGGGGGTGTGGGTGCCGCGAATCGTGGGAGGGGGGGACGCGGGGGGTTGCAGTGAATCGTGGGAGGGTGGGTCGCAGGGGCGGGGGGTTGCCGCAATGACAGGGGGGGGGGAATCGCGGTGGGGGGGGTCGCGGGGGGTGAGGGGTACCGCGAGGAAGGGGGGGGCTAGGGGGTTGGCACAAATCGTGGGAGGGCGGGTCTCGGGGTGCCACGAATCGCAGGAGGGGGTGTGTCACGGGGTGGGGCCGCAAATCGCGGGAGTCGCCGCGAATTGGGGGGGGGGTGTGCTGTGAATCGCGGGAGGGGGGTCGCCGGGGGGTGCCGCGAATCGCCACAAGAAAAAATCAACACAGAAAGGTCAACACATGTAAATGTTGACATAAGTGTGGCACTTCATTGGTGTCCATGTCGACACATGAGAATGAATATGAAAACATTGAAAAAGTGACAAATAAATCTTCAAAAACTCATGTCAACCTTTTTCATTGTCGACCATAGCCATGTCAGTGTTTTGCATGTGCCATTTAATCGTGGGGTTGCCGTGAATGGGGGGGGGGGACGGGGGGGGGGACGGGGACATTGCTCTGTTTCTGGACTTTCATCCTAATTTATGGATTACCATCACCTGTGCTTAAACACCTTTATTATCAATTACCCTGTTTAAAACAGGTGATGACAATCATAAATTAAGATGGAAGTCCACAAACAGAGCATTCTGTCCCTCCTGGAGAGGGTCATGTTGGGAGGTATGGAGGTGTGGGGCGCTCACCTGGTGTGTCTGGTGAGTAGCTGTGTCTTTGCTAGGTAACATGGAGAGGCAGACCCTAGCAGTCTGGCACTGTGGGCTCACTGGGCTGGTTCTCTGTCGTGTGAGTCAGTCAGAGGCTCCACCCAGCGTTACAGCTTCAGGCACACTTTGAGTGACAGATGTAGCCAAATATATGAGACTAGGTGATTCATCGCGCCCTACGGGCGCTCTTCACACCGTCGTAAGGGGCTGCGCCCCCTTGATTTGTGAACGTTTGTATATGAGAAAGATGGTTAGAATTGTATGAAAGATGCCTGTATTGCAACTTGAGTTATAGGTGAAATGTGTTAAATAGAGAGCATATGATGTGGAAGGGGGTGTGTATTGTTTTAATTAAAAAGCGGTTACAGATTAAGATGTACATTGATAGTGTGGATGGTACCGTGACATTTGTGGGTGTGGGGGGGGGGGGGGGGGGGCTGTGTGTGCGTGTTGTTTAGGTGTGTGTGTGCAATAGTATAGTAAGGTGTTTCTGAGTCAGCGGCTCCCCACTGGCGGAGGTCACGACACAGGAAAACAGGAGGCTGGGTAGTGATAGGGGTGTGTGGGCATAAGGGGGACTAAAGAGGAGGGTGGGAGATACTGTGCAGCTTCTGCCAGTGGGTGAGGGTCCAGCGTGGCAGTACAGGAGTACAGGATGGTGGCCCTGAGTCAGTGTCTCCTCCTACTGGGTGGGAGTTCAGGTGCATGAGAGTAGGAGGCTGGGCTATGAGGCATGATAGGGGCATGTGGGCAAAACAGCGTCAGCGACTCCCCAGTGGTGGAAGTTACGGTTCAGGAGAGCAGGAAGCTGGGTAGTGATAGGGGTGTTGTGAGTATACGGGGGACTAAAGAGGGGCTTAGGGGTGCTGCCGTGGGTGGATGCCGTGAATTGCGGGAGGGGGGAGGGTCGCGGGGGTGTGTGGGTACCGCGAATTGTGGGAGGGGGGGGCGCGGGGGGTTGCAGTGAATCGCGGGAGGGTGGGTTCTCGGGGGCGGGGGGTTGCCGCAATGACAGGAGGGGGGGGTCAGGGGTGGGGAATCGCGGTAGGGGGCACCGTGAACACCAGGAGGGGGGGCCCGGGGGGTTGGCGCGAATCGTGGGAGGGGGGGTCGCGGGGTGCCGCAATCGCAGGAGGGGGGGTGTGTCACGGGGTGGGGCCGCAATCGCAGGTGGGGGGGGTGTGTCACGGGGTGGAGCCGCGAATCGCGGGAGTCACCGGGGGTGCCGCGAATTGCGGGGTGTGTGCTGCAAATCGCAGGAGGGGGGTCGCGGGGGGTGCCGCGAATCGCCACAAGAAAAAATCAACACAGAAAGTTCAACACATGTAAATGTTGACATAAGTGTGGCACTTCATCGGTGTCCATGTCGACCCATGAGAATGAATATGAAAACATAAAAAAAGAAAAATAAATCTTCAAAAACTCATGTCAACCTTTTTCATTGTCGACCATAGCCGTGCCAGTGTTTTGCATGTGCCATTTAATCCTGGGGTTGCCGTGAATCGCGCGCGGGGGTGGGGGGGAGGGAGGAGGTGAGGTGTGTCCGCGAATCACGGGAGGAGGGGTCGTGGGTGGACGCCGTGAATTGCGGGAGGGGGGGTCGCAGGGGGGGGTGTGGGTGCCGCGAATTGTGGGAGGGGGGGGCGCGGGGGGTTTCAGTGAATCGTGGGAGGGTGGGTCGCGGGGGCGGGGGGTTGCCGCAATGACAGGAGGGGGGGTCAGGGGTGGGGAATATCAGTAGGGGGGGTTGTGGGGGGCACCGTGAACCGCGGGAGGGGGGGCCCGGGGGATTGGAGCGAATCATGGGAGGGTGGGTCGCGGGGTGCCACGACTCGCAGGAGGGGAGGGTGTCACGGGGTGGGGCCGCGAATCGCGGGTGTCACGGGGTGGGGCCGCGAATCGCGGGAGTCACCGGGGGTGCCGCGAATTGCAGGGGGTGTGCTGCAAATCGCGGGAGGGGGGTCGTGGGGTGTGCCGCGAATCGCCACAAGTGTGGCACTTCATCGGTGTCCATGTCGACACATGAGAATGAATATGAAAACATTAAAAAAAAGAAAAATAAATCTTCAAAAACTCATGTCAACCTTTTTCATTGTCGACCATAGCCGTGCCAGTGTTTTGCATGCGCCATTTAATCCTGGGGTTGCCGTGAATCGCGCGCGGGGGGGAGGGAGGAGGTGAGGGGTGTCCGCGAATCACGGGAGGAGGGGTCGTGGGTGGATGCCGTGAATTGCGGGAGGGGGGTCGCGGGGGGGGGGGGGGGTGTGGGTGCCGCGAATTGTGGGAGGGGGGGCGCGGGGGGTTGCAGCAATGACAGGAGGGGGGTCAGGGGTGGGGAATCGCGGTAGGGGGGGTCGTGGGGGGCACTGTGAACCGCGGGAGGGGGGGCCCGGGGTGTTGGCGCGAATCATGGGAGGGGGGGTCGCGGGGTTCCGCGAATCGCAGGAGGGGAGGGTGTCACGGGGTGGGGCCGCGAATCGCGGGAGTCACCGGGGGTGCCGCGAATTGCGGGGGGTGTGCTGCAAATCGCGGGAGGGGGGTCGCGGGGGGTGCCGCAAATTGCCACAAGAAAAAATCAACACAGAAAGGTCAACACATGTAAATGTTGAAATAAGTGTGGCACTTCATTGGTGTCCATGTCGACACATGAGAATGAATATGAAAACATTGAAAAAGTGAAAAATAAATCTTGTCAACCTTTTTCATTGTCGACCATAGCCATTTAATCGTGGGGATGCCGTGAATGGGGGGGGGGGGAGGGAGGGAGGTGCATATCTCCCAACATGACCCTCTCCAGGAGGGACACATTGCTCTGTTTCTGGACTTTCTTCTTAATTTATGGATTACCATCACCTGTGCTTAAACACCTTTCTTATCAATTACCCTGTTTAAAACAGGTGATGACAATCATAAATTAAGATGGAAGTCCACAACCCAGCGTTACAGCTCCAGACACACTTTGAGTGACAGATGTAGCCAAATATATAAGAGATTATACCATACTTGTCTACTTGCTGGCTGCCCTCTCCGCCAAAGGGGGGGGGGGGGGGAGTCTGACAGCTCCCCGGGAGGGTTTCCCCTCTCCCGGCCATTCCAGGAGGGTAGGCAACCCTGCATTATACTAAGGGAGTGTAACAATGTAATAGGAGAAATGAAGCCATGTAAATGATGGGGCCTACACACACACGTAGTGATGTTAGATCACTAAGCACAGATCTCTCACTCTCAGCAGACCTCAGTGATCTGTCACTGCCCATGTTCTCAATAGAGAGAACGCAGGAGATGACCAGATTTATACTGCGTGCAGTATCTGCATCTCCCGGTGATAGCGGCATATGGGGCCACGCATCGCCATGGGCCCCACACACACAGTGATACATGCTTCATTTCTAGGCAATCTAGTCAGATCACTTAGAAAATAGGCCGCAATCGCTCGGTGTGTGGCCCCATTAGAGGGATCTCACATCACTGTACACTGGGCTTCCTGTAGGGGGCCGTCCTTGTCATGTCACACCCACAGTATCAGCGCTCTTATTGGTCCAAAGAGGAATCACACAGATAAATGTAGTCAGTAAGGGCCAGTAACATGGTGCAGGCGCCAGATAGCAGCAGGCCAGGGAATAATGAGATGACTTGTACATGGCAAACGTTTGTGTCTTTACAAGAACAGTCACTGATCAACGTTTGTTTTTATAGGATGATCTACAAGAAGCGGGTGGATGTCAGCTTCCTATGGAAGGAGGAGGAGGAGGAGGAAGACGATATGCCCAGCGTGATTATATAACCTGGATATCGGACTCACTGAGCCCGTAACATCAGCTATCCCGTAACCTGGGAACTTGTTTAAAAAAAGTTTACAGTTGATTTGACTTGTGTCAGTTTATATTGCAGCAAACTAAATCATTAAAGTTTGTGCAACATTGTTAAGCCAGTCCTGTTGACGGCTCATCCCCCTAAGCCAGTCCTGTTGACGGCTCATCCCCCTAAGCCAGTCCCGTTGACGGGTAATCCCCCTACCCCCAATCTCTGTCTTCACAACTCCCTCTCTCCATATCCAGCAAGTCTGAAACATCATTTTGCTGTCACTGTCTATGGAGTCATTTGGTCGCTGAGCGGCCTCTATATGATTCTGTTGTTGTCAACAATAAAAAGCCTGACAAGCCAATCAGTGTCTGATGTGTTATTTCCCACTAATGTGAGTGTTCCCGTTGTACTACTGTACTGGTCTGACCCGTATTCATGTGGTAAATAGCTGTGGGAATGTAATGTGTAATAAAAGTATATGGTAGGTTGGGGCAGTACTGTGGGCTATGAGGATCTGTACAGCTACACTAATGGTGCCCATACACGCACCGATCCCGGCGGTGCGATGCTATGTGATGGGGTGCGCGCTCCCGCGGCACCTCATCGCACAGTACAAAAAGTATGTGCTGCACATACTTTTTGTACTAGCATTTTATCGCATCGCATGCACAACGCATGCACAAGGCATACGATGCGATGTGTGCTAGTTATGCACAGAACGCATGCCGGGATCGGTGCGTGTATGGGCACCTTTAGCCCCATATACAATGTGATCTGGGTGGGATCATACCACCCAGGATCACATACAGTTTGTGCAACTGTTATTTTTAGGTTAAAGCCTGTCCCGTTGATGGCTCAGCACCCTACTCAAGCCTGTCCCGTTGATGGCTCAGCACCCTACCCAAGCCTGTCCCGTTGACGGGTAATACCCCTACCCCCAATCTCTTTCTTCACAGCTCCCTCTCTTCCAAGTTTGAAACATAATTTTGCTTTTACTTTCTAAGGAGTAATTGGGCCTGTTGAGTGGCCTCTAGTGGTCAGAGGTGGTACTTCATCTTAGAGGTGAGGTGTATTCAGCCTTTTCTATATAGAGATATTTGATATGTGTAATAAATATACAAGCACATACAGAAATTTATATACATATGTATATATGGATCAGTTAAAGGAAGAACAGCAAGTCAGTGTTATTTTCCGTTTATTAATGTGAATGTTTCCCCATTGTACTAATATATTTGTCTGACCCCTGCTCTTAACCCTTTGTCCACCTTTCTGGGGGATCGCAGCCATTCCGGGAGTGTGAGTTACACTCCATATGCGATACTATAGGTGGTACACCGTAACCCTGCAAACTGCTCAGCCGGGTGCCGTATGCGTGGTTAGCACAGACCGCACTGCCCCGCCGGCGTTGCGGTAAGTAGCCCATAGGCTGCAATGTGCTACCGCCATGTCAGAATGGTGGTAGCTCAGGGACCTGATGCCATGTTGCCCGCTATTGATACATTGGGGAGCATCGCATCACCCATAGAAACCTATGGATGATGCCACTGCCGGCGGGGTAGGAAGTTATAGTATAGGGCCGTGGTCCCTCCATCATACATTTTGGAGGCATTTAATATTTGCGGCTAACCCCCCCCAAAGTGGGTATATTTGGGGAATTAGACACAAACATGAAATGATAAATGAGCCCCTTGGTCTCCTCCCTGGGTTACATGGGGTTATCTACTCAGAAGATAGATGCCATAGTGCCACACACACCCACATACAGCAGGGTACAACCAGGGGGCAATGGCCAATGGGACAAACAGCTATTTGCCTTGCAGGTGACTATAACCCTGGTAGGTGCTGCTGCAGAACCTCTTTGCTGCAGTCATGCGTAACCTTCCCCTCCCCGCAGCCTACCCTGAGTCCCTCCGGTAGTACCTAGACCTAAACCCCCCTCCCCCGGCCGCACGCTAGCTACCCCCGCATACTAACCCATCCGGATCCCGGCTGGCAGTATTCCAGCGTTGGAATTCTGATAGATTTGGAGCATCAGCACCAATGTTGTGAGGGCAGGCGGGATGCCGGGATCAGTATACTGGTAACCGCATCTCATCACACCACCTGCAACACCACGCAGACATTTCAGCTCCAGCCCCATGTGGCCCTGATCGTGCACTGGCTGGGTCCAGAGGAATGCTGGATATCAGATGTTTCCGTAGTTTGGAATATTTGCCTACTATAACGAGAGGATGGGCCCCATGTGGCCCTAATCGGGCATTGGCTGGGTCCAGAGGAATGCTGGATATCAGATGTTTCCGTAGTTTGGAATATTTGCCTACTATAACGAGAGGATGGGCCCCATGTGGCCCCTGATCGGGCATTGGCTGGGACCAGAGGAATGCTGGATATCAGATGTTTTCGTAGTTTGGAATATTTGCCTACTATAACGAGAGGATGGGCCCCATGTGGCCCCTGATCGGGCATTGGCTGGGACCAGAGGAATGCTGGATATCAGATGTTTTCGTAGTTTGGAATATTTGCCTACTATAACGAGAGGATGGGCCCCATGTGGCCCCTGATCGGGCATTGGCTGGGACCAGAGGAATGCTGGATATCAGATGTTTTCGTAGTTTGGAATATTTGCCTACTATAATGAGAGGATGGGCCCCATGTGGCCCCTGATCGGGCATTGGCTGGGACCAGAGGAACGCTGGATATCAGATGTTTCCGTAGTTTGGAGTACTTGCCTACTAGAACGAGAGGATGGGCCCCATGTCTAACACAGAATGCATTAGGGGTCATTGTACCAGAATTAATGATTGTCCTGTAGAGCAGTGGTCCTCAGGGCACACAACAGTCCAGGATTTCTGGCTATCCAGGCTTAGGCACATATGGCTTAAATTTGAACCTGTCAGCTTGATTATACCATCAGTGAATAAGTAGGGAACTACATACAACCTGGCCTGCGGGTGTGCCTTGAGGACCACAGTTGAGAACCACTGCTGCAGATCATACTGTAGTGTCAGGTCCTGCATCAAGTTCCGTCATGCATTAAAGTTGGGAACAATAGGCTGCAAGGCCCAGATATGGGCCAAAAAAAATAAGTACAGCAGCCATATTGATAGGGCAAAATAAATGGTCCTGTCTGTCCATCAAATGCAGCAGAAAGAAGTGGCTTAAACCCATGATCAATACCCTACTAAATTTACAAACGTACACGGTCACATCTGTAATGAGGTGAAACGAGAACCTCAATTTGGCCCTTATTCTGGTTGAAGCGGTAACGGCCGCATGCGGCCGTTCCGCCGATGTTTTCGGTCTGCGCATGTGCAGAGGCCACTCTGCGCATGTGCAGCCGAAATCGCCGTACACGTATTTTGTCCGCCGCAAAGGGGGTGGATAGGGGCGTGAGGGGCTACGAAGCCTCATTTGCATATGCATACGCCCCGCGTTTCATGGGCGTTCCCATGCATGTAGTACGCATGCTAATGAGGCTATGACGCGTGGGTACAGGGCGGGCATCTGACATCGCCGGATGTCAGCTGCCCGCCCCCATACAAGATTTCACACGGACAAGTGTCCGTGTGGTCTTGTGTTGCGGGACCTGGTGGAGCGTGCGGCCCTGCATTCGATGTTCGGCGACCATCGAATGCAGGGGCTGCTCCCACCATGGAGGAGGCGTATCCCCGTCCACAATCATGCGGATCGCCACATGGCCGCGTACGGACGGCCGTGGCGATCCGTATGGAAGGCGGGGATTCGTCTGGTGCGGTCGGAGCCGCATATGCGGCTCCGGCCGCACCGATCAGAATAAGGGCCTTTATGTGGTGGCATGAAGAAAAACAGGGGAGGCTAAGATGCAAGGTCTTACTGGTCTTAGGGGGAGATGCTTCAAGCCTTCCACTTGTAATTCACCCTTACGTCCCTAGGTGGCACTAGTTCACAGTTACAGGAGAAACTGTATTAGAGTACCACGTCCCCTTCACAGATTTGCTTACCATGCCTCTGGCATGGTGTCGTGCTCCACTACCACTGCGCAGTCAGTAGCATATTAATTGTGGTGCCATCCTGCTTATTGTCAGGGGATCTTCCCCCCCCCCCTCCTCCACCTCCACCAGCCATTGCTGCCACTCACATCCTTGCCTCCCCTCCTGGCTTCCTCCCCCGGAAGGGTGGGCAAACATCCTACATGCCACCAGTCTCTAGGAGGAGACTGGTAATTTTCATAATTTTAGCTCCACCCCCTTAGTAAAAAATCCTGCGATTCGCAGGGCTACACAATGGGGTGGGGCTTGATGATGTAGGGCTCTGTCACCGCCCCCTTAATGGCAGATGAAAGTCTCCTCTCTAGGCTTCTCCCAGAGAGGAGACTTTAAATGTCGGCAAATATGGTCACTCCTGAAGCCATTTAAAACGTATCTTTCAAAATGGCCACCTCCTCTAGCATCCTGAATATTGGTCTTCTGAGGTGGTGGCCATTTTGGGAGGTACGTTTTCAATGATGGGGTCAGGCACTTCAGGACCACACAGAAGAATCTACAGGTCCCGGCAGGGCTCCATCTGTCTATATGAATGGTGAAAGTAGAAAAACAAAACAAAAAAACCTTGACCTTTTGCTTGAACCTATTGAATGTCTACCTAGAGTAAACCCTTGTTGGCTAGCCTTGACACTCCAGATGTTGTTGATCTACACATCCCAGCATGCTCTGCTTCAGTTTTGACATTCTAAATCTGATGCAGAGCATGCTGGGATGTGTAGTTCAACAGCTGGAGTGTCAAGGTTAGCCATCAAGGCCCTAGCAGCTGTCGATCAGCCATCCGGACACCATTTCCCGTTTCCTCCTCATATTGCCGACACTAAATAAAATGCACCTTTTTTCCCTTTCCTCATGCAACACGAACCTCGGTAATGATATTCAGCAGAAAGATCTTAATTTAGATGAAGAACACGTAAAAAGCAGAATATGCTATGAAGCCCATAACATTGTAGAATTAATGGCCCTAATAAAACTAGCCATGAATAAAATTGCTGTAATTACCAGTGTCCTGGGTATATAGGTCTGTTCACTTCACTCAAGTTTTACATGCTAAAAATATGCAAAATACATACTAAAGAGAAATTAGGCTC
The DNA here is from genome assembly GCF_055691185.1 of Crinia signifera. Lineage (NCBI taxonomy): Eukaryota > Metazoa > Chordata > Amphibia > Anura > Myobatrachidae > Crinia > Crinia signifera. Next base: position 43,131,709 of record NC_139222.1, read on the forward strand.
CCCGCGAAAGTGTACCGAGTGCTTCCATCACCGGCTGGCGCGCTCATTACAGTACTGGAGTGCTATTTAATGATGCACAAGACTAAATGCATTAATTAAAATCAGATCGTTTTCTAAAGCAACTACCTGTTTATAAAAGTATGCACAGAACTTGGGACGGGGAAGGGAGGGAGATTGCAGTTACTTGTGGGGGGGAAGGATCCGAGGAAAGTAAAGTACTGTTCTCTGTAGACACTAAGGGCCACATGCACCAAGCTTCAAAAAGTGATAAAATGGAGAATGATAAACAGTCAGCCAATCAGCTCCTGCCTGCCATGTCACAGACTGTTTGAAAAATGTCAGGCAGGAGCTGATTGGCTGGTGGTTTATCACTCTCCATTTTAATCACGTTTGAAGCGTAGTGCATCTGGCTCTGTCAAGGAGGAAACTTTGGGCCTAATTCAAGCCCCATCGGAAGGGACCTAATTCGGCCCAGTCACATAACTTCAGCACCCGCCCCCTCTTCGGCGATCTCTGATGGAAATAAAAGTTAGTTCCCTCACTACGTTCGGCGCATATCATTGACATGTTCATTAGGCCCTTTGTGCATAACCAGCTAAGTGTTAACACCATGCTTGGATACCCTCCCGGGAGCTGCAGGAGGCTACAGATTTTTGGAGTAGTCCCTAAAAATACCCCAGAAAAGTAGTTGGCTCTCTGGCATCCTGCCAGCTTCATAGTGCAGCGGACAGGATTGTAGGTCACCGACTAGCAATGGCAGGAAGGGGGCGGGGCTAAAAGTGACTTTGCAGATCATATGGTTGAGTTCTGTAATCAGTCATTCATTCAAAACAAGCGAGCGTACCTGCCAATTTACATTCATCAAATGTCACCACCACAACCGCCCACCGCCATATAATTATTTGAGCGAATTTTGCAGTTTTACTTGCACTATTGTTTATTTTCTAGATTAGCGCGCCCTAGGTTCGCCACTTCAGGCTAGACATTGCCAACCTTCCTCTCTAGGAACCAACAAGAGGAAAGGAATCCGTAATTAACCAAGAAATATTGTAGAATTGTAATTAACTTCATTTTCTTTTTAATTACATTTGGAATTTTAATTAAACATCCAAATCAATATTACAAAGTAATGAATAAACTCACTTATCCGAGCAATGCGGTGAGCAAACAAAAAGGTTTACACTCTTCAGTGCCCTGAAGAACGTCTTTTAGGTCTTCCGAATGCTTAAAACGTGTACGAGGAGGAGAGGTTTGGGTTTGTTTTACGCACAAATCCTGCTCGAAATCCTTGTGAATGCTACATACAGATTAAACTTGACTTCCCACTCCTATCGATGACCAAAATTGGCCTTATAATGTCCCCAAAATTGTACAGTGTATAGGGAGGGGGCTTGAGTTACACACCCTAATTCTAAACATAATGAGAAGATGTTACTCAGCCGGATGGCTTCGTTCAACAGAGAAAAAAGGCAGGTGCACATCAAGTACTAAACACGGCAATGTAACCGTAAAGCTGAGGGACAAAATATGGGCCCACCAACTGCCACCAGGTGACCTCATCTGCTGGGTCCCCAATAGTCCTCAGGTTCAAGTCTAGAGAAAAGGACACCCCCCCTCCCCAGTGCTGCACCGCCATTACTGCCAACCATCCCCATTGCGATGACCCCCTGGAATGTGATCCATTGACCACCCCCGACCCCACCACCTCTGCTGATTCACACTAACCACTTGGGAATAGACTCGTATTCTGGGCTTCCTCCTTCTGTGAGCCCCGTTGCTGTGAAGTGTGCCACAGAGGCAGTCACAGAGCAGCAGGGAGCCCCGAAGACCGGCAGGCTTGCCAAAGCACCGAGCAGTGGACCCTGGGGAGGGGAGTATGATTTTTCAACATCATCCTCACACGGTCACACTGTTTCCGCACTGCCTAGGGGCAGTGAAAGCCTCTGCAGAACCTCCGATTTGCATGGGAGCCCTCTGATTGGCCAGCTGAAGCCGGGGGTTCTCACAGGGTTCACTACTGGAATTTTATGACTTTTTTGTATATGTGGCCAGATGGGATATATGCCTTCAAGTGATACTAAAATAATGCGAGATGGGTGTGAAACCGATTTCACATTTTATTATTATTATTATTATTATTATTATTATTTTATTTATAAGGCGCCACAAGTGTTTCGCAGCGCCGTACAAAGGAACAATACAGGGAGACAAAACTTGGCATAACATTGAATAAATAACAAAAATACAATACAAATAAAGAGCGCCACAGATCAATACACATTACAGCTTAAATGTAAGTAGTGAGGACTCAATTAACCTACAACTAGAGGCTTGAGGCCAATGATGGAGAGGAGTATGAAGATGGTCACTGAGTGTTGGAGTAAAGGAGAGCTGTGAGTGAAATGTGAAGAGAAGAGGGCTTTGACAACAGGAGGGAAGAGGGCCCTGCTCGGAGGAGTTTACAATCTAGTAGGAAGGGGAGACAGACAGATTACAAGAGGTGCAAGCGAGGGGGTGGTGGTTAGATAGCAGGATGTAAACAGGTGAGGGGTCGGAGAACCAGCTGGTTTATGCAGTGGAAGGGTACGCTTTGATGAATAGGTGAGTTTTCAGTGCCCGTTTGAAGCTTTGCAAGGTCGGGGAGAGTCTAATGGAGCTAGGGAGTGCGTTCCACTGAAGGGGTGCAGCACGGGCAAAGTCCTGTACTCTAGCATGGGAAGCAGTGATCAGGGTGGAGGAGAGACGACAGTCGTCAGCTGACCGTAGAGGGCGGGAGGGTGTATGAATGGAGATGAGGTTAGAGATATATGGAGCAATGGAATTAGAGCTGGCCCTGTATGTGAGGTGAACATTTTAGTAAAAATGTGAATAAATGGACCCCAAGGGTTAATACGTGTAACATTAGTAACAAGCAGCAGCTATGTATTGAGTGTTGTATATAGTAGGTGAAGCAATATGTAGAATGTCAAAGTTTTAAAGCCCCCATACACTAGTGCGATTTTGGCCAATTTGATCTGATTCTGATGCAACGGGCCGATGAATTGGATGAAAAGTGGCAAATCACATGCGTTTCACCTCCACATCCAATCCATTGCGCAGTCCCATGTACTGTATATCAGAGCCCTAGAGCAATACATACTTAACTTTTTATCTGGGCCTACTGGGTCCCACCCCCCCTCTCCCTTGTTGCAGGGAGCCGGGCAATGGGGAGAGAGATTACATCCTGCCGCAGCCTCTCCCCCCAGCTCAGCACACACTGCTAAGTGCTGATTGGGGGAGAGAGGAAGCGACAGCCTGTCCTCTCCCGCTGGTTTATTATTTCCATAGGGGCGGGCCCATGCACCCTCATGAAGGTCACGTCCCCTACATTTCACCGGGGCCCGGACAACCTGTCATCTCTCCTGATAGCATGAGATACCTCTCACAAGGGTATGTAGGTGGGGGGGGGCCTTAACATTGGAGAAAAATGTAGGTAATTATTCCAACCCTACAGCTGAATAAATAAACAGATAATTGCCCCAACTATACTTATAGACAATTCCACAATGTAAAAGTTACAGATGCAGCAAGAAGTGAACCAGGAAGATTGCTTCCCCTCCATGCATGATGTTAGAGTACACTAACATGATCAGTACATGCTGGGATTTGTATTACTATTTCCACCAGCTTCGCGCTCCTGGTCTAAAACATTGGTCAAAATCACAGAGATAAGGCAATAACCAACCAATCCACTCTTCAGTCATTCCATAGGCATTGCAAGAAATGATAGAAGCAGATTACTTGCTGCTGTCGGAATAATCTCTCCACTCTATCGCTCCCCAAGATTTGATAACTCTCCACCATTATAAGATTACACCGGTCACACACACACACACACACACTGACAAGTGAGTAATATTAGCACCATACTGTAAACGTTGCTGGCAGTGTGCGATGCATTCTTTAAAGCAGTGAGAGAATCCAGGGGCCAAATGTAATAGGGTAAGAATTTCAGAAAGTGAGAGATTTTGGGAGAGTGTTCCCTTTTTTTTTTTAAAGCAGCAATCAATTACATCGCAAAATCAACCTGGTTTTGCAGTGTAATTGATTGCTGCTTTAAAAAAAAAAAAAAGGGGGAAACTCTCCCAAAATCTCTCACTTTCTGAAACTCTCACCCTATTACATTTGGCCCCAACTGTCATTTTCGCCTGGATTGTGGGAGTCAGGGCTTGCAGACATGATACTTGTTCAAAGGAAAAAAAAAAAACTAAAAACTAAAAAACACAACCACTGTTTTCCTCATTCAGAACCTTATATTAAAATAATGCTCGCGAAAGATGAAACGAGGCACAGGAGGGAACACTGATATGCATGCTCCCCATATATACACTTAAACACAGGTAGAAGCGTGACAATAGTGGGTGCCAAGGGGTTATAAAGTTGCATACCAATCTCCCTGCTAAGCAATTGGGTTCCCCGGCCCAGCCTGAATTCTGTGGCATTACAGTTTCAGTAAAAGGAGTATTTAGTGTATGCTACAGTATAATAAGAAGGGGACACTAATGTTGCATAATCTGAACTGGAGACTAATGTTAAGTTATTAACTGGAGGGCACTGTAAAATGGGCAGATGACACAATGTTGAGGGAATTATGCTTAGGTTACCTAATAAGAATTGAGGCACTTTAATGAGGCACAATATGAAATAGAGGCACTACAGTGTGGCACTAATGTGACATAATATGTACTGTGGGCACTATGAAGGAACGTGAATTGTGGATACGGTGTGGCATAATGTGTACTGGCCGACCTACACTGACAATGTAAACTAGAGCACTACTATAGTTCATAAAATAATCTAGGGCACTACTATGGGGTGGAATATTACCCAGGGCACTATTATATTGTAGATAATGAATACCTGGAATAGACTTGCATACATACAGGCTGCAGATATAGGGGGAGGAATTTGGAATACTGTATATTGGAAACTTAAAGTATGGAATTAAATTGGTCACAGTTTAATTTTTCGACCAGTTCTCTATGAATCGCAGAAATAGAAAACGGTACCTGGATCTGCAAGGTAATCATAGTCATATCCTAAATCTCTTGACGCTGCAAAGAACTCTCCATTAGTGTATAGCGGAATAAATGGAACCATGTTGTAGCCACGGTTGTGTCCAATTGGGGCATTGGCTTCCGGATACACGTCAAGTGTTGGCTGATGTCTTCGTAGCCATTGCTCAAATAAGCTGAGGAAGAAAGAAGCATCAGTGCGAAGACCTGTAAATGCCGTTTCCTACATGGAAACCATAGAATTCTCCTATGCCATTGTATATTAGGTCCGTTCCTGCATGTGGTGTACCTGTAGGACCAGGAGCATGGAACGGATCTGGCTAGTTTCATAAAAGGTAACTCCAGTCAACCCCATTAGCTTACCAGTAGCCTCGCCTATGCTGCTCTCTAATACCTCTATTCTACCCAAATGCCAGGTCTGACCCCATTCACACTGCAGACTGGGTAGATCGACCCCTTTTACATCACCTGGAAAATGTCAAGTAGAAAAGACTCTTGTTGGGGAATGAGAACTATATGGGGGTATTCAATGGCTGGCCCGACTGAAATGACCCTGCCCCGTTCTCGGTCGACTCTTATTTTGCAGGCGGGATTCAATGTCCCGCCTGCTGAGGGCCGAGAAGGGGGCATGACCGCAAGAAGCGGCCGTAAATTGTCGTGTTGCGGCCGGGAGCTTGACAATTCCCGGCAAAACAAGGCCGACTGCTTCTAATGTCGGCCCCGTTTTGCCAAAAAGCCTGTTCAATGCTGTCGGGGAAGACAGTATTGAATAGGCTTCTGCCGCTCTTTCCGACCGAGGAAATAGCGGCGGAGGATTGAATATCCCACTATATCTGGAGCTAGGAGGACTAGACCACTCAAAAAGCTGCTCACCACAGGAGGGCAGCACTGTGTTGTCGGGGCATGTATATCTGACACTAGGCTTACCACAGATACAGCAAACAATGAAATGTCGCTATATTTACAGAATAAGAGGACCTTTGTCCTGCTGATATTGTAGGATATACAGCAATTAGTTTTGGGCGCAATATACAGTAATTATAACTTCTGAGCCTCACCCAGATTAGGAAAATAACTAAACCATTGGCAGAGTCTACAGTAGTCCTATTCGTACCTGGAGAGTGGAAATATATACATGCAGTAGGACACAGATCTAACCAGCAGCAGATTAGCAGAGGCACCATGTGCTATAATATACTGCTTCACTGTTTAATGCCTACATAGTGTTCATCCTAGTACCCTGCATTTTTTAAAACCAATGTAGTTCCGCCTTCCTGCATGGGAAGTGTCTGCTGTGGTGTGATACAGACCAGAGTGTGCTAGAATCATCAACTGAAAGAGCGACACCCCGGGCAGGAAAGTGGAATTACAGTGCATGGCTTTTGAAAGGTACAGTGCTTCCCTAGCCACTTAACTCATGTGACTGGTAAGCGGTGGTACTGCACCATCTTTAGGTTCAGCGAGACGTCGATTAGCAGAAAGAACACCAGATAAGCCTCCCATTTGTTAAAAACCATTGGGTCAGAGGTCACATGTGCCATGAGCCTTTCTTTTTACGGAACAGGACCCACATCTATGTACTAAACCTTGGAGAGAGATAAAGTGGTTGGAGATCAAGTACCAGCCAATCAGCTCCTACATTAACTGCCATGTTATGGGCTGTGTTTGAAATACAGGAGCTGGTTGGTTGTTACTTTATCTCCATCCAGGAACCCACTCCAAGGCTTAGTACATACTGTTGGGGCCCTAGTGAGGAGACATCATGAGTACTCATCCAATCAAAAGCCAAGCAGCCCAGGGCCAACTTCCCGACGTCATCAGTGATTAGCACTGAGAGAGGGAAGATGGCCCTGAAGCAGCCCCCTCCCAAGTATAACTTTGGGACCATCTGCAGTTGCGCCAAGTTCAGAACTTGCTAAGGGAACGGTAACAGGCGGTGAGCTGGAAGAGTTCCATGTTGCATAAATGGAGGGAGAGGGGCGTTACCCTGCTGGTATACAAGACACTGGATTGGCAGTTATTCCTGCCTTTTGGAAGACTCACCTGTCAATAAACGCGTGGTGAAGAACAAAAATCGGGTCATTGGCAGAACCCTGGACCGAGGACATAGATCCGTTCATATAGACATGCAGCGAATTATGCATGTTACTTTGGGAGCTGTTCGCCACTCCCGATAGTGGGCTGGCGAAACCTGGATACGACAGAAAGGAGACGATTAAACGGCTAGAAGACCCCAACTAGCACATCTATCTGCAAACACAAGGGGTATCAAGGCTAGAACAATGCTACGTACTTGGGTCTGATTTAAGTTAATAAAATGGGATGCAGTCAAAATCCCGACATTTAAATAACCAACATTTAAAATCCCGACAAGGTCAAAATACCGGCATATAGAATGTACAGGTGAAACTGTCAACACGACTTTGGGTTGACAGGTCGCGAGGTCGACATGGGTTTTTTCACTGTTTTTTGATCCGACGTGCCGACAGGCGGTATTTCATGCCCTACCATCCACTAGGCCCTAGTGACTAGGGCATGGTGGGAGAATAAAATAGCGTGCCGAGTGCAGTGAGGCACCGTGCCCGAAGCATTGCGAGCGAAGCGAGCGATGCGAAGGGCTGCGGTTCACCTCCAACTGTGGTCAAAAAACAGTGAAAAAACCCATGTCGACCTCGCGACCTGTCGACCCAAAGTCATGTTGACAGTTTCACCTGCACATTCTATAGGTCGGTATTTTGACCTTGTCGGGATTTTAAATGTCGGTTATTTGGCCATTTCAACCAGTTGACCCATCCTCCGAACACAAAGGCTATTTGGTGCCATTTGGAATAGGTGAATGAGGCCACATTTTGAGAGGGGACAGACACACACACTCTTATTTGTGTTCTAACAGTGCCTAGTTGTCACCAAATTCTGATTGCTACAGGTAACACTTTCTTCAGAAGATTTGATATCTCTCCCCCCTTTGAGATGTTTCTACCTTCCAACATGTTCCTAAAGCTGAGGTTGGCGGATCGGTCCATAAGACCAGTGTCATACAGTAGTTTGCAATCGATAAACATGCTTCCACCTCGGCTGAGGTGGGCAACCTTGGAGTTCTGTTTCGGTCCTGTTGTCCAGGACTCCTCAGCAGGGGACCTTCTGATGTGCCATTGCACAGGATTCTCAGACGATTGTATTCTTCCGGCTGACTGCACACAGTCTAAAGACAAAAACAAAGACACTAATTACAAAAAAGTGTTTTTGACCATGACCAAGTGTTACACAACTAAAATGTCTACCGGTCAGATTTTTCTTGTATGACATCTGTTTTGGCCCACGTTGATGTTTTGGGGATGTTGATGATTTCTCAAATAAAATATATTTGGTATTAGTGTTCAAACTTATTTGTATATGGATTGTACTCAAAGCAAATATAAAAATGTGGAATGATGGCCGTGCCCCAACTCACGGTAAGAAAGGAGATTTTCAAGCTCATCAAGGTTTCTTTGTGTTGTATGCCGATATCTGCTTCTCAGGATCGGGATTTCTTTGGACTGCATGGTGATGTCCGCTTTTGGGATTGGGTTTCACCAATGGGGAAAGTGCTCCCAGTGTAGAGACGTGAAGTGAGAAAATAAATATATACAGGTAGGTGTACAAATCAGGAAAAGGCCGTGATCTCCTTTCTTACCGTGAGTTGTATCCATTGAGTATACAAAAAAAAAAAGTTTGAACACTAATACCAGTTTCCAAATATAATTTTTTTGAGAAATTAACATTCCTAAAACATCAACGTGGCCAAAATAGGTGTCATAAAATAAACAAAAAAAGAATGGGGCAGCGCTGTGCAAAATCAATTCCTAATTTATTTAAAATGTAAACATTGACACTATTAAAATATATAACTAAAAATCAACAATATTAGCAGCTAGCAATACTATGGTAAGTATCAAAAAAGATCCGAAATCCCCTTCAGCTGGTTAGTAAAGCATAATTAGTTGCATGCATGCATAAGTATTTGGAGGGTTCAGTTCTCTTCAGTGATCACATATAACTTTGTTAAAATGGTTAGTAACTTGATTAGTAATGCAGTCCAGTCCCACCTATGTGCACATGGTATAATAGATGTAATACTTATAGCGTTCCAGATGCAGGGTGGGGGGAGGGCTGTCAGACCCCGGCGTCACTCTCCGACCGCTGGTGCTTTCCAGATACTTGCGGTCATATCCAAGAAGGTCCACCGGTTCTGTAAATGATAGCTGCCAAACAAAAGGTCCCCGTTATTCCCTCAAGGCGTTTCTCCGCCTTAATGAATCTCAGCGGCTTCCTCAGGAGGTATAAGTGGCTTGGTGCCGTCCTGACTTTTTATAGCGCCCGCTACTTGATGCGCAGGCGCTGTGGCGTCTTAGCCAGGCCTCGTTTTCGCACTTCCGGGTGCGTGGCTCGCCGCGTCACAGCGTCTCAGCCAGATCTCCTATTTGGAATGCTTTGTCCCTTCCCCGGACACTTCCGGGTGCGTGTCACACCGCGTCATGGTGTCTCGGACACGCCTCATTTCTAGACTGCTTGGTGTTGCTTCCGGGTGCGCGGCTCTTGCGTAACTTAGAGCTTACTTTTATGATAAGCTTGCGTTTCATGGCTGTGTTATTATATCCGCATTTTGCGTTCCACTCATACGGATCATGCTTTGTTGTTACCATAGTATAGATTTTTCATAAGTGATGCTATGAGATTTGTCATGAAAACGGCAAGAATTTTCACCACTTATATCGGCTATTTTTAGGGGAATCATATTCTATTAACCCCTTCCCGACATATGACGTACATTTACGTCATATGTCGGTTGCGGGGGAATCAAGCCAGCTCACGGAGTGAGCTGGCTTGAAAGAGAGCAGGTAATGGCTGTATATTACAGCCAGGTCCCTGCTCTCACGGCCACGAGCGGCGAGTTCGCCGATCGTGGCCGTTTAACCCTTTAAGCACCGCGGGCAAAGCGACCGCAGTGCTTAAATAGCTGATCGGAGGGGGGGCGCCCCCCTCCGGCGCCGATCGGGGCCCCCCGCAGCGAGATCGGAGGGTGCCGATCGGTTGCCATGGTAGCCAGGGGTCTAATGTAGACCCCTGTGCTGGCCGTGTCTGCATACCTATCATATCCTGCCTGAGGCAGGATGTAATAGGTAGTGCATAAAATCACTACGTTCAGCCATAGAGCTCTATGGCTGAACCTAGTACAGGCGATTGCGCCCCCTAGTGGTCAAGTACACTAGGGGGCCTTGTAGTAAAAGTAAAAATAAAAAAAAAATAAAAAAATATTAAAAGTTCAAAATCACCCCCCTTTCCCCATTTCCCAAATAAAAATAAATAAAAAATAAAAAAAATAAACATATTTGGTATTGCCGCGTTCCTAAAAGTCCGATCTATTAAAATAAAACATTAGTTATCCCGCACGGTTAAAGGCGTAAACGGAAAATAATCCCCAACGCCAAAACTACGTTTTTTGGTCGCATCGCCTACCCAAAAAAAAATAGCTAAAAGAGATCAGAAAGTCGCCCATATCCCATAATGGTATTAATTAAAAAGTACACTTCAGCCCGCAAAAAATGAGCCCTCACCCAGGTCCGTAGGTGGAAAAATAAAAAAGTTATAAGCCGCAGAACATGGCGACGCGACGCAAATTCGAAAAACCGTAACATTTTCTATTTTTTTTTTTAGTGGTAAAATGTAACGAAAACTATATAAGTTTGGTATCACCGGAATCGTAACGACCCATAGAATAAAGATAACCCATCATTTTAAACGAACTATGAACTCCAAAAAAACCGTAACCAGCGCAAAATTGTGGAATTGCGTTTTTTTTTTCTTTTTACCCCACATTGAATTATTTCCTGATTCCCCAGAATATTATACGGTATAGTAAATGGTACCATTAAAAAGTACAACTTGTCCCGCAAAAAAAAAGCCCTCATGTGTCTATATAGCCGGAAAATTAAAAAAGTTACGCTTATTTGAACGCAAGGAGGAAAAAAAAAAAAAAAATTACCATAAAAGGCAATGTCGGGAAGGGGTTAAACTAATACATAAAGAATTTTTCTTATATTAAAACCTTATTTTTTACATAAATATGCCAATAAATGTATGTGCAATTTAATTTACACATAGTTTCAGCGAGACATGTCTTCCACATTTATATATATAAAAATTACTTCAAAAAGTAATTGATAATTAGTACTCAGTAGGTATGGGGTGGGAGGAGGATGGGTGGGAGTGTTATTAAATAGTGATGCTGGGAGATGCACCATTATGATGTACAGTATGGGTGGGTTTAGATGGGGAGGTGGGAGGGTATAATGAATAAAAATGTATTATACATCCACATGTCCAATGTTTCACTTGTATATGTACGTATTAATGTAGCTTATTAATATTATTATTATGTTGTACTTCGCCTTTATTAAATACTTAATTTGTTATTTAATTGAAAATAAGGTACTTATGAGTTATCTGGGCGCCCGATTTTTTGATTGTATGCCTTAAGTTAATGCGATGACCCGATTTTTCCATAGGAATCAATGTTAAAATGGACTGAGTCCATTTTAACATGGAATTCAATGGGAAAAAGGGGTCCTTTTCATACCCCTACTATCCAAGTGGGCATGGAGTTGGATATAAACCTGTGGCGAGCGTAGCGAGCCACCGAGCCCGAAGCGTGGCGAGCGAAGCGAGCCCCGCGAGGGGACGGTATTCTGTGTCCCCTCGCGGGGCTCGCCACGCTTCGGGCTCGGTGGCTCGCTACGCTCGCCACAGGTTTATATCCAACTCCATGCCCACTTGGATAGTAGGGGTATGAAAAGGACCCCTTTTTCCCATTGAATTCCATGTTAAAATGGACTCAGTCCATTTTAACATTGATTCCTATGGAAAAATCGGGTCATCGCATCGCATCCGATGGTCGCATGCGATGCGATGCGATGTGCCCGATCCGACCCGATTTAGAAATCGGGCGCCAAGATAACTCATAAGTACCGAAAATAATATATATACACTATGGGAATATAGTATTTGTCTGTAGACAATATATGCAATATTTCTCATTTCAGCAATATGCTGAATATGGTCCCTAAATACCTACTGAGTACTAATTATCAATTACTTTTTGAAGTCATTTTTATATATATAAATGTGGAAGACATGTCTCGCTGAAACTATGTGTAAATTAAATTGCACATACATTTATTGGCATATTTATGTAAAAAATAAGGTTTTAATATAAGAAAAATTCTTTATGTATTAGTTTAATAGAATATGATTCCCCTAAAAATAGCCGATATAAGTGGTGAAAATTCTTGCCGTTTTCATGACAAATCTCATAGCATCACTTATGAAAAATCTATACTATGGTAACAACAAAGCATGATCCGTATGAGTGGAACGCAAAATGCGGATATAATAACACAGCCATGAAACGCAAGCTTATCATAAAAGTAAGCTCTAAGTTACGCAAGAGCCGCGCACCCGGAAGCAACACCAAGCAGTCTAGAAATGAGGCGTGTCCGAGACACCATGACGCGGTGTGACACGCACCCGGAAGTGTCCGGGGAAGGGACAAAGCATTCCAAATAGGAGATCTGGCTGAGACGCTGTGACGCGGCGAGCCACGCACCCGGAAGTGCGAAAACGAGGCCTGGCTAAGACGCCACAGCGCCTGCGCATCAAGTAGCGGGCGCTATAAAAAGTCAGGACGGCACCAAGCCACTTATACCTCCTGAGGAAGCCGCTGAGATTCATTAAGGCGGAGAAACGCCTTGAGGGAATAACGGGGACCTTTTGTTTGGCAGCTATCATTTACAGAACCGGTGGACCTTCTTGGATATGACCGCAAGTATCTGGAAAGCACCAGCGGTCGGAGAGTGACGCCGGGGTCTGACAGCCCTCCCCCCACCCTGCATCTGGAACGCTATAAGTATTACATCTATTATACCATGTGCACATAGGTGGGACTGGACTGCATTACTAATCAAGTTACTAACCATTTTAACAAAGTTATATGTGATCACTGAAGAGAACTGAACCCTCCAAATACTTATGCATGCATGCAACTAATTATGCTTTACTAACCAGCTGAAGGGGATTTCGGATCTTTTTTGATACTTACCATAGTATTGCTAGCTGCTAATATTGTTGATTTTTAGTTATATATTTTAATAGTGTCAATGTTTACATTTTAAATAAATTAGGAATTGATTTTGCACAGCGCTGCCTCCATTATTTTTTTGTATTTGTCTCCAATTCTCTAAGGGGTTTGGTATTCCCCTTAATTAGAGACAGCTGCAGTGCACAATCCCATAATCTGCGCTCAGAACCCTTCTTTTGTTTGCTCATAAAATAAACATCTGACGAGGAGACCTTTTCCTTTTTGCGCCTTTGAAGAGTATTCACCGACCTTTTACATACAGATAACTTATAGGAGCAAAATGACAGTCATTGGCAAATGCACAAAGGTCATTCAGACAAAATCGGTCAGATCTTCAGGGGACACTAGCGAATGGGGCAGGATACAAGGGATTGCATACATACAGATAGTGGTAGATGCTCAATTAGTTCAGTAGCATTTCCCAGGTGCATGAGGGAGGGGTTAAATACTGGGTAAGTAAAACAAGACATTTTTTCCCTCAACACACTGAGCAATGCTAGTAACCAATCTAGAACACTACATGATAATAGAATTCAGAGATATTGGTTACATATACCTGCGCAGGTGTATTCTATGCCCCCAAGCCACGTCAAGGCTTCTCTGTATATTGGGGGTCCCTAGCGCTATATCTAGGTGCAGGGTGCGGCACCCCAAAAAACCATCATAAGCTGGGAAGCCCAGTGCGGCATGCCAGTGATATACTAAGTGTTAATAATTAGTGATAGGAAGCCGAAGCTATATAAAAAGAGAGAGATAAATGAATGTAATTAAAATAGGATAGAGATAGTGTTAGTGAGGGAAAAGTGTTAATAGAATGTATGGGCATGCCGCACTAAAGCCACCCAGCCCATCCAGTCCAGGAGCACCGCACCCCACACCACCGTTACCCTAAATTGGGCCTACGATTAACCAGCAAGGAGCCACATGATAATGGCTCCTTACTTGATATATCCAAACTAAGGCCCTTATTCTGATCGGTGCGGATATTCCCGCATTCTTACGGTGCGGTCCGCACGCCACGGTGTTTTGCCGCGTGCGGCCATCGTCCGTAGAAACGCCCACGTGTCCTCCGCATTCGGACGGACTCACTCTTTAAGAACAGGGCGTGTTTACGGACGACATACAAAGCATGCGTGTGCGGGAGAAACACTCCGATTCGGCACGGTATTACAGAGTATTACAGAGTATGCTCGGGAATACCGCATCCGAACGGGAGCCAAGCGGTGCTACCGCACGTAAGCGGAGTATTTACGCCAAACAACCCACTATGAAGTATCTTCTGCTATACATCACATGACCCACTTATTCAATTACCTATCCTCATAAAAAACTGCTTATTTGGAACATGTCGAATACACATGTGTATTGCTAGTATTAATATTCTGTCATGTCCATTGTTAGCAGTTTGAAAGTGTCTGACAAGTACAGCATATGTGGGTGTTTAGTACGGGTTCCTTGAAGCAGCAATGGTTTCAATTAAAGCACTGACAAGCGTCCTATTAGTGAGTAATGAGTAAAGGAGTAGATTCTATTGGGTTCAGGTGTTAATGGTTGTAGTCATTAGGCGTACGTTCGCCTACCGCATGAACGAGTGGTGTCCGCAAAGCAATAGTACACTTGTGGACACCGCACATTTCTGGCCTTTTTGATCGCGTGCATTCGGAGTGGTTTCCGAATGTACGCCCCCCAACATAAGTGTACTCCCCCGTGTCCGCCCATGTTTCCGCCCCGTTTTGCCCACTTTGAAACTACGCCCATGTGTCATTCCGCATGACGCCCATAATACGCCCCTATTTCCCGAATGATAGCGGTGAACAGTTCTGGACGGGATCTGGCCGAACTGGTACCGAGTCAAGGCGTGGCACATGCGCGTTGCGTTCTCCACGCATGCGCAGACGCCGTAAACACGCGATCCGAAAGTATGCGGTAAAGTCCGCGTCAATCAGAATAAGGGCCTAAGAGCTACCTACCTTGGAGCAACCCCTGACTACTCCATGTGGCATATCAGGACCCACATCTCCTCCTAATATGGGCTCCCTTCTGCCTCTAACAACATACATACAGATAGTGGTAGATGCTCAATTAGTTCAGTAGCATTTCCCAGGTGCATGAGGGAGGGGTTAAATACTGGGTAAGTAAAACAAGACATTTTTTCCCTCAACACACTGAGCAATGCTAGTAACCAATCTAGAACACTACATGATAATAGAATTCAGAGATATTGGTTACATATACCTGCGCAGGTGTATTCTATGCCCCCAAGCCGCGTCAAGGCTTCTCTGTATATTGGGGGTCCCTAGCGCTATATCTAGGTGCAGGGTGCGGCACCCCAAAAAACCATCATAAGCTGGGAAGCCCAGCGCGGCATGCCAGTGATATCCTAAGTGTTAATCATTAGTGATAGGAAGCCGAAGCTATATAAAAAGAGAGAGATAAATGAATGTAATTAAAATAGGATAGAGATAGTGTTAGTGAGGGAAAAGTGTTAATAGAATGTATGGGCATGCCGCACTAAAGCCACCCAGCCCATCCAGTCCAGGAGCACCGCACCCCACACCACCGTTACCCTAAATTGGGCCTACGATTAACCAGCAAGGAGCCACATGATAATGGCTCCTTACTTGATATATCCAAACTAAGAGCTACCTACCTTGGAGCAACCCCTGACTACTCCATGTGGCATATCAGGACCCACATCTCCTCCTAATATGGGCTACCTTCTGCCTCTAACAACATACATACAGATAGTGGTAGATGCTCAATTAGTTCAGTAGCATTTCCCAGGTGCATGAGGGAGGGGTTAAATACTGGGTAAGTAAAACAAGACATTTTTTCCCTCAGCACACTGAGCAATGCTAGTAACCAATCTAGAACACTACATGATAATAGAATTCAGAGATATTGGTTACATATACCTGCGCAGGTGTATGCTAAGCCCCCGTGATCTCCTTTCTTACCGTGAGTTGTATCCATTGAGTATACAAAAAAAAAAAGTTTGAACACTAATACCAGTTTCCAAATATAATTTTTTTGAGAAATTAACATTCCTAAAACATCAACGTGGCCAAAATAGGTGTCATAAAATAAACATCTGACGAGGAGACCTTTTCCTTTTTGCGCCTTTGAAGAGTATTCACCGACCTTTTACATACAGATAACTTATAGGAGCAAAATGACAGTCATTGGAAAATGCACAAAGGTCATTCAGACAAAATCGGTCAGATCTTCAGGGGACACTAGCGAATGGGGCAGGATACAAGGGATTGCAGTCTGGAAGAATATAACATTGGGGACGGCAGTTTACCCTAGTGCTCCTCTCGTGTCTGTCAACCATAGAGCAACTGCAGTTCTCATGATTTGTAGGTACTCTCTCTTCCTGGCCCAGTGTGTAAGTGGTACATAGGATGCTGCATGTGACAAGATAGATAGATGAACGTGTAGATTTTATTTTTCTATGTGTATTTTAAGGTGACATTGTCTTTGTTGCACTACAAGGATAGTTTATAAAAATGGTATTTCAATAAAGTGGAGCTATAATCAGCTTACAGGCATTATTACACAAGTAGTATAATTGAATATACATAATCCATACCTCCCGACAAGACCCACTGCAGGGACTACATTTTATCCACCTGGACTCTAATTCAGGATTGCCATCACCTGTGTTGAAATTCCATTTATTGGTCAACCCAGGTGACACCAATCATATTAGGAAGTCCATTCTGGGTAGAAAGCATTTTATCCCTCCTGGAATGAGAACTGTTGGGAGGAATGTACTGTACAATATACTCTACCCCCCCCCCCCCCAGCATTTTAAATATTGCACCCCAAAAAAAGAAGAACAGTCGCTGTGAGCGACGCTGGCATTTTTAGCGGGTATTTTGAGGCTCTCACGGCAACTTTAGCACTCAAAGGGATAAGTGCCCCAGCCCCCACCAAGCCTTAATCCGGCCCTGAGTCCCATATATAAAGGAGCAGGCTACTCCATAAAATGAAGGACTCAGTACACAGCGATGCAGTTTTTTTTTAGTGCATTTAAAATAGCATTAACAAGCACTAGAGGAAGCCATATGAGAACAGGAACACTATACAGTGTAATGAACATGTATGACAACAGTCCCGGCCCCACTGTACACCCGTAGCACAATAGAGGACCTCATAACAGCCTAGACAGAAACACCCTTGGGCCATGTAGTCATTAGGTCGACAGGCCAAAGGTCAATGATATTTTTTTCATGATTTTTTTTTTTAACCGACTTGTTCAGCCTTTATCATTCCAGTGGGCATGAGAATATCAGAGGGAGAATGTGCACAAATTATTGAGACCACGGTACACTTATATACGGTGCCCATGTTGACATGGGACAAAAACATGAAATACGCATGTCAACATTTTTCATGTTGACCTTTTGCTTGGGTCAACCTTTTAACCATGTCGATTTAATGCACGTCGACCAATAGCGGTCAACCTTTTGACTGTCGACCTAATGTCCCATACCCAGTTATTCTGTAGCACAGAAGACACAACCGATGTGCATTACCCTGGATGTCGGTAATAGGTATTTTATTGTTGCACATCATCTTAGTAGCAGATTCTTCAGTGTTGCTTAGCGCAAGAGAAATAAAAGCTACCTGCTGTATGTAAGGTCTTCTGTTATGCCAGCGAATGTCGGGCTGCCCGTCCGCTCATCGCACCAATGGGTTCGCCCGCATTGCCTGCGAATGGAAACATCCATTCGCAGGCTAGGGGGAACCATCCGCATCATTGTGCAGGCATATCTACGGGACTCAGGTCACTTAGACATATGTGCACATCCGGTGATGTCAGCTGCGCTGCCCCCCCCCAGCGTCACCGGGCGATTTGCATGGGAACGGCCATGGGAGAAAATCGCCCAGCCCACCGCCTCCCGCAACTTTGGTTGCATGCGGTCGGCAAAAAAAAAACAACACAAATTTCGCTAGTTATACAATGAGCACAACATTAACTATTTCACAACTTCAGCTCTCCTGGGCCACTAACAGGGCATGTTTTCCAGATTTACTAGTTTGTGCACTGATGTAGTCATTACTGGCTGATGTTTTACATTTCACTGGTTATGTACCGAGGAGATCTGTAAAACATGCAATGACAGACTATCCTTTTTTATGAGTCCACATAAGCAATGTTGACCCAATGACCCATACTCCTGAGGACTGCAGTTGAGACACCCTAGTGTAGATTGCATATTACTGACAACATACCTCCCAACATTACCCTCTCCGGGAGGGACACATTGCTCTGTTCCTGGACTCCCCTGGTAAAGTAGGATTGCCATCACCTGTGGTGACACCTTTCTTAATCAATTACCTAGTTCCCCACAGGTGATGGCAATCCTACATTACCAGGGAAGTCCAGGAGCGGAGCATTGTGTTCCTCTCGGAGAGGGTCATGTTGGGCGCTATGCTCACAATCCTGCCTTCTGCATGGTTACAGAAATCAATGACCGTCACTAAAACCAGGAGTTTATTGGCTGAATTAATGACATGCGCTGCCACAGGAATAGCCCCAATACTTTAGCAGGTACCCCAGGATTAGGCTGCGGCTACAATAACTGAAGTCAACACTTGGGAGGGGGAAGGGCGATAAAGTAGCTACTTAATTATACATATTCTATGACAATAATTTGGTTATTAATAGGAAACTACTGTAGTTCTGTAAAAGTACAGAAAAAAAAAATCTACTTTTTACTTGTCTGAAATATTGTACAGTTACAGTAGAGGCCAGGTACTGCTCCATAGCAGCGAGTGAACTACAAGCCCCAGCATACAATACTGTACAGCAGTTGTCCTCAAGGCACACCAATAGTCCAGGTTTTGTGGCTATCCGGGGTTAGGCCCAGGTGACCTCATTTGTACCTCAGTCAGCTCTATTATATCATCTGTGAATAAGCAGGGGTAGTCATAAGGGTATGGGGTCATTGGATCGACCAACGAAGGTCGATATGGCTTAGATCGACACAAGAATTAGGTTGACATGTGTTTCGCTTTTTTGTCCTGAATGTTGACATGGACACCGTCAGTGTACCACTGCGCTCTTCATGCTTCAAGTATGGTGCGCCAATGCGCTCGGCACACTATTCTATTCTCCCGCCACGCCGTAGTGGGTGGTACGGCATGAAATACCGCCTGTCGGCACACGTCGGCTCAAAAATTAAAAGTGAACAACTCATGTCAACCATTTGGCTGTCGACCATCTCACTGTCAACCTAATGCTTGTGTCGGCATTCCAACTCTGTTGAGTATTTAATGCGTCGACCTAAGCCATGTCAACCTTCAGTGATGAACCAAAATGACCGTATCCCAGCCATAAAAGCTGGACTGTATGTGCTTTGAGGACCGCAGTTGAGAGCCATTGCTGTACAGAAAAGACTGGCAACCAGTAGCAATATTACTCTTGAGAAACTACAAGTCCCAGCATGCTGCTGCCTCTGAATTATACAGGAAACCTAAACACAATGTAATATGGGCTTATGTGGGGTAAGCGGATAATGGACTTACCTGCCAGGAGGAGAAGAACGATGCGGGGCTGAGGAGGACATTGCTGGTTGGGTGGGTCCCCCCAAAGAACTCATCGGTACAGACGTCACACTGCTGGGCATCTCTCCAGTCCCAGAAGGGGATGGTGAAGTCCTCATCCCCAGTGACCTTCTGAAGATGTTGTTCCCAAAGGAGCAGGTAGTATCTGTGCCAGGGCAGGAAGGCGGGTACTTCATGGGCAAAGTCAATGTTTGCCCATACCTGGTCTCCTTCCAGGAAGGCATCCTTGGAGGAGTAGTAATGTATCCATACAAACAGGTCATAGACATTGATGTCCGCAAAGAGGGGGTTGGTACCATTGCTCATCTGCTCATAGGTCCCAGTGGCAATGACATAGTCTGTACTGATGGTGCGCTTGGCCAGGTTGAGGTAGGCGATAAACTTGTCTTTCTCGGCAGTGCTCATCCTAAATATTTCCTTTCTCACCATCAGCTTCCTCACGGTGCAGTTCGGCCCGGTGTAGCCTAACTTGCAGTCCCCACAGTTGAAGCCCATGAAGTTGCCCAGAGAACGGCATGTCCGGTTGTAGAAGACAACGGGCCAGTTTTCTCGATCGTCAATCCCAGAAAAAGGAAACTGTGGACCCACAGAGGCGTTGGACAGGACCACATCCTGGCATGCCCCCCTCCCGGAGACCTCTCCACAAGGAGAACCATCTCCAGACCAGGCTGGGCAACACTCCCTGCCGAGCTGCATGCCCTGGGGAACTGCCCATAGGATGAGGGCAGTAATAACAGTAGGGTGCCAACTGCAAGAAGCATTATACGACCAGTCATGATGAGGTCCCTACTTCGACAACACCTCAGAGATCCAGCAAACACCAAGGAGAGAGGTTTCACTCCTCTCTCTCCACTTACTAATTGGGCTAATCATGTGTCCAGGCTTATATCACCACTGGTGCCTCACTAGAGGGAAGCAGACGCATGTTCCCACCCCTCATTATTAGCACTGATGGACACAGGAATGTGAGAAGACTTTTTTCTTTTCTTTTTGTATTTTTTTTTTTGTATATTTCTGTCTATCAACGAACCGGAAAACTTTTCTGCCAACTTTTAAAAGTGAAATCTTGTCACAACATTCATTATGCTTAAAGGGCTGTTTGTTTTTCTCATTAAAAAGGACAGGCGAATGTAATCACAGACAAATTAGATCAGGGCTTTAAGAGGAATGGAACTGATGGGTTTAATAAGGCACGGACACCATGTGATCCATCACAGGCTCTCCCATTCATAAAAAACAACTGAATTCTACAATACTTAACCCCTTCCCGACATTTGACGTACATTTACGTCATGGTCGGGATGTACTTCCCGACACATGGCATAAATGTACATCATGCCATTTAACTGCCACCGCGTCTATAGACGCGGTGACAGAGGGACGATGTCTGCTGTCCCTGACAGCAGACATCTTCCCTCATTGCCCAGGGGGGGCAGCGATGCCCCCGGCCATCGGCGATCGCTGTGATTGGCTGTTCAATGTGAACAGCCAATTACAGCGTTTTCTGTGTACCGGCGAATAACGTTTGCCGGTGACACAGGGATCGGTGGTGATTGGTGCTGTAAAGTACAGCACCAATCACCACCGGGTGTAAGGGTGTCACTGGTGGTCACCCCACCTCACCCCACCTGCCCCCAAAGGCAGTGATTGGTCCGTCGGACCGATGGACCAATCACAGCCATTTCACCTCAGATGAAATAACGGAGACAGCCCTGCAGCCGCCATTCCGGTCAGGAACAGCGTGCAGAGCGGTCTCCGTGCCCATCTGTGCCCTATACTGACCTGATCAGCGTTGGTGGCATCCGTGCTGCCAGCTCCTGGTGTGACTTCCTTGTGACTTCCTTGTGCTGCTGCTGCAGCAGCGTCATTGTGTCAGAGATTGTGTGCTATAATTTTGTATCTGCTGCCCCCTGCTGCCCCCGTTTTGTGCTGATCACTATAAACTAAGTGATCAGCACCTTTTTTAGGGTGCAGGCTTTTTTTTTTTTTTATATATATACCCTTTCAGGTTGCACCTGTTGTGTGCCTGCTGCCCCTCACTGCTAATCAGTGTTGCATCACTGATCAGCAGTTTTTTTTTTTGGAGAGTGCTGTGGGGTTTTTTTTTTTTTACACCCACGGTGCTTTTGTGGGTGTCCTGTGGCGGCTGAGCGCTGATCAGCGACGTACATCACTGAACAGCATTTTTGGCACAGGGTTGATCTAATTATTTTTTTTTTTGATCAAATTTCTGTTGCCTTTGACTCATCAGCAGTTTTTTTAAATTTTTTTTTTTTGGAGAGTGCTGTGGTTGTTTTTTTTTAAATTGTTTTTACACCCACGGTGCTTTTGTGGGTGTCCTGTGCGCGCTGAGCGCTGATCAGTGACGGACGTTACTGACCAACATCTGTGCTCAATTTTTGGCGCAGGAGCTTTTTTTTTTTCTTTTAAAACTTTTTTTTTCTTTTTAAACTTACACGTGTTAAAGCACTACATACACACTACATACCCCCCGTGTTGAAATAAAGTTTGTACCCCCCCTACACTATACACGTGTTGAAACACTACACTTAAAAATAATAAAAATGTCCCAATCATCGCAAAGACTGTTTTCAGCGGAGGAGGCATATGCCCTTCTTGCCACTGACACAGCCAGTGAAGTAAGCGATGAATTGGCATTTGTCTTAAGCTCCTCTTCCTCCTCTAGTGATGAGGGACCCCCTCAAAGACGCCCCCGTAGAGCAGCTGAGACCCCCCCCCAATGATTGATCTCGTATGGACCCCACCACCAGACAATTTTGAGGCCCAGGTTCCTGAGTTTTTGGCCAACCCAGGAATCCAATTTGATAGTACAGGCCTCAAAGAAATTGACTTTTTCAAAGTCCTTTTCTCTGATGATTTTATAAATTTAATGGTGGACCAAAGTAATTTATATGCCCAGCAGTTTATTGCCCAAAACCCCACGTCATCATTTGCTAGGTGGACCCCTGTAGATGCAGTAGAGATGATGACGTTTTGGGGTCTGGTGTTACATATGGGCATAGTTAAAAAGCCAGAAATTAGGCAATATTGGAGTACAGATGTTCTGTACAGCACCCCACTTCATCGTATGGCCATGACCCGGACTCGTTTTGAGACGATCCTTAAATTTTTGCATTACAACGATAATGCACAGTGCCCCTCCAGAGATGATCCCACCTTTGACCGGCTATTCAAAGTCAGGCCGGTCATTGATCATTTCAGCGCCAAATTTGCTGAGATGTACATCCCCCAAAAATTAATTTGTGTGGACGAGTCACTTATACATTTTAAAGGAAGGGTTAAATTCCGCCAGTACCTTCCCAATAAGAGGGCAAGGTATGGCATAAAAATGTATAAGCTGTGCGAAAGTACCTCAGGGTACACCCACAGGATTAGGGTATATGAAGGGAAGGACACAAGAATTGAACCGCCAGAATGCCCCCCCTCCCTCGTAGGTGTTAGTGGAAAGATTGTCTGGGATTTAGTGCACCCCTTCCTGGATAAGGGTTATCACCTCTATGTGGATAACTTTTACACCAGCATCCCCCTGTTTAAGGCCCTTGGTTCAAGAGGTACAGCAGCTTGCGGTACTGTGCGCAAGAACCAAAGAGGCCTCCCAAAAACGCACGTTGCCCAATTACTGAGAAAGGGTGAAAGCAGGGCAATATGCACCGAAAATATGTTGTTGGTCAAATATAAGGACAAGAGGGATGTCCTTATACTGACAACAATTCACGGAGACAGTACCACCTCCGTCCCTGTACGAGGTACCAGTACCCACACCTCAAAACCTATTTGTATCCTAGATTACAATAAGTACATGGGCAGAGTGGATCTTTCAGATCAGGTACTGAAGCCGTACAGTGCCCTGCAGAAAACAAAAATCTGGTATAAGAAGCTGGCCGTGTATATCATCCAGGTTGCACTGTATAACGCTTACGTACTATTCGGTTCTACCAGCCAGACGGGGACATTTATGCACTTTCAAGAGGAAGTCATAAAGGGCCTAATATTTGGGAACCAGCAGGCAGAGGGCCCCAGTACTTCTAGTACTGGCCCCCGTATTGTATCAGGGCAGCATTTTCCTAACGAAATCCCCTCCACTGGAAAAAAGGGCAGGACACAAAAAAGGTGCAAAGTTTGCTATAAAAAGGGAATACGAAAGCAAACTATTTTCCACTGTGAAACTTGCCCCGACAAACCCGGCCTATGTATGAAGGAGTGCTTTAAAATATACCACACATCTATGGATTATTAGGTTCATCATTTCACCGTGCTTCGGGGGTCTTGCTAATGCGACATAGCACCCACCATTCCTTCCACCAGAATGTGTGCTGCAAAATCCAAGAGTCCTGCCATGCACCCCAATGGTATTTTTTGGACACATATGAGGCATTGCCGTACTCGGAAGAAATTGGGGCACAGATTTTTGGGTGCTTTGTCTCCTTCAATCCTTGTGAAAATGAAAAATTTTGAGCCAGAACTGCATTTTTGTGTAAAAAAATGTAATTTTTCATTTTCACAGCCCAGTTGTACCACATTTGGTGAAACCCCTGGGGGTTTGAAATGTACACTATACCCCTAGATGAATTCCCTGAGGGGTGTAGTTTGCAAAATGGGGTCATTTGTGGGGGGGGGTTCCACTGTATTGGTGCTTCGGGGGTCTTGCTAATGCAACATAGCACCCACCATTCATTCCACCAGAATGTGTGCTGCAAAATCCAAATATCACTCCTTCCCTTCTGAGTCCTGCCATTTTTTGGTCACATATGAGGCATTGCCGTACTCGGGAGAAATTGGGGCACAGATTTTGGGGTGCTTTGTCTCCTTTATTCTTTGTGAAAATGAAAAATTTGGAGCCAGAACTGCATTTTTGTGTAAAAAAATGTAATTTTTCATTTTCACAGCCCAGTTGTACCACAATTGGTGAAACCCCTGGGGGTTTGAAATGTACACTATACCCCTAGATGAATTCCCTGAGGGGTGTAGTTTGCAAAATGGGGTCACTTGTGGGGGGGTTCCACTGTATTGGTGCTTCGGGGGTCTTGCTAATGCGACATAGCACCCACCATTCATTCCACCAGAATCTGTGCTGCAAAATCCAAATATCACTCCTTCCCTTCTGAGTCCTGCCATGCACCCAAATGGTATTTTTGGTCACATATGAGGCATTGCCGTACTCGGGAGAAATTGGGGCACAGATTTTGGGGTGCTTTGTCTCCTTCATTCCTTGTGAAAATGAAAAATTTTGAGCCAGAACTGCATTTTTGTGTAAAAAATGTAATTTTTCATTTTCACAGCCCAGTTGTACCACAATTGGTGAAACCCCTGGGGGTTTGAAATGTACACTATACCCCTAGATGAATTCCCTGAGGGGTGTAGTTTGCAAAATGGGGTCACTTGTGGGGGGGTTCCACTGTATTGGTGCTTCGGGGGTCTTGCTAATGCAACATAGCACCCACCATTCATTCCACCAGAATGTGTGCTGCAAAATCCAAATATCACTCCTTCCCTTCTGAGTCCTGCCATGCACCCAAATGGTATTTTTTGGTCACATATGAGGCATTGGCGTACTCGGGAGAAATTGGGACACGGATTTTGGGGTGCTTTGTGTGACAGTGCCCCTGTACGGTGTGGTGCAAGATGGCGTACCTTAATCTGGAGCTGGTGACGGCGGCGGCTTCTGGATTCTTTGCGGCTTCTGCTGGGGAACCTGTGGCAGGGAACGGCACAACCCAAGGGACCCACAAAAGACAACTCTACCACGATTAGCAGCGACAGTAATTTATTTACTAACACACGGATTGACCGCTGCAATATCTCAATGACAAATGACAAGAAGAAATACTCAATGAACAAACATCTACAGTAAAGCATACAATCAAACAATAATCATTCTATCTAGCAATCAATTTAAATGGCTCAGAAACCTTAATATAATCTATTGGCAAATGAATCAACATACACAGTCACGTGTCAACATAATGGTCCCACGTCGACATATATCCTCACTTTGAATTATTACCTAACTTAGTGTGCACACTGACTACGAGCATGGCAGAGCAAATTAACAATCCCTTCAATAGGGTACAGGCGGGTTCCCGTTACCTAGGGCAACCCCCTGCTAGACATACAACGAAGGCTGTAGATATAGGCTTGGCAGTGGTGGAAAATCTGGCATGCAGCCAGAGGGGTGTTGCAGGTGTCTCTGGGCTGGTAATGTCGCAGGGTGATCAGCACCCCAATAACAGTTGTCCCCTATGCAGTGGAGAGCCACTTCAATAGCTGGGTAAAGTGGGCCAATTTGGGGTGCAGGCCAGCCTGGGGGTAGGGGAGCTCCTGTACCTTAACTCTCAGCTGCAGATGCCAGCTCCTGCTGGTCATGACTCTTCAGGGTCTCTCACTCCTCTCTGGGTCTCACTCTCCTCTCTGGGTCTCTCACTCCTCTCTGGGTCTCTCACTCCTCTCTGGGTCTCACTCTGCCTGGCACCTATCAGCAGCACCTGATCTCCTCTTCAGTGCAGGACAGGGGAACAGCTTCTCCATTCACTGCACACACGCTGCTGGGCTTTCTACTTCTCCTCTCTCTGCCTGAGTATCACCCTGCTTCCAGCACGTCTTCTCACTCTCTGGGATCACCTCTGACCTCTCAGCTTCCTGTCACAAGTGCAGGGGAGCTGGGACACTAGCTGTCTGTTAACCCCTCACAGCCCTGCTGTTTCTATAAAAATGCAGTTCTTTCTCTGAGCAGCATTAGCTGCAATTGACCTTCTTTGAGGGCACAGGGACACCTCTGGGGTGGACTGCCACACACCTCCCTGCTGGAAATTTGCCTGTCCGCAGGCAACTTACCCGGACCAACAAGTTCTTGACAAAGTCCTGTCAATGTCCATGACAACATTCAAACGCTAAATGAAAACAGGTGCGATCAATTATACATTCAATAACAACTATAAGCATCACTACCTTCCTGCCACCTGATATCTAATGTGGGCTCCCCAGGTCAACCATCCCTCTGCCACAGGACATCCATCCCTCCGCGGTCCAGCTTCTCCAAGGCTGTCAATGGATGGCGCCCACTCTCACGATGTACGCATCTTTAGGCATGTCTCACCTCTCGATCTTGCCTCTTCGACCTCTGTATCGCCTGCTGGATTCTGAGGGCGAATTCCTCTCCTGAGATGGTCGTATATTCACCACTTGTTACCGGCTTCCCACCGATGAAACAGATCTTGGCCTTGTCTTCTCTCTCTGGTGCTTCTACCTTGGCCTTGGATTCAGGCAGTGGCACAACTGGTTCTGCTGCTGACGGCTCCACTGTCTGTGTCACAGCCATGTGAACCACAATTTCTGGGCTTCTCTGCTGGTCTACCATTCCGACATTTCTCGGCCTTAGATTCGCCACCCGGTAATCGGCATCGTCCATCCTGGGCACATACTCCCGCGACGGCTCCGGAAGTTGAGGCCTGGTCGCTTTTTGCCAGTTCTGATGGACTGCCTCACTCCGCACGACCGGTTTCTTGCTTGACCTCGTGATGTCAGGTTCTGGTGGGCGGGGCATCTGTCCTGGTCGAGGAGGGTTGGTGTTGACCCTTTCGTTCTCCTGCTTGACCACTCTCGGTTCAACTCTGCTTCCGCTATATTGGTGGTAGGGTGGAGGCTCTTTACGGTGCGGGTAGTGCCACTGATGTTCTGGGGCATGTCTGTTGCGTAGCACCGGTGTTCCATTCGGCCCCGTCACTTTTGCGGCCTTGGTGCCTTTCTTCCCGCTTGTTAATTCGAATTCGACGGCTTCACCATCGCTCAGGCTCCGAAAGCAATTCTGGGGGTCTTCATTCTGTATTGCGGTGTAATGGACATAGACGCTCCGCCCAGTATCCGCACGTCTAATGTATCCATATCCGCGTGGCACATCAAACCACAGGACACGACCTGTGATCCTTCTTGGGCCGGTTCGCGGCCTATCAGTCATCTGCGTTACACCGGATGCTCTTGACGTGTTCTGGAACACTGCCGGTGGACCTCTTCTCCCATGCCATCTCACAGTCTGTGGGCATACATCGGCTCGGTCACGGTGTAGTCGTTCCGACCTCCATTGGCGATTCTGTTGCCATCTATGCCTTCTGCCACCTTCACGTTGCTGTCTTTCCTTTTCATCCTCCGCCCATTCCTGACGCATCTCACGGATCATCCTGGTCATTTCGGTCATCGCTTCGATGATGGCCCCAATCGAGTTCTGATTGGCTTGGGCTGGTGGAGTGGCAGTTCTTCGCATCTCCAGCGGTTCTATGTACTGCGATCGCCACATCTTGCCGTTCACAGGGGTCTTGTGCAATCCTGTTCGTAGACGCCAAGTGTGACAGTGCCCCTGTACGGTGTGGTGCAAGATGGCGTACCTTAATCTGGAGCTGGTGACGGCGGCGGCTTCTGGATTCTTTGCGGCTTCTGCTGGGGAACCTGTGGCAGGGAACGGCACAACCCAAGGGACCCACAAAAGACAACTCTACCACGATTAGCAGCGACAGTAATTTATTTACTAACACACGGATTGACCGCTGCAATATCTCAATGACAAATGACAAGAAGAAATACTCAATGAACAAACACCTACAGTAAAGCATACAATCAAACAATAATCATTCTATCTAGCAATCAATTTAAATGGCTCAGAAACCTTAATATAATCTATTGGCAAATGAATCAACATACACAGTCACGTGTCAACATAATGGTCCCACGTCGACATATATCCTCAGTTTGAATTAGGACCTAACTTAGTGTGCACACTGACTACGAGCATGGCAGAGCAAATTAACAATCCCTTCAATAGGGTACAGGCGGGTTCCCGTTACCTAGGGCAACCCCCTGCTAGACATACAACGAAGGCTGTAGATATAGGCTTGGCAGTGGTGGAAAATCTGGCATGCAGCCAGAGGGGTGTTGCAGGTGTCTCTGGGCTGGTAATGTCGCAGGGTGATCAGCACCCCAATAACAGTTGTCCCCTATGCAGTGGAGAGCCACTTCAATAGCTGGGTAAAGTGGGCCAATTTGGGGTGCAGGCCAGCCTGGGGGTAGGGGAGCTCCTGTACCTTAACTCTCAGCTGCAGATGCCAGCTCCTGCTGGTCATGACTCTTCAGGGTCTCTCACTCCTCTCTGGGTCTCACTCTCCTCTCTGGGTCTCTCACTCCTCTCTGGGTCTCACTCTGCCTGGCACCTATCAGCAGCACCTGATCTCCTCTTCAGTGCAGGACAGGGGAACAGCTTCTCCATTCACTGCACACACGCTGCTGGGCTTTCTACTTCTCCTCTCTCTGCCTGAGTATCACCCTGCTTCCAGCACGTCTTCTCACTCTCTGGGATCACCTCTGACCTCTCAGCTTCCTGTCACAAGTGCAGGGGAGCTGGGACACTAGCTGTCTGTTAACCCCTCACAGCCCTGCTGTTTCTATAAAAATGCAGTTCTTTCTCTGAGCAGCATTAGCAGCAATTGACCTTCTTTGAGGGCACAGGGACACCTCTGGGGTGGACTGCCACACTTTGTCTCCTTCATTCCTTGTGAAAATGAAAAATTTTGAGCCAGAACTGCATTTTTGTGTAAAGAAATGTAAACCCCTGGGGGTTTGAAATGTACACTATACCCCTAGATGAATTCCCTGAGGGGTGTAGTTTGCAAAATGGGGTCACTTGTGGGGGGGTTCCACTGTATTGGTGCTTCGGGGGTCTTGCTAATGCAACATAGCACCCACCATTCATTCCACCAGAATGTGTGCTGCAAAATCCAAATATCACTCCTTCCCTTCTGAGTCCTGCCATGCACCCAAATGGTATTTTTTGGTCACATATGAGGCATTGCCGTACTCGGGAGAAATTGGGGCACAGATTTTGGGGTGCTTTGTCTCCTTCATTCCTTGTGAAAATGAAAAATTTTGAGCCAGAACTGCATTTTTGTGTAAAAAAATGTAATTTTTCATTTTCACAGCCCAGTTGTACCAAAATTGGTGAAACCCCTGGGGGTTTGAAATGTACACTATACCCCTAGATGAATTCCCTGAGGGATGTAGTTTGCAAAATGGGGTCACTTGTGGGGGGGTTCCACTGTATTGGTGCTTCGGGGGTCTTGCTAATGTGACATAGCACCCACCATTCATTCCACCAGAATGTGTGCTGCAAAATCCAAATATCACTCCTTCCCTTCTGAGTCCTGCCATGCACCCAAATGGTATTTTTTGGTCACATATGAGGCATTGCCATACTCGGGAGAAATTGGGGCACAGATTTTGGGGTGCTTTGTCTCCTTCATTCCTTGTGAAAATAAAACATTTTGAGCCAGAACTGCATTTTTGTGTAAAAAAATGTAATTTTTCATTTTCACAGCCCAGTTGTACCAAAATTGGTGAAACCCCTGGGGGTTTGAAATGTACACTATACCCCTAGATGAATTCCCTGAGGGATGTAGTTTGCAAAATGGGGTCACTTGTGGGGGGGGTTCCTAACTTTTAGCATCTTATGGTGCCTAGAAACCTACATGGTGCCTAAAAAATAATCTCATAAAAAGGAGGCTCCAAAATCAAGTAGGTGCTCCTTCTATTATGAAGCCTGTGGTTTGGTCAACGTGCACACTAGGGCCACATATAGGATATTTATGAAAACAAAAGAATTGGGGGAATCAATTTTTAATCACATTTCTCTAGTAAAATCTACTGTGTTCCTTAGAAAAATGTATTAAAATTGAAAATCTGCAAAAAAAATGAAATTTTGAAATTTCACCTACACTTTGTTTTAATTCCTGTGAAACACCTAAAGGGTAAACAAACTTCCAAAAAAGGGATTTTTGTAAGAACTTACCGTTCGAATCCCTTTCTCTGATATGGTCCTGGTGACACAGCTCAACACTGGGATGTAGGAGGGTCCGAAGGAGCCAGGCACCTATCCTAAAGTTTTAGAGGGTAGGCTCCTCCCCTACTGCATCCCTGGACTCTTCAGTTCATCTTTCAAAGCCACTGGAATACATTAACTCAGTACAAACGCCTGCACATATTATATGCACATTTTATAACAGAAAACTGTTAACTTTTAACCATTTTAACATGAACATCATGAAACTTCTGGCATACTTACTGAGCGTAAGGGAGGGATCGCTGTGTCACCAGGACCATATCAGAGAAAGGGATTCGAACGGTAAGTTCTTACAAAAATCCCTTTTTCTCTTTCAATGGTCCTGGTGACACAGCTCAACACTGGGACGTTCCAGAGCCGGTCCTTTGGGAGGGTACGCTCAGGTCTGCAGCTCTCAGCACTGCTCGCCCGAATGATGCGTCCTCCGACGCGAACTCATGGAATCTATAGAATTTGGCAAATGTGTGAACAGATGACCAAGTGGCAGCTCTGCAAACCTGCTCAGCTGTGGCCCCATGTCGAACCGCCCAAGAGGTGGCAACTGACCTGGTGGTATGCGCATTTATTTTGGCCGGTACTGGTCTACCCACTTTGGTGTATGCAAAGGCTATCACAGACCGCAACCACCTAGCAATAGTCTGCTTAGATGCAGGCCAACCAATCTTGTGTACGTCATACAATACCAACAATGTGTCAGTCTTCCTGACACTCTTCACTCTGTCCACATATATGCGTAAGGCACGCACAACATCCAAAGTTCTCAACTTGTCCCTTTTCTTAGAACCCTCTGGGGGTTGAAACACAGGTAGAACTATCTCCTGATTTAAATGGAAGGTAGATACCACCTTCGGTAGAAACTGAGGCACTGTTCTTAAAACAGCCCTGTCATCATGAAAAATTAAGAAGGGAGATTTACATGACAAAGCTCCCAATTCTGAAACTCTTTTAGCAGATGCTACTGCTAACAAAAACACTAGCTTCCACGTGAGAAACTTAAAGTCAGCCGACCTTAAAGGTTCAAAAGGTGCCTTTTGAAGGCATTCCAAAACCAGAGATAGATCCCAAGGTGCTACTGGTTGCTTGTATGGAGGTTTCAACCTGGATACTCCTTGTAAAAAGGTTTGAATTTCCGGCAAAATGGCTATCTTTTTCTGGAAATAGATGGACAAGGCCGAAATCTGCACCTTCAGTGACTGAAGGCTTAGGCCCGATGAAAAACCATCTTGTAAGAATTCCATCATTCTTGATAGCTTAAAATGAGATGTATGAGCCTTTCTTCTCTCACACCATCGAATGTAAGTCTTCCAGACTCTATAATAATTTGACGAAGATACAGCTTTTCTGGCTTTTATCATAGTCTGTACTACTGCCTCAGAAAACCCTTTTCTTTTCAAAATGGTGGTTTCAATAGCCAGGCCGTCAAAATCAATCGATCTGAATCCAGGTGATTGAATGGGCC
This sequence comes from Crinia signifera, assembly GCF_055691185.1. Lineage (NCBI taxonomy): Eukaryota > Metazoa > Chordata > Amphibia > Anura > Myobatrachidae > Crinia > Crinia signifera. Next base: position 43,163,868 of record NC_139222.1, read on the forward strand.
TTGTCTTAGAAGGTCTGGTCTCAGAGGTAGACGCCATGAGTCCACAGACAACCTCTGAAGCCTCGAGTACCAGGATCTCCTTGGCCAATCCGGGGCCACTAAGATCACTGGAACCTTCTGCCCCTGTATTTTCTTCAGAAGTCTCGGTAACATTGGGACTGGTGGGAATGCATAAAGGAGATCTCCCTGCCAGTGAATAGTCATGGCATCCACTGCCTCCGCTAGTGGATCCCTTGTTCTGGCATAGAACCTGGGCACTTGACGGTTGATCCTGGATGCCATCAGGTCCACATCCGGAGTTCCCCACCTCGAAGTGATTTGGTGAAACACCTGAGGGTGTAAGCTCCATTCCCCTTCCTTGAGCTCCTCCCTGCTCAGGAAGTCGGCTTCTATATTCTCTATTCCTGGGATGAATATAGCCGATACAGCTGGAACATTCTGTTCCGCCCATAGGAAGATTCTGGACACCTCCCACATGGCCAATTTGCTGCGTGTACCTCCCTGGTGATTCAGATACGCCACAGCTGTGGCATTGTCGGTCTGAATCCTCAAAGGGAGGTTCTGTAACCTGTCTCCCGCCAAGGAAATGACTTTCCAGACAGCTCTCAGCTCCAAGATGTTGATTGGTAACGCTGATTCCTCTGCCGTCCACAGGCCCTGAAGCCTGAGATCCAGGACTATTGCCCCCCAGCCCCTGAGACTGGCGTCGGTAGTTACTATCAACCAGTCCCAGGTCTGTAATGACCGACCCCACTGAAGGGAATCTACTTCTGTCCACCATTTCAAGGATTCTCGGGTGTCCGAAGACAGCACTATCATCTCGGATTTCATGGTCAAAGTGTCTCCTGACCAAGCTGACAAAATGTTCCATTGGAACCTCCGAGAGTGGAACCTGGCAAATTGAAGCGTCTCGAATGACGCCACCATCTTCCCCAGGAGCTTGAGACACCTCCATACTGAAATGCTCTGAGCCCTGAGAATCTCCTGGACTAGGGTGACCAGATCCCTGGCCTTTACCTCCGGGAGGAATACCCGATGAAGATGGGTGTCCAGTATGACTCCCAAGAATTGGAGCCTTTGTGACGGTACCAACTGAGATTTTTGCAAATTTAAAATCCAGCCGTGAGCCTGCAAAAAACTGATGGCCTCTGCCAAGTGACTCTGCAGCATGGCTGCTGACTCTGCTTTGAACAGGAGATCGTCCAAATAGGGTATTACTGTGATTCCCCTGAGCCTCAGCACCGCCGCCATTACTGACATTATCTTTGTGAATACCCTTGGCGCGGTTGCTAGCCCAAAGGGTAACGCCCGGAATTGTAAATGCAGGTCTCCTATGGCAAACCTCAACAAGGTCTGATGCTCCGGGTGTATAGGAACGTGCAAATATGCGTCCTGGACATCCATGGACGCCAAGAATTCTCCCTGGTCCAGACTCAGGAGTACTGACCGTAGAGACTCCATTTTGAAATGGTCTACCCATAAATGAACATTTAGAGACTTCAAATTTAGTATTGGTCTGAAAGACCCGTCTGGTTTGGGCACCAGGAACAGCGTGGAGTAAAAGCCTTTCTTCCACTCTGTCTTGGGGACTAGTGTCACCACCCCTTTTTCCAAAAGGGAGTGCGCTGCTCTCACAAGAGCTGTACGCAGCCGTGCCTCCTTTGGTAAGGATGTGGGAATGAACCTCTTCGGAGGTGGCCCTCTGAAAGGGATTTTGTAACCCTGTGTTATGATGTCTAGCACCCAGGCATCCTGGTCTAGAGAAGCCCAAGCGTCCCTGAAGTGTGTGAGACGCCCGCCCACTTTTGTCACTGTCGGGCAAAGCCCCTGACAGTCATGCAGAGGGTTTATCCTCTCCTTTATTGGCAGGCTTCTTGTGAAAAGAGCCAAATTTTGACTTTTGTGTCTTGCCTCTAGAGGGCTGAAACCTTCCCCTGAAAGACTGTCCTCGAAAGGACGCACCACCTCTAGGGGAGGGCCGAAAGGACGGCTTAAAAGCAGAAAATCTGGACGTCTGCTTTGCTGAGGAGGCCGGCAGGAATGTACTTTTGCCGCCTGTGGCCTGTTTTATAATCTCCTCTAATTCGGTACCAAAGAGTACCTTTCCTTTGAAGGCTAATGTTTCCAGAGCCTTCTTGGACTCATTGTCTGCTTCCCAGGCTTTAAGCCAAAGCACTCTCCTGGCATTAATGGAGACTGTGGACACTCGGGTTGCCATTTTAATAGCTTCCTCCTCTGCTTCAACTGCATATTCTGCTGCTGCCTTAATCTTTTCTGCAAGCAGTAATGCACCCGGGTCAGCCTGCAGCATGGTGCATAATTCACCAGCCCACTCTATCATGGCCTTAGAAACCCAGGCTGAAGCAATAAGGGGTCGTAAGGTAAACCCCACCCCTTCAAAGATAGCCTTGAGGTTTCCCTCCAGCTTTTTATCCACAGAATCTTTAAAAGCTGCACCGCCCTGTACTGGTAATACAGTAGCCTTGGACAAACGTGCCACTGAAGCGTCCACAACTGGGACCCTTTCCCAGAGCTCCGCATGAGACTCTGGCATGGGGTACAGATTTAGGAATCGTTTTGGCATCTGAAGCCTCTTATCAGGAGTTTTCCAAGCCCCTTCTAACAATTCCTGTAACCCCTCATCTGAAGGAAAAGTAACAGCCTCCTTCCGCTGTCGCTTAAAAACACCTTTAACAGGAGTCTTATCCTCCACAGTCAGCTTTAAAGCCTGCTTTACAGCTACAATGAGATCCTCTATACCAGCAGCAGAGTTCTCTTCCAAATCATCACCCTGATCCCAGGGGATGTCAGTATACTCTCCTTCCTCTTCATCTACCACAGTAGTTAAAGCATAAGACCTTCTAGGGGTCCCTGCCACATCATCCATTTTGTCCAGCATTTCACTGAACCTGTTAATCCCTTTTGCAGTATCCTGCATCACTTGGATAAGTGCAGGATCTGCCTGGGTAAGAGGCAAGGAGCCAGACGACTGCTGAGATGATGGCATAGGTCTCTGTGATTCTACCAGCCCATCACTCTGCCTGTCCAAAAGCTGCACCAAAGCGTTTACTGACCTGCCTAGGGCCCTGGCCCACGCAGGTTCCATATGCTCTGCCCTATGGGGATCACTGCCCATGGGTCTCACATCAGCGCAAGTAATACATAAGCCCCCCTTGGCCATCTGCTCAGGGACAAACTTTTGTGTGCAAACATTGCACGCGCTCAGTGCATTAAGGGCTCCCTCCCCCAAAACCACAGCCTGATGCTCAGACATGATGCAAGTGATAAATGTATATCTATCAGTATACACAGTGCAAACAATGTACAAGCGTTTATACAGAGGCAATGCACCCAATCACTTATCTGTCTGTTGGTTTCAACTGCGGGGAAGCGATGCCCAGGAAATCCAAGTCACTCTGCCAGGATCAGTAAGCCAGCTCAGCTCCGCTGCAAGCGTTCTGAAAGGCGCCAAAGTCAGAGTGAAGGAAGAGACCACAGGTCCCTGCTGCTGCGGGGTCCGTGACCTTTTGGCGCCAACCACCCCCAGCAAGCCGCTCCTTAGGTAGGATTTCCTAGTTCCAGTGTCTCCCCCTCAAATGGGGATCACTTGGAACATGCCTGTCACAACGCTGCTGTCCTCTCATCTAGGAGCTCAGCGTGTAAGCTCCGCATAAAATGGCCGCCGCCATCACGGAGCGCCTGTCCCCCATGATCCCCACCTAAACGTGGAGCCGGTTTCAGGGTACTCCGGAGCCCAGGCAGCCTTTTAGAAAAGGCTATAAGCGCTGCACAGGGGGACCAGACAGTGTCTCCCTTGTGCACAGTGAGCTGACAGGACGCGCTTCTGTCAGCTCCTGCTGCGCAAGCAGTGTGAGGATTCACTATGAGAATCCTCACACTGTGCCTACCTAGCTAGGGTAAAAGTTAATAAAATAATAAAAATCCCCTAACTACTCTAATTCTTCGGCTGCTCCTGCAGCCCTTTAGAATAGCACCCACTCCAGTGGGCACCTAACACGAACTGAAGAGTCCAGGGATGCAGTAGGGGAGGAGCCTACCCTCTAAAACTTTAGGATAGGTGCCTGGCTCCTTCGGACCCTCCTACATCCCAGTGTTGAGCTGTGTCACCAGGACCATTGAAAGAGAAATGCTGTTTTGAATACTGTGAGGGGTGCAGTTTTTGAAATGGCATCATTTATGGGGGTGTCTCACATACAAGTCCCTCAAAGTCACATCAGAACTGAACTGGTCCCTAAAAAAATCAGTGTTTGAAATTTTCTTGAAAATTTGAGAATTTGCTATTCATATTTTAAGCCTCCTGGGGCGAAATGTAATAGGGTGTGATTTTTGGACGAGTTCCAAACTCGCCAGAAATCGCACCTTTAAAAATCGCATTTTTTGCTGCGAATTCGCATATGTAATGAGATGCGAATTAGCGGCAAAAAATGCGATTTGCCGCGATTTCGGGCGATTTTTAGTCATGAAAATGTGCGCATTTTCAGTCATGAAAATGTGCGCATTTTCATAAATGCGATTTTGTGCAAAAAAAAAAAAACGGCGTGGGGTCCCCCCTCCTAAGCATAACAAGCCCCGGGCTCATTGAGCCGGACCTGGTTCCAAAAATACGGGGGGACAAAAAGCATAGGGGTCCCCCGTATTTCTGAAACCAGCCCCGGACTCTTGGACCGGTCCTGGTTCCAAAAATACGGGGGACAAAAAATCTGGGGTCCCCCGTATTTTAAAACCAGCACCGGGCACCAACAGCCCACGGCGTCATGCCACAGCCGGGGGACACTTTTTATACAAGGTCCCCCGGCCAAAACATGAGCACCGTGGCTGGTCAGCCTTGGACGGGGTACCTGGAGGAGTGGGGACCCCCCCCCAAATAAAGGGGTCCCCCCCCCCCAGGCTTCACCCTTCCAGGGCTGAAGCCCGGGGCTGTCACCGGCGTCCGTGGCCAGTGGACGCCGGCCTGATAGGGTTAAATCGATCATACATTACATTGCTTTATACCGGAGAACTACAAGTGCCAGCAGACCTCCCCCGCATGCTGGGACTTGGAGAACCACAAGTCCCAGCATGCGGGGCATTAATGGGCCCGCTGGGACTTGTAGTCCACCTGTAAAAAGAATGTTTATAAAAAACACACACACAGAGAAGTAAAAGTTTATTACACACACACACCTCACTTTTACACCAGCGTTACTTACCATTCCTGGATCCAGCGCTGGTCTGGCTGCTTCACAGCCGGCTTCCCCCGAACTGACAGGCAGCGGGGAGAACCGGCTTTCTCCGTTGCCTCTAACAGCTTCTGTAGCGCTGTTGCAGCGCTACAGAGGCTGAGAGCGCGATTGGCCGATACATCTCCATGGAGACGCATAGCTCAGCCAATCAGGACTGAGCTATGCGTCTCCATGGAGATGTATCGGCCAATCGCGCTCTCAGCCTCTGTAGCGCTGGAACAGCGCTACAGAAGCTGTTGGAGGCAACGGAGAAAGCCCCCGCTGCCTGTCAGTTCGGGGGGGCTTTCCCCTATGCTTTTTGTCCCCCCGTATTTTTGGAACCAGGTCCGGCTCAATGAGCCCGGGGCTGGTTATGCTTAGGAGGGGGGACCCTACGCCGTTTTTTTTTTATAAAAACACTTTTACACATTTTTATTAACAGGACCATGCACAGATCTCAATGATCTGTGCATGGTTCTGTCAAATTCGCCTGTCAGAACCTGGTCTATTTTTTTTGCGATTTTTGGTAACATTTACCAAAAATCACACCCTATTACATTTGCGAGTTGTATACTTTATAATGGGAAAACATCTGGATGCGAATTGAAATGTGACTAAAAAAGTGCGATTTTTTACCGCGATTTTCAACCTATTAAATGTGCGATTTTCGGAAAATGTGCGATTTCGGCCGTTTTTGACCCAAAATCGCACATGTCCAAAAATCACACCCTATTACATTTCGCCCCTAGTGTCCAAAAAAATTAAAAGGAGGTTGAAATAATGATGGCAACATAAAGTAGACATATGGTCTTTGTTAGTTATTAACTATTTTGAGTGGTATGATTATTTGTCTCACAAGCAGAAAATTTAACATTTTGAAAATTGCAAAATTTTCAATTTTTTTACGACATTTTGGTATTTTTCACAAAAAAACACAGACTGTATCGACCAAAATTTACCACTAACTTAAAGTACAATTTGTCACGAGAAAACAATCTCAAAATCACTGGGATAAGTAAAAGCAATAAAAAGTTATCCCCACATAAAGTGATACATGTCAGATTTGAAAAAAAGGGCTCTGTCAGGAAGGCAAAAACAGGCTGCGGCGGTAAGGGGTTAATGAGATATCTTGCATTTATGTTGTATATGCACATCAAACACGTGTGATACACACAAATAATATATCTGTGCATGAAACAAGGTTATAAACATGAAACAAAGTCTGTGTACTATCTCAGGTACTGACTTTGAATGCCAAGCAATCATTTTCATGCACATATTTAGTGCCAATTACATATAATGTCCCCAGTAGCGCCAGTTACAGATCATGTCCCCAGTAATGCCAGTTACATATCATGTCCCCAGTAGCACCAGTTACAGATCATGTTAGAGTAGCACCAGTTACAGATCATGTCCCCAGTAGCGCCAGTTACATATCATGTCCCCAGTAGTGCCAGTTACAAATCATGTCCCCAGTAGCGCCAGTTACAGATCATGTCCCCAGTAGCGCCAGTTACAGATCATGTCCCCAGTAGTACCAGTTACATATCATGTTCCAGTAGCGCCAGTTACAGATCATGTTCCAGTAGCACCAGTTACAGATCATGTCCCCAGTAGCGCCAGTTACATATCATGTCCCCAGTAGTGCCAGTTACATATCATGTCCCCAGTAGTGCCAGTTACATATCATGTCCCCAGTAGCGCCAGTTACATATCATGTCCCCAGTAGCGCCAGTTACATATCATGTCCCCAGTAGCGCCAGTTACATATAATGTCCCCAGTAGCACCAGTTACATATCATGTCCCCAGTAGCGCCAGTTACATATAATGTCCCCAGTAGCACCAGTTACAGATCATATCCCTAGTAGTGCCAGTTACAGATGTCCCCAGTAGTGCCAGTTACATATCATGTCCCCAGTAGTGCCAGTTACATATTATGTCCCAGTAGTGCCAGTTACAGATCATATCCCTAGTAGTGCCAGTTACATATCATATCCCTAGTAGTGCCAGTTACAGATGTCCCCAGTAGTGCCAGTTACATATCATGTCCCCAGTAGTGCCAGTTACATATTATGTCCCAGTAGTGCCAGTTACATATCATATCCCCAGTAGCGCCATTTACAGATGTCCCTAGTAGCGCCAGTTACATATCATGTCCCCAGTAGCGCCAGTTACATATCATGTCCCCAGTAGCGCCAGTTACATATCATGTCCCCAGTAGTACCAGTTACATATCATGTCCTCAGTAGTGCCAGTTACATATCATGTCCTCAGTAGTGCCAGTTACATATCATGTCCCCAGTAGTGCCAGTTACATATCATGTCCCCAGTAGTGCCAGTTACGTATCATGTCCCCAGTAGTGCCAGTTACGTATCGTGTCCCCAGTAGTGATGGTACAGCTGTCACCAGTAGAGACAGTTACATTATCATGTCCCCAGTAGTGCCAGTTACATATCATGTCCCCAGTAGGGCCAGTTACATATCATGTCCCCAGTAGTGCCAGTTACATATCATGTCCTCAGTAGTGCTGGTACAGATGTCCCCAGTAGGTTTTTAGCCCCATACACACAAAAAAAAATTACATTCTGGAGATTATGGTTTTTGGAATAATTTGGAGAACGGATATTTGGATAAGGGATACTCAACCTGTAATTATATTATTACCCAGATCCGTTCCAAAGAAAATCATTGAATACTGTAGTTCTAAAATTCCTGGCATAATACAGAGACCTGGGTATCAGTGACTTACACCAGGAGCATAGTCTGCAGCAGTGGCACCTATGACGCTGCTTTGTCCTCATACGATGGAAGATGTTGTTCTCCTCCTCTAGAAGGGAATGCCGGTCTGTGGTACACGGAGCATCTACCAGAACCTGCAGATCCAAGATGAAGAATTATATTCTAAAACAACAATGGGCACAGTGGTGGGGGAGGGGATCTATGGGCCTGCAACCAACAGTGGCTTGTTGGCTTAGCTAAGACATGCAGGGGCTGAACAACACACAGGAGGAAACACTAGGGAGATATACAGTAGGTGACATCCACTCTAGTACATACCTCCCAAGTGTCCCGATTTCAGCGGGACAGTCCCGATTTTCGGGTCCTGTCCCGCTGTCCCACCCGCGGCTTGCATTGTCCCACTGTGGAGGGTGGCAGTTGGGAGCCCCCCCAAGCTGATTGAATAGACACTGTGCTCATGCGCACAGCGTCTATTCGCGGCTGAAAATGGGGTCATTTGCATAGGCCCCGCCCCCTAGTCCAGCAGCCAAGAAGTTGGGAGGTATGCTAGTATCCCAGTGTAACCCAGGTCCAGTGACCAGAAAACACAACCTGCACAGCTTGCAGGGTTGTAGCCAGAAAGCACTGATAATGGTCATTGGATCTCTGCCATTTTTTACCTAACGTTTTGTGTGAATAGCTATTACTGGGAGGGAGAGATTACAGCCCCCTTTATGGTCCTGACCACTCCAGTTTTACCCTAGGGAGATACATTACCCCCCCCCCCTGTGCCTGCCGGCAAGCGATGCACCAAATATGTTTTAAGAGACAGAGTCAGGCTTGTCCCCATCTATGCACAGGGGCCACGATAAGAGGCACATCTTCTCCTTACTGTATGCGTGCTGTGTATGTGTGTTGTGTGTATGTATATATGCTGTGTGTGTATGTATATATGCTGTGTGTGTGTATATGTGTATGTGTGTGTATGTATATATGCTGTGTGTGTATGTATATATGCTGTGAGTGTATGTATATATGCTGTGTGTGTATGTATATATGCTGTGTGTGTATGTATATATGCTGTGTGTATGTATATATGCTGTGTGTATGTATATATGCTGTGTGTGTATGTATATATGCTGTGTATGTGTGTATGTGTGTATGTATATATGCTGTGTATGTGTGCTGTGTGTATGTATATATGCTGTGTGTATGTATATATGCTGTGTATGTGTGTTGTGTGTATGTATATATGCTGTGTGTGTGTTGTGTGTGTGTATGTATATATGCTGTGTGTGTATGTATATATGCTGTGTGTGTATGTATATATGCTGTGTGTATGGTGTGTGTGTATGTATATATGCTGTGTGTGTATGTATATATGCTGTGTATGTGTGTTGTGTGTATGTATATATGTTGTGTGTGTATGTGTGTTGTGTGTATGTATATATGCTGTGTGTATGTGTGTATGTATATATGATGTGTGTGTATATGTATATATGCTGTGTATGTGTGTTGTGTGTATGTATATATGCTGTGTGTGTATGTATATATGCTGTGTATGTGTGTTGTGTGTATGTATATATGCTGTGTGTATGTATATATGCTGTGTGTGTATGTATATATATATGCTGTGTGTGTATGTATATATGCTGTGTGTGTATGTATATATGCTGTGTGTATGTGTGTTGTGTGTATGTATATATGCTGTGTATGTGTGTTGTGTGTATGTATATATGCTGTGTGTATGTATATATGCTGTGTGTATGTATATATGCTGTGTGTGTATGTATATATGCTGTGTGTATGTGTGTATGTATATATGCTGTGTATGTGTGTTGTGTGTATGTATATATGCTGTGTGTGTATGTATATATGCTGTGTGTATGTATATATGCTGTGTGTATGGTGTGTGTGTTTTTATCCTTAGTGGGTCTCCCCTTATCTTAAGTACCCCAAGCTCCCTGGATACTTAGGGCCGGATTCAGAGTTGATCACAAAAGCAAAATCTTTCTCAAAAGGGTAAAACCATGCTGCGCTGCAGGTGGGGCAGATGTAACATGTGCAGAGAGACCTGGGTAACACCATGCTGCGCTGCAGGTGGGGCAGATGTAACATGTGCAGAGAGACCTGGGTAACACCATGCTGCGCTGCAGGTGGGGCAGATGTAACATGTGCAGAGAGACCTGGGTAACACCATGCTGCGCTGCAGGTGGGGCAGATGTAACATGTGCAGAGAGACCTGGGTAACACCATGCTGCGCTGCAGGTGGGGCAGATGTAACATGTGCAGAGAGACCTGGGTAACACCATGCTGCGCTGCAGGTGGGGCAGATGTAACATGTGCAGAGAGACCTGGGTAACACCATGCTGCGCTGCAGGTGGGGCAGATGTAACATGTGCAGAGAGACCTGGGTAACACCATGCTGAGCTGCAGGTGGGGCAGATGTAACATGTGCAGAGAGACCTGGGTAACACCATGCTGCGCTGCAGGTGGGGCAGATGTAACATGTGCAGAGAGAGAGATTTGGGCGAGTTATTTGTTTCTGTACAGGGTAAATATTGGATGCTTTATATTTACACTGCACATTAGAATTCAGTTTGAACACACCCCACCCAAATGTATCTCTCTTTGCATGTTACATCTGCCCCACCTGCAGTGCAGCAGGGTTCTTCCCAATTGAGAAAGATTTTGCGTTCTATCCCCAGTGACAACTTGTGTCTGCAGACAGCCCTTTCCCCACTGTAGGTCTCCAGCCTGGCATTTAGGGGAGATCACTAGTTTCCTGTGACTTGGAGATGGCATCTTATCTCGGGTCAGCCCACCGTGTGAACAAGGTAAGTTCCAGATCTGACCCGGGACTTTGGTGGGAAGGGGTAGACGTTATAAGTTACACTGCACATAAGGCGCATTGTCGGGTGCAGTAAGAGTGGAGGAGATAAATAATAAGCAGCAAAGAGAAGGTTCATGTTTATAATACCCCTTTCACATCGCACCTAATTACCGGGTACAAGCCGCTTTCTTGCCGGTTCGACCCGGTAATTAGGGTGATGTGAAAGGCGTTTCCGGGTCCCGCAATCGGGTTGCAACACGGCAATACGAACTGGTAAAAAAGAAGGGTTCTTACCATTTCATTGCCGTGTTGCTGTGCAGTATGAATGGGTTAAACGGGTCGAGCAACCCTTTTCCCGTTCACACTATGGAGGAGACAGAGCTTGGAGCAGCGCCAGCTCTCCGATGACGCGCTGACACTGTTGCAGTGTGAACATGCACATGCAGGGTCGCACTGGGACTGAACCAGTTAAAAGTCCCGGTGCGACCCTGGATTTGCGATTTGAAAGCGGCATTAGAGACAAGTTACATAAGAAGGGATACAATTAGCTAACAGCTAATCCTGATTTTGTTACCCTGACCAACACTGATCACTGATTGGTCACTTCCACAGGCAGCCTCATTTAAAGGAGGTTTAGAAGGGTTGTGGATTTTAATATCCTTATCTTTTATCTTCGTTGCTTATTGTGTTCTACGGTGGAGTGCGTGGTAGTATACCTGCGCACCCAGTGATTAGCTGCAAAGCACTAGGCACGGTCTGACTTCACCGTCCTGATAAATAGACAGTCATAAAAAGTAGGTTTTTGTGCTGAGCTCTATTGTGTTCTACGGACGGGATGCAGTTAAAATCCCGGCGGTCGGGATCCCAGCGTTCGGAATCCCGACCGCCGAAATCCCAACATTTTCTCCCTCTGTGGGTGTCCACGACACCCCTGGAGGGAGAATAAATTAGCGTGCCGAGCGTAGCAAGGCACCGGACCTGCTGCGTGGCGAGTGCAGCGAGCCCGCAAGGGGGGGGGCGATCCACGTCCCCCCCTTGTCGGGATTTCGGCGGTCGGGATTCCGGCGTCGGGATTTCATACTGCTTCCCTATGGACAGACAGCCACTTACCCGGTCATACATGCCCTCCTCTGGCCAGTCTGTCCCATCCCACGAGGTGACACGCACTCTGTCTTCTGTACGCAACTCTTGTGGGATGTAGGCCTGTGGGACCCTGCGCGGGATGCAGTTAATATCCCGGCGGTCGGGATCCCGGCGTTTAGAATCCCGACGCCGAAATGCCGACCGCCGAAATGCCGACACATTCTCCCTCATGGGGTGTCCACGACACCCCTGGAGGGAGAATAAATTAGTGTGCCGAGCGTAGCGAGGCAGCGGGCCCGCTGCGTGGCGAGCGCAGCGAGCCCGCAAGAGGGGGCGATCCACGTACCCCCCTTGTCGGCATTACGGCTGTCGGGATTCCGGCGTCGGGATTCTGTACGCCGGGATCCCGACCGCCGGGATTCAATACTGAATCCCCCTGCGCAGGCGGTTGCAGCGGGAAATAGAGGAGTCGTTGGCTGCAAGGTATGCCTGAGGGGGACTATATGGGAGTAGAGCAGGGGGAGCAGAGGCGGTGGTCCTGCAGCGATGCATAAACCACAGCAGAGAGAGCCGGCACCGGGAAGGGTGATCCCTGGAGAGGACAAAGGCCTGTGCCGTGAGCTGCTGACCTGTAAGGAGCGGAGGCTGCGCAGCTGTGTGACCAGGAATGGCGCCAGGAGAGCCAGGCTCCTCCAAGTCCCCTACTGCTGCCACCTGCCAGAGGGAAGGGAACCGCGCTGCCCCCACTAGCTGCCAACCACAGGAGGAGCCCCAAACCCGGAGAGAACAGAATGATGTGTGCTGCCGAGGTGTCCTACATAGTGCCTGCCCGTGGGGGAGCCGAGAGGGTGAAGACTAGAACCTCGAGGAAGAAGGTGCTGAGGGGGTAAATTACCTGGGAGCACACCCAGCCGGAGGATTCTCCCGGGGTTGCTCCGAAGAAGATAGAGGACGCAGCAAGTGGAGACCAAGGACTGCAGGCACCGCGGAGGACACCCGCTCTCTAGGAAGGACATGCAAAGGACCCCTAGCTGGAGAGACCTGTAGAAGCCCCCTCAGTGGTGCGGAGCTGCCCTTAGAGTTGCCTGTCCAAAAGTGTGTTTTGAACACTAGGCAACATCAAGGACAAGAGCCGCGCAGAGGACAGGTGACAGCCCAGCAGAGGAGAGGACAGAGGAAGATCCCCAGCCTGATAGGAGCCGGGGGTGGAAGCAGAGGCCGACCCAGAACAGCACGACAGGCGGAGCCATGGACGACCCAGCACCTCCTGCTGCAGGAGCCGATGACACAGGACACAACAACAAGACAGAGAGTCTCTGGGAGCAGCCACAGCCATTACACCGCAACTGCGGAGCGCAGCATCCCGGGCGTGCTGTGTAGCGAATCCAGAGGGAATTGTGATGCAGTGGCGGTGAGTACTCCCCTAATCCCGGGTGCTTGTGGCCCTCCTTCCTGATATTTCCCCATATATTAATAGGTACGTGTGTCATATTGCAGGTTGTTTTATTAGTGATCTATCTAAAGTGCAAGAATAATGCAGGTATTTCACAATTATCTCCTATATATTTGGCTACATCTGTCACTCAAAGTGGGTGTCTGTGTCTATAACGCTCTGTTCCTGGACTTTCCTCTTAATGTGTGATTGCCTTCATCTGTGCTGAACACCTTTCTGAGAAATGAACCTGTTTAAAACAGGTGATGGCAATCATACATTAAGGGGAAGTCTAGAAACAGAGCATTGTGTCCCTCCTGGAGAGGGTCATGTTGGGAGGTATGTGACAGAGAACCAGCCCAGTGAGCCCACAGACAGTGCCAGACACCCACTGCCTTCCCATGTTGCCCAGCACTGCTACTCCACAGCCACCAGGTGAGCGCCCCCCTCCCGCGATTTGCGGCAAAACCTCCCCCCCCGCGCCCCCCCCCCTCCCGCGATTCGCGGCAAAAACACCCGCTCCCCCGCGACCCCCCCTACCGCGATTCGCAGCAAAAACACCCCCGCGACCCCCCCTCCCGCGATTCGCTGCAAAAAGAACCCCCCCACGACCCCTCCCGCAATTCGCGGCATAACCACCACCCCGCGACCCCCCCCTCCCGCGAATCGCGGCAAACCCTCCCCGTGACCCCCCCCCCGATTCGCGGAAAAAACACCCCCCCCGTGACCTCCCTCCCGCGATTCGCGGCAAAAAGAACCCCCCCCGCGACCCCCCCTTGCACGATTGGCGGCACCCCCCCTGCGACCCCCCTCCCGCGATTCGCGGCACCCCCCCCGCAATTCGCAGCAGCCCCAGGATTAAATGGCACATGCAAAACACTGACATGGCTATGGTCGACAATGAAAAAGGTTGACATGAGTTTTTGAAGATTTATTTTTAATTTTTTTAATTTTTTCATATTCATTGTCATGTGTCAACATGGACACCAATGAAGTGGCACACTTATGTCAACATTTACATGTGTTGACCTTTCTGTGTTGATTTTTTCTTGTGGCGATTCGCGTCACACCCCCCCGCAACCCCCCCTCCCGCGATTCGCGGCACCCCTCCGTGACCCCCCACCTCCCGCAATTCGCGGCAACCCCCCACCGGAACCCCTGTGAACCCCGCCCTCCCGCGATTCGCGGCACCCACCCCCGCGACCCCCCCTCCCGCAATTCGCGGCACCCCCCCGTGATTCGCGGCAGCTCCAGAATTAAATTGCACATGGAAAACACTGACATGGCCATGGTCGACAATGAAAAAGGTTGACATGAGTTTTTGAAGTTTTTTTGTCATTTTTTGAATATTTTCATATTCATTCTCATGTGTCGACATGGACACCAATTAAGTGCCACACTTATGTCAACATTTACATGTGTTGACCTTTCTGTGTTGATTTTTTTCTTGTGGCGATTCGCGTCACACCCCCCGCAACCCCCCCTCCGGCGATTCGCGGCACCCCGGCACCCCCCCCGCGACCCCCCCTCCCGCAATTCGCGGCAACCCCCCACCGGATCCCCCATGAACCCCGCTCTCCCGCGATTCGCGGCACCCACCCCCCGCAACCCCCCCCTCCCGCAAATCGCGGCACCCCCCGCGATTCGCGGCAGCCCCAGGATTAAATGGCACATGCAAAACACTGGCACGGCTATGGTCGACAATGAAAAAGGTTGACATGAGTTTTTGAAGATTTATTTCATTTTTTGAATGTTTTCATATTCATTGTCATGTGTCAACATGGACACCAATGAAGTGGCACACTTATGTCAACATTTACATGTGTTGACCTTTCTGTGTTGATTTTTTCTTGTGGCGATTCGCGTCACACCCCCCCGCAACCCCCCCTCCCGCGATTCGCGGCACCCCCCGTGACCCCCCACCTCCCGCAATTCGCGGCAACCCCCCACCGGAACCCCTGTGAACCCCGCCCTCCCGCGATTCGCGGCACCCAACCCCGCGACCCCCCCCTCCCGCAATTAGCGGCACCCCCCGTGATTCGCGGCAGCTCCAGAATTAAATTGCACATGGAAAACACTGACATGGCTATGGTCGACAATGAAAAAGGTTGACATGAGTTTTTGAAGTTTTTTTTTTCATTTTTTGAATATTTTCATATTCATTGTCATGTGTCAACATGGACACCAATGAAGTGGCACACTTATGTCAACATTTACATGTGTTGACCTTTCTGTGTTGATTTTTTTCTTGTGGCGATTCGCGTCACACCCCCCGCAACCCCCCCTCCGGCGATTCGCGGCACCCCGGCACCCCCCCCGCGACCCCCCCTCCCGCAATTCGCGGCAACCCCCCACCGGAACCCCCATGAACCCCGCTCTCCCGCGATTCGCGGCACCCACCCCCCGCAACCCCCCCCCCCTCCCGCAAATCGCGGCACCCCCCGCGATTCGCGGCAGCCCCAGGATTAAATGGCACATGCAAAACACTGGCACGGCTATGGTCGACAATGAAAAAGGTTGACATGAGTTTTTGAAGATTTATTTCATTTTTTGAATGTTTTCATATTCATTGTCATGTGTCAACATGGACACCAATGAAGTGGCACACTTATGTCAACATTTACATGTGTTGACCTTTCTGTGTTGATTTTTTCTTGTGGCGATTCGCGTCACACCCCCCCGCAACCCCCCCTCCCGCGATTCGCGGCACCCCCCGTGACCCCCCACCTCCCGCAATTCGCGGCAACCCCCCACCGGAACCCCTGTGAACCCCGCCCTCCCGCGATTCGCGGCACCCAACCCCGCGACCCCCCCCTCCCGCAATTCGCGGCACCCCCCGTGATTCGCGGCAGCTCCAGAATTAAATTGCACATGGAAAACACTGACATGGCTATGGTCGACAATGAAAAAGGTTGACATGAGTTTTTGAAGTTTTTTTTTCATTTTTTGAATATTTTCATATTCATTCTCATGTGTCGACATGGACACCAATGAAGTGCCACACTTATGTCAACATTTACATGTGTTGACCTTTCTGTGTTGATTTTTTCTTGTGGCGATTTGCGTCACACCCCCCCACAACCCCCACTCCCGCGATTCACGGCACACACACACACACCTCCCCCGCGATTCTCGGCACCCCACCCCGTGACCCCCCCTCCCGTGATTCACGGCACACCCCCGCGACCCCCCCTCCCTTGATTCGCCGCAACCCCCGCCCCGTAACCCCCCCACCCGTGATTCGCGGCACCCACCCCCGCGACCCCCCCTCCCGCAATTCGCGGCACCCCCCCGCGATTCGCGGCAGCTCCAGAATTAAATTGCACATGGAAAACACTGACATGGCTATGGTCGACAATGAAAAAGGTTGACATGAGTTTTTGAAGTTTTTTTTTTTCATTTTTTGAATGTTTTCATATTCATTCTCATGTGTCGACATGGACATCAATGAAGTGCCACACTTATGTCAACATTTACATGTGTTGACCTTTCTGTGTTGATTTTTTCTTGTGGCGATTCGCGTCACATACCCCCACCCCCCCCCGCAACCCCCACTCCCGCGATTCACGGCACACACACACACCCCCGCGATTCTCGGCACCCCACCCCGTGACCCCCCCTCCCGTGATTCACGGCACACCCCGCGACCCCCCCTACCAGGATTCGCCGCAAGCCCCGCCCCCGTAACCCCCCTCCCTCGATTTGCGGCAACCCACCCCGCGACCCCCCTCCCGCGATTCTCTGCAATCACTCCCCTCCCGCGATTCGCAGCATCCACCCCCCCACAACCCCCCCTCCCGCGATTCGCGGACACCTAAGTTGCAATACAGGGCATCTTTCATACAATTCTAACCATATTTCTCATATACAAACGTTCACAAATTAAGGGGGCGCAGCCCCTTACGACGGTGTGAAGAGCGCCCGTAGGGCGCGATGAATCACCTAGTATATATATATATATATATATATATATTATATACACAATTACACACTTTGGATGAGATGTTTTTGGCATTTTGGACTGGCTCCCATCGACCAATCGGGTTCTTCCTGAACTTACCCACCTCCTTTTGACAGACTATGGTTTGATCTTGGCGTCTTCCTAGTTTGTGGTATCTTATCCGCAGTAATGAAGGTGGTGATCCCTTATCTATTATTACATTGGCATACGTGTGGGAGGGTGACTATAGCGATACTTAAACTTGAGTGGAATTGAAGGTGTTAATATAAGCATGCAAAGGTCCTAATTTATCAAGGAGTGATAAAACTCACTGTGAATGATAACACATGTTGCGTATGATAAATAGTGCTCCAACCAATCCGCCCCAACCGCCATGTTTTCAGCCTCTGTCATTTGTTTTAAAAAATGACTGTTAGGGGCGGATTGGCTGGTGTACCAATTATCATACGCAACAAGTGTTATCAGTCACGACGATTGTTATCACTCGTTGAAAAATGAGTAACTCTGTAGCGCTTTTAGAGGCTCCTACCCCTCGGCCTGCATGAAGAAGGACTGAGTGTGCGTCCATGTTGCTTTTACTGCAACGTCACCAGGACCCAGTGAACGTGCAGGTCATTTGGTTATGTAGCCAAAATCGGACTGCATGTTCAGCCTATGGGGGTGGTCGATAACGATATTGAGTGTACACGAGCCCTTGTCAGCGATATTATTATTATTTTTTAAATCCTAACGTGTGCATGGGACGTCACATTTATCTAGCACTGTCCATAATGTGACAATATGCAGCTCATTGGTTGCTGAGGCCAAGTTCTCTTTCGCATTACTGGCCAGATTTCCTCCTCTCTGCATTCCACAGCATTGATCTTGCTAACGATGTCCTCAAGCACGGCCGACAGAGGATGTTGCTGACTATGTTTGGGAGTGCGCATAGTCAGCCATGTAGGGGGTAATTCACTCCTGATTGCAAGACTAAAAATGTGGAGGCCGGGCGATTAAGGAATGTCTGCGCATGCATATAGGTCCTAGTGCTCAGGCCATCCACTGATGAAATACAGCGTCTCTTTTTTTTTTTTTTTTATAATCAGTTTCCATAAGCAAGATGATTGACAGGGACCCAGTGTTTGGGGGTATGACCCGTCCGTTTTCTGAACGTGTCTGGGAAGGCGTGTGACATCCCCTCTGGCCTCGATTGCAGCCACCGAGTAAGTTCTGGGCTTGGCACAGGCTGCACACACTGGGAAAATCATTCAGTGGTGAGTGAGTTGCGAATGGATTTAGCTATTCGCAGGTAGAGTGGCCAATCCCAGGAACAGCGGGATCCTGGGATTGGGCCCCAACATTGGCCGGATTTCTAGATTGGGCTGTGCACCCACTCAAATGCTGCCCGGCTTCTCCCGTCCCTGGCTCTGCGCAGCGTGATGTAGTCAGAGGTCAGGCTGCGCAGGGCCGCAGCGCCCACCCGCCCGGCATTTGTTATATTAAGTAAACCAATCCTGGGATTGAGCATTTTACAATCCCATATCTCCGGATTAGAAAAATGCCCAGGGATTGTTATCCCTAAGCGCAAACCATTCGCAGGTTGGCACGGGGTGGGATTACACTCTGTCGCTATAACTAATAGCAGTATAGTCATAAGGTGCTGCTAAAACTGACCGGAGCGATCAGGTCTGAATAACCCCCATCGGGCGTAGCAACCCTTCTAATAACCGGGTCGAATGGCCGAGTTGGTCGACCTGGGTTATTTGGTTGGGAGCTTTCACACCGCACCTCATAGCATCAACCCTGCAATAATTCGGGTTTAAGGTGCGATGCGAAAGGGGTATGGTTTTGTTTGTTTTTGGTGTCAATGCCAGCTGGGTATCTGTATATAGGGTAAGGGTTGATACCCAGGTTGGCACTGTCCTGGGTTACACCCATAACAGACATATAAGAGAGCCCATATCCAGCCGCACGCGCAGTCTCTATCCCTGTGCAAAGTGGGGATTCGGGATGATTTGCGATTCCATCGTAGACTCTGATGTTCTGTGCACTGTGTCTCGGACTAATCTGAGGGCAAGGAATCACAGTGTGAGCTCTGCACTAAGTCATTAGCCACTATTAATGTCATCGTTTCATTCATAGATGAAAACTGTACCTGCTAGAATCGTTTCCTAACCAGAAGCCGCATAACTGCGATACTTACACATAGGAGAAGACTTCCATCTAGATTATCTGATTTACTGAGAATGGAGAACGGAATGCAGGAGAAGAATCACATCGCTAATAAGCTATTGAATATAACCTTGGAGATCATCTGCCTGCTGACTGGGGAGGTAAAGTCACATGGACATCACTCTTATCTCTATTACTGACACGGGGACCTGACTGGGGAGGTGAGTGGGTCTGGGAGCGTCACAGTGACATCACTCTTATCTCCATTACTGACACGGGGACCTGACTGGGGAGGTGAGGGGGTCTGGGAGCGTCACAGTGACATCACTCTTATCTCTATTACTATCAGAGGGACCTGACTGGGGAGATGAGGGGGTCTGGGAGCGTCACAGTGACATCACTCTTATCTCTATTACTATCAGAGGGACCTGACTGGGGAGATGAGGGGGTCTGGGAGCGTCACAGTGACACCACTCTTATCTCCATTACTAACACAGGGACCTGACTGGGGAGGTGAGGGGGTCTGGGAGTGTCACAGTGACATCACTCTCACCTCTATTACTATCAGAGGGACCTGACTGGGGAGGTGAGGGGGTCTGGGAGCGTCACAGTGACACCACTTGTATCTCTATCGCTAACACAGGGACCTGACTGGGGAGGTGAGTAAGGGGACGTTATATTTTAACACTGGAGGATGTGACCGCGGAGGTGTCTGCTGGGAATAAGAAGTTCTACAGTAACACTGAGGGATGTGACCAAATAGGTGACTGCTGGGAATGGGACATTATACAGTAACACCGGGGGATGTGACCAGAGAGGTGACTGCTGGGAATGGGACGTTATACTGTAACACCGGGGGATGTGACCAGGGAGGTGACTGCTGGGAATGGGACATTATACAGTAACACAGGGGAGGTGACTGGGGAAGTGACTGCTGGGAATGGGATGTTATACAGTAACACTGAGGGATGTGACCAGAGAGGTGATTACTGGGAATGGGACATTATACAGTAACACTGGTGGGTGTGACCGGAGAGGTGACTGCTGGGAATGGGACAATATACAGTAACACCGGGGGATGTGACCGGAGAGGTGATTGCTGGGAATGGGACAATATACAGTAACACAGGGGGATGTGACCTGAGAGGAGATCGCTGGGAATGGGACATTATACAGTAACACTGTTTGATGTGACCGTAGAGGTGACTGCTGGGAATGGGACATTATACAGTAACACAGGGGGATGTGACCGGAGAGGTGACTGCGGGGAATGGGATGTTATACAGTAACACTGGGGATGTGACCGGAGAGGCGACTGCTGGGAATGGGACATTAAAGAATAACACCAGGTATGTGATCGGAGAGGTGACTGCTGGGAATGGGAGATTATACAGTAACACCAGGGGATGTGACTGGAGAGGTGACTGCTGGGAATGGGGATATTATACAGTAACACAGGGAGATGTGACCAGAGAGGTGACTGCTGGGAATGGGACATTATACTGTAACACTGGGGGATGTGACCGGAGAGGTGACTGCTGGGAATGGGACATTATACTGTAACACTGGGGGATGTGACTGGAGAGGTGCCTGCTGGGAATGGGACATTATACAGTAACATTGGGGAATGTGACAGGAGAGGTGCCTGCTGGGAATGGGACATTATACAGTAACACAGGGGGATGTGACCGGAGAGGTGACTGCGGGGAATGGGATGTTATACAGTAACACTGGGGATGTGACCGGAGAGGCGACTGCTGGGAATGGGACATTAAAGAATAACACCAGGTATGTGATCGGAGAGGTGATTGCTGGGAATGGGAGATTATACAGTAACACCAGGGGATGTGACTGGAGAGGTGACTGCTGGGAATGGGGATATTATACAGTAACACAGGGAGATGTGACCAGAGAGGTGACTGCTGGGAATGGGACATTATACTGTAACACTGGGGGATGTGACCGGAGAGGTGACTGCTGGGAATGGGACATTATACAGTAACATTGGGGGATGTGACCGGAGAGGTGACTGATGGGAATGGGACGATATACAGTAACACAGGGGGATGTGACCAGAGAGGTGACTGCTGGGAATGGGACATTTTACAGTAACACCGGGGGATGTGACCAGAGGGGTGCCTGCTGGGAATGGGGCATTATACAGTAACACCGGGGATGATTTGCGATTCCATGGTAGACTCTGATGTTCTGTGCACTGTGTCTCGGACTAATCTGAGGGCAAGGAATCAGTGTGAGCTCTGCACTAAGTCATTAGCCATTATTAATGTCATCGTTTCATTCATAGATGAAAACTGTACCTGCTAGAATCATTTCCTAACCAGAAGCCGCATAACTGCGATACTTACACATAGGAGACGACTTCCATCTAGATTATCTGATTTACTGAGAATGGAGAACGGAATGGAGGAGAAGAATCACATCGCTAATAAGCTATAGAATATAACCTTGGAGATCATCTGCCTGCTGACTGGGGAGCTAAAGTCACATGGACATCACTCTTATCTCTATTACTGACACAGGGACCTGACTGGGGAGGTGAGGGGGTCTGGGAGCGTCACAGTGACATCACTCTTATCTCCATTACTGACACGGGGACCTGACTGGGGAGGTGAGGGGGTCTGGGAGTGTCTTAGTGACATCACTCTTATCTCTATTACTAACACAGGGACCTGACTGGGGATGTAAGGGGGTCTGGGAGTGTCTCAGTGACATCACTCTCACCTCTATTACTATCAGAGGGACCTGACTGGGGAGGTGAGGGGGTCTGGGAGTGTCACAGTGACATCACTCTCACCTCTATTACTATCAGAGGGACCTGACTGGGGAGGTGAGGGGGTCTGGGAGCGTCACAGTGACACCACTTGTATCTCTATCGCTAACACAGGGACCTGACTGGGGAGGTGAGTGAGGGGACGTTATATTTTAACACTGAAGAAGTTCTACAGTAACACTGAGGGATGTGACCAAATAGGTGACTGCTGGGAATGGGACATTATACAGTAACACAGGGGGATGTGACCGGAGAGGTGATTGCTGGGAATGGGGCAATATACAGTAACACCGTGGGATGTGACCGGAGAGGTGACTGCTGGGAATGGGGCAATATACAGTAACACCATGGGATGTGACCGGAGAGGTGATTGCTGGGAATGGGACATTATACAGTAACACTGGTATATGTGACCAGAGAGGTGACTGCTGGGAATGGGACAATATACAGTAACACCGGGGGATGTGACCAGAGAGGTGATTGCTGGGAATGGGACAATATACAGTAACACAGGGGGATGTGACCTGAGAGGAGATCGCTGGGAATGGGACATTATACAGTAACACTGTTTGATGTGACCCGAGAGGTGACTGCTGGGAATGGTACATTATACAGTAACACAGGGGGATGTGACCTGAGAGGTGACTGCTGGGAATTGGATGTTATACAGTAACACTGGGGATAAGACCGGAGAGGCGACTGCTGGGAATAGGACATTAAAGAATAACACCAGGTATGTGATCGGAGAGGTGACTGCTGGGAATGGGAGATTATACAGTAACACCAGGGGATGTGACTGGAGAGGTGACTGCTGGGAATGGGGATATTATACAGTAACATTGGGGAATGTGACAGGAGAGGTGCCTGCTGGGAATGGGACATTATACCGTTACACCGGGGGATGTGACCGGAGAGGTGACTGATGGCAATGGGACGATATACAGTAACACAGGGGGATGTGACCAGAGAGGTGACTGCTGGGAATGGGACATTTTACAGTAACACCGGGGGATGTGACCAGAGGGGTGCCTGCTGGGAATGGGGCATTATACAGTAACACCGGGGAATGTGACCAGAGAGGTGACTGCTGGGAATGGGACATTATACAGTAACAACGGTGGATGTGACCGTAGAGGTGACTGCTGGGAATGGGACATTATACAGTAACACAGGGGGATGTGACCAGAGAGGTGACTGCTGGGAATGGGACTTTATACAGTAACACTGGGGATGTGACCGGAGAGGTGACTGCTGGGAATGGGGCGTTCTACTGTAACACCGGGGGATGTGACCAGAGAGGTGACTACTGGGAATGGGACATTATACAGTAACACAGGGGGATGTGACCGGAGAAGTGATTGCTGGGAATGGGACATTATACAGTAACACAGGGGGATGTGACCAGAGAGGTGACTCCTGGGAATGGGACGTTAAAGAATAACACCGGGTATGTGACCGAAGAGATGACTGCTGGGAATGGGATATTATACAGTAACACCAGGGGATGTGACTGGAGAGGTGACTGCTGGGTATGGGGATATTATACCGTAACACCGGGGGATGTGACCAGAGAGGTGCCTGCTGGGAATGGGATATTATACAGTAACACCGGGGAATGTGACCAGAGAGGTGCCTGCTGGGAATGGGACAATATACAGTAACACCGGGGAATGTGACCGGAGAGGTGACTGCTGGGAATGGGACGATATACAGTAACACCCGGGATGTGACCAGTAAGGTGACTGCTTGGATTGGGACGTTGTTCAGTAATAATTACATGTAATTATAGCAGCTCACCCTGTATAGCACTGGCTTACTGACGCATTGTGTGCAACTATAGTAGCCTTCCCTGTATAGCACTGGCTTACTGACGCATGCATTGTGTGTAACTATAGTAGCCTACTCTGTAATAGCACTGGCTTACTGACGCATTGTGTGCAACTGTAGTAGCCTACTCTGTAATAGCACTGGCTTACTGACGCATTGTGTGTAACTATAGTAGCCTTCCCTGTATAGCACTGGCTTACTGACACATGCATTGTGTGTAACTATAGTAGCCTACTCTGTAATAGCACTGGCTTACTGACGCATTGTGTGCAACTATAGTAGCCTACTCTGTATAACACTGGCTTACTGACGCATTGGGTGACATTCTATGGGATGAGATAATCTGACTTTGGCGAATTTTATCGCAAAAACGTCAGTTTTCGCACTTTTTCCCTAAGTCGCATATTTAATGAGATGCGAAAATCTGCAAAAAGTGCGGTTTTGCCGCAAAATCGCACTTTTTCGCCAGAACTCGCATCCAGATGTTTTCACATTGAAAAGTATACAATTCGCATATTTAATAAGATGCGAATTTGAAAAATGTGTCTAAAAATCTAAAAATAATCAGACCAGGTTGTGATATGCGATTTGGCCAGAACCCTGCACAGATCATAGAGATCTGTGCATGGCCCTGTGTTAAAAAATGTGGAAAAGTGTTTTTTGACAAAAAAATAGAGTGAGCCGGGGCTGGTTCCAAAAATATGGAGGACAAAAAGCATAGGGGTCCCCCGTATTTCTGAAACCAGCCCCGGACTCTTGGACCGTTCCTGGTTCCAAAAATATGGGGGACAAAATATCTGGGGGTCCCCCTTATTTTGAAACCAGCACCGGGCTCCAACAGCCCTCGGTGTCATGCCACAGCCGGGGGGACACTTTTTATATAAGGTCCCCCGGCCGAAACATGAGCACCGTGGCTGTTCAGCCTTGGACGGGGTACCTGGAGGAGTGGGGACCCACCCATAAAGGGGTCCCCCCCCCCAGGCTTCACCCGTCCAGGGCTGAAGCCCGGGGCTGTCACCGGCGTCCGTGGCCAGTGGACGCCGGCCTGATATGGTTAAATCTTACATACATAACATTGCTTGATACAGGAGAACTACAAGTACTAGCAGACCTCCCCCGCATGCTGGAACTTGGAGAACCACAAGTCCCAGCATGCGGGGCATTAATGGGCCCACTGGGACTTGTAGTCCACCTGTAAAAAGAATGTTAAAAGAAAACACACACACAGAGAAGTAAAACTTTATTACACACACATTCACACACCTCACTTTTACAACCACATACTTACCGATCCAGGTCCAGCGCTGTCCTCTTCACAGCCGGCTCCCCCCGCACTGACAGCAGGGAGAACCGACTATCTCCGATGCCGCTAACAGCTTCTGTTGCGCTGTCCCAGCGCTACAGAGGCTGAGAGCGTCTTTGGCTTATGCGTCTCCATGGAGACGCATAGCTCAGCCGAGACGCACCGGCCAATCACGCTCTCAGCCTCTGTAGCGCTGTTAGCGGCATCGGAGATAGTCGGTTCTCCCCGCTGTCAGTGCGGGGGGAGGCGGCTGTGAAGAGGACAGCGTGGGCAGGGGTCCTGGGGGAATGGGGACCCCCCAAAGAAGGGGTCCCCCCTCCAGAGCTTACCTGCCCACGCTGAAGCCCGGGCTGTCCTCGATGCCCCTGGGCAGTGGGCATCGAGCTTATACTTGTGTAAAAAGATAGAAAAACGATTGTATACTGCTGTGGAACTATGAGTCCCAGCAAGCCTGCACCACATGCAGGGACTTGGAGAACCACAAGTCCCAGCATGTGGGGCAATAAAGGGCCCGCTGGGACATGTAGTCCCACAGTAGCACAAATGGTTAAATAAATACACACACACACACACATGTACAGTACAACTTTATTACACACGGAGTCCATTCATCCATACATACCTATGTTGCCATGAAGGATCGGTCCCCTTGTCCTGTAGAATCCACTGGGGTACCTGTGGAGAGAAAACATACTCACAGACGTCTTCAGTGCTTGTCCGGGAGCCCAGCAGCACTGTAATCACTGTCCCGTCCACCAGCCAATCATGGACTGGGACAACCACCATGGCGGACCGCCCAGCGGGTTGCAGCTGACCGCCGACCGCCCAGCGGGTTGCAGCTGGAGCCATACTCCATTATTCTCTGGCTACCGCAGGAACTTGGGATTGGACATAAACTAAGAGGTATTGCCGCACTAAGTGTTTTTTTCCCCCAAAAGTAATTGTGGATTAAACCCATTGTGGACACAAAGTGTGACTAATTCCCTAACCATTCATTCCACGCCACTGTTCTTATATTTACAGTGACAGCCTCATGTGAACTTAGAGTCTTGTCTAACTGAATGTACAGAGGCGCTAGGAATCCGGAGTTGGTTATAACAGGAATATACCTCATGAAATCCTTTATGAGGAGCTGATATGTTTTATATTATTATTATTGTTTTTACACCAATTGTGTTTAGATAATTGAATTGTGTTTATATAATTGAATTGTGTTTAGATAATTGAATTGTGTTTAGATAATTGAATTGTGTTTATATAATTGAATATTTGTAAGTGAAAAATTGCTATTCTTACAGTGATGTGTGCGGCGCTCTCTGTTACTGTTAGGTGCACTATTGTACTAATCTGATAGGTTCCAGAGTATTTAATATATATATAGTGTTCATAAGCAATTTCCAGCATTGCCGTGGGAGCAGCCTTATTATCAATGTTCTTTATAGATTATTCTTTATCATTCATGTATATATATATTCAGGCTTGATAACGGTAATAAACCGAAACGTTGCTGGACTTTTGTGTCTGTTGCTTTGTTCTATCCTGAAAGACCCACGAGTGCCACTACCGTCTCTTCCTATACGTTTGTGCGGGAGCACACGAGGAGGCACCGGGGCAGCATTATCTATTATCTCAAGGAGTGCCCTGAAAATCTTCTTTATATATATATATATTGAATAGTGGAGCGATATTCTTTATTCTCGCACCCGATTGTTCTGTTTGTATATGATGTGCCCACTCTGACTTTCTTACAGACTTCTGGGACCGAGGATTTCATACAGCAGGGAGCAGTGGTCCTAGAAATAATGTGGGGTCCTCGTGCAAATGTACTCAAAGTGACATACTTGGAGTATACAGCTGGACCCGTATATATCCATTGGTTTTATTTGTCTGTAACTACTATGCACCTGTAATTAGAGATGAGCGCGTACAGATCCTAGAGATCCGAACACCCCCGAACTTACCTGTTCTGAAGCATTCACAAGCTGTTCGCGTCCATCCCACCGATAATACGAACCGAAAACAAGGCCAAAACGTCATCATCCTCCCGCATCGGATTCTCACGAGACCGGATCTCTATAAGTCCCGGCTTCCATCGTCATCTTCGCTTGGCACGGATGTGTCCATACTGTCTGCAGAGAGGGGAGGGGACATACACATGGGCATGCTATGGGGGCTGCAGGTGGGGGACAAACTAAAGGGGGAACTAACAGGCTGCCTAACTTTATGGGGGCTTGTGAAAACAAAAGGGGGAACTACTGAGTGGCAGGGTACAACTACTAAGGGGAACTACTGTAATGGACTCACTAGGGGTGAGATGTAGTAATATACATCGCTGCCCGGCCGCAGTGATTCTAGCACATATGTAATAACGTATGCGGCTAGTAGGGTTACCACCCGTCCAGGATTATTCCGGACAGTCCGGTAATTGACACCGGCGTCCGGAGTCCGGAAGGGTGGCTGTCCCGGACTATACATAGTCCGGGAATTGATCTCCAACCCCCCCCCCCCCCCGCCCGGCCGCTGCGCCGGCACCGCAGATTACATTACTGCGGTGCGGGCAGCCATCAGCGACAGTGTGTGAGTGGCAGACATCGGAAGGGTCCCGAGCCGCGCCATCCCCGCACGCACAGCAGTACTGGGATTGTAGGAGGGGACGCGGTCACGCGGCGGCCGCACCAACCAATGGCGGAGAGGTGGCTGCTGCGTGACCGCGTCCCCTCCCACACTCCCAGTAATGCTGTGGGGGGGATGGCGCGGTCATATATGTATATACAATGGTATAAAGTTGGAGATGAAGCATAATACCACAAAGCAACGGTTACTATAATCAGGCAAGTCGTTTGCTTTAACTTGTATTTGCACCTTTCTTCAACTTTGCTATTTAATTTTGCATTGGGCTACGTTTTTCCTAAAAAAAGGTTTAGTTAATAAAACAAGCATCTTAAAAGATACCTCATGCTTTGAATGGTGCCCA
The DNA here is from genome assembly GCF_055691185.1 of Crinia signifera. Taxonomy (NCBI): domain Eukaryota; kingdom Metazoa; phylum Chordata; class Amphibia; order Anura; family Myobatrachidae; genus Crinia; species Crinia signifera. Next base: position 43,192,165 of record NC_139222.1, read on the forward strand.
ATGGAAATTTGCTGCACCTGAATAGCATACAGAAGAAAAATGGGTTTATTATGTTATTGGTGCAGCTCTATAGTGAAGTGCAGTGAGAATTCCCCATGAACAGACTCAGACCAGAGGAAACCCCCACGGTCCAGGTATTAAGTATATCCATGCTTGGCCACAGGTGACTTAATTAGTAACTCAGTCAGTCTGATTTAACCATCTGTGCTGAGCCATGGATATACCTAAAACCTGGACCGTTGGGGTGCCTTGAGGACTGCGTTTGGGAACCTCTGCCTTAGACTCAGACCCCGTATGTGGAGCAGAGACGGCTTGTGAGGACTTCCGCTGCACCACCATGAGTATCGAGTTTTGCATGCCGTTTGGTCTGCCGGTGTCATAGGAGAGTGGGGGGCACAGCCCACTGCTGGGGGTGGGGGGACCCCGGACAAACACTGGCAGGCTGCTGTAGTAGGAAACATTTTTTCCTGTCAAATGCTGATGGGCTTATTTGGATGAGGGGCCTGGAGCTGCAGTTCCATCCACCCCATTGTTTATCTGGACCTGCCCCTACATAGTGTTACATCGTAACCAGTGTGAGAAACCCTCTGATTATTAAGTGTTCTCCCCCCAAAAAAACACAACACCACCCCACCATATTTTGAAATAGAATAGAATAGAAATACCTGAATATGCTAATACTGTGCCTCTCATTGGTGCATTTTAACATCAATCACCATAAGGGGCAAATATCAGATAAAATATATAATAAGCAAATTACCCCAGTATCAGTTGGAGCCTATGTATTACTATGCTGCAGGCTGGTGAGTAATGATTTGGGATGGAGCAGATGTTAGGGGAAGATGTGATGGCAATGGGACAGAGGATGAGATTTTACCATGAGACATACCAGCCAACTGCCACCATTGCTGCCACACAGTCCCAATCTGTGGCCTTGCAGGGGAGGTGCTTATGGGGTAGTGGGTGGGGCTTTATTATAAAATCTGTAGAAATATTGTGTAAACTACTCAATACATTCATGGGAATACATATTCTCAATGGCTGGTTTTCTCTATGCCAGTAACAAATATGGCCGCCGGAGTGCAGTTCTGAGAGCTGATTGGCCAGTTTGAATCCTATGGACAGGTATACAACCCATGCAGACTGGACCATCAGTGGCATTTGATGAGTTGAAGCGGTTGAAGCAGTTTATGCGGATGTGCTAGACTCTTGCCTCTGGAAGAGCGAACTAGACTGTCTCGGCATCTAGTGTTATACTTCCGGCTTTGGTTCCTGATACACAGCGCACAATAAAATCTGTGCTTTCCCTGGATTTTTTTATTTTATATTTTCCTTTGCAGCATCTAACATCTGGAGATGAGCAGAAGAGAGCTGAGACGGCTTCTCCAGGATCAGAGAAGATGGAGGAGCCGTCATGAAGATCCTGGTAAGTGATGTTAGGGGCAGTGATTCTATACTAAGGGGGCAATTTTTCAGGGCCTGGGGAGAGATGAAGTACCAAACCGCCAGCTCCTAACTGCCACCCAAAATGACAGTAAGGAGCTGACTGGCTGGTACTTTATCTCTCTCAACACTGTACCTTTCTAGATGCTGTGATAAATCTCCCCCTCTGTCCTCTCACCCTGTGTGGCATGCGGGCGGCAGTTGAAGTTAGCTGCACATTAGTATAGGTCCTACCTTATACTCTGGGGGAGATTCATGACAGCTTGGAGAGAGATAAGATGGGGAGAGGTAAAGGAGACCATTTATCAGTGAGTTTTTGTGATTTAAAACCCAATGTGTATGTTAAGTGTTGCTCCAGCCAATCAGCTCCAGTCATGTGTCTGAAAAATGATAGTTGGGGCTGATTGGCTGGATTTATCATACACATTGGGTTTTAAATAGCTAAAACTCATGATATATGCGCCCCCAAAGTGATGTATGTACTAAAACTTGGAGAGAGATATAGTGGACAGAGAATGACTGCCAACTAACCAGATCCCAACTGCCATTTTACAAATACACCATGTGACATGCCAGCTAGGAGCTGATTGGCTGATACTTAATCTCTCTAAGCACTGATAAATCTCCCTCCATGTCATTGTACCCTATGTGGCATGCGGGTGACATTTGGAGATGTGGCCCCCATACATCAGCAATGAACTGGGGCAATTTGGCATTTTACAGATGATTGTGTAAATGAAATCTACAATGTACGGGGGTCACAGATGGCAGATTCTGATCATAGTGATTGGGATTGGTAACGCAGGTTTTCATACAATCTAATATATAAAAGCAAAAATGTGTCTGTCCTTCTGTCTTTCTATACAAATCCACAATTTACAAGGGAAGATCGTGACATTTTACAAACGAGCGCATTAAAACATGGCTGAGGCAACTAAAAAAAATCCAAATAAAAATGAATTACTGTTCATGTTTTATTAATTAATAACCACCATTTTTGCTTTACGCTCATATCTATGTTCAAGCATAACTCCGGAATGACTGCAGCAATTTACACCGGACTTGGTACACATATTACTTACAATCTGGGAACAAACACTGTGGGGGCTGAGGCACCAGCACAGAGTATTTCAGCAGAAAGCATAACTCCAGAATGGCTGGAGCAATTTACACAAAACTTCGTACACATATGACTTACAATCTGGGAACAAACACTGTGGGGGTAAGACAGCCCTAGCACCCCTAAGGAGTGAGGCACCAGCACAGCATAACTCCGGAATGACTGCAGCCATTTACACAAAACTTCATACACATAAGACTTACGATCTGTGAGCAAACACTGTAGCGGTAACGCACCCCTAGCGGGGAGGCACCAGAGTATTCCAGCAGACAGCATAACTCTGGAATGACTGCAGCAATTTACACCAGACTTGTACATATATGAATTACAACGAGTGAACAAATACTGTGGGGGTAACACACCACTAGCCTCCCTAGAGGTATGGCACCAGCACAGAGTATTTCAGCAGACAGCATAACTCTGGAATGACTGCAGCAATTTACACCAAACTTGGTACATATATAAATTACAATCTGGGAACAAACACTGTGGGGGTAAGACACCCCTAGAGCTGTGGCAGCAGCACAGAGCTTTTCAGCAGACTGCATAACTGGAATGAATGGAGCAAGTTACACCAAATAGTACGCATATCAATTACAATCTGTGAACAAATACTGTGGGGTTACCACGCCCCCTAGCACCCCTAGGGGTGGAGCAGCAGCACAGAGTATATCAGGACATGCATGATATCAGAGGTGTACCTATATATATTCGTGGGCCCCATAGCAATAGTTTGTAAGGGCCCCTATTTAGCAACTGATGGTGATAAATGTATGTAAAACATATTACTACACAGCAAAGATGGGCCCCTTCAGCTCTGGGCCCCATAGCAGCTGCACCCCTTGCACATATGGTAGTTACGCCCTTGCATGATATGTCAGCATACCTCCCAACTTTGTGACGTTTAAAATAGTGCCCGAAAAGGGGGCGTGGCGTATACAAATAAGGGCGCTGCTTACGCAAATTAGGCCACGCCCTCGTTTCCGGTCACGAATAGATGCTGTGCGCATGCGCACAACGTCTATTCTGTGAGATTGGGGGGGGACGACTCCCAACTGCCCGCCCCCCCCCGCAGCGGGACACTGCCGGCCGCGGGAGGGACGCGGAAACGTCCCCAAAAATCGGGACGTTCCTGCGTTTAGCGGGACAGTTGGGAGGTATGTGTCAGTGATGACAGGGCTGCATGTGACAGGGACAGTGACATGATGTGAGGAGGGGAATGGAGATAGCATGAAGAGTCTATGGGGGGGGGGGGGGGGGAATCCTGCACTGCACACCCTAATTGTACACACACATCGAGAGGTGCTATCATGCTGGGACTTGTAGTTCTACAAAGAAAGGACACTACAGTGCTGATGCCCATGCTATAATAATTATAATAAGCTCTGCTTTCTAATATTGTGCAATAACAAGGTTCTATATATAGTATATTATAGTATAGTAATACTAGTTTGGTATTTATGCAGATTTATAGGGGGCTTTTTGAGGGTAAAAACATAGTATGAGGGATCCACAAGAGACGATGTCACCTTTCAAGAGTCAGATCTGAAATCACTGATATATATCATAGTTACCTCCCCTCCTGCATTCTGCAGGAGACTCCCTGACATAGCAGCAATCTCCCTCATTAGTCTAGCAATCTCCCTCATGTCACCTAGCCCACATTACACTGTTACATCATAGTTACCTCCCCATCTGCATTCTGCAGGAGACTCCCTGACATAGCAGCAATCTTCCTTAATTAGTCTAGCAATCTCCCTCATGTCACCTAGCCCACATTACACTGTTACATCATAGTTACCTCCCCCTCCTGCATTCTGCAGGAGACTCCCTGACATAGCAGCAATCTCCCTCATTAGTCTAGCAATCTCCCTCATGTCACCTAGCCCACATTACACTGTTACATCATAGTTACCTACCCTCCTGCATTCTGCAGGAGACTCCCTGACATAGCAGCAATCTCCCTCATTAGTCTAGCAATCTCCCTCATGTCACCTAGCCCACATTACACTGTTACATCATAGTTACCTCCCCCCTGCATTCTGCAGGAGACTCCCTGACATAGCAGCAATCTCCCTCTCTCCCTCATTAGTCTAGTAATCTCCCTCATGTCACCTAGCCCACATTACACTGTTACATCATAGTTACCTCCCCCCTGGATTCTGCAGCAGACTCCCTGACATAGCAGCAATCTCCCTCATTAGTCTAGCAATCTCCCTCATGTCACCTAACCCACATTACATTTTTAATTTTTTGGGGAAAAAAAGAATGAGAGAAAGATACGTTTACATTGAATCACCAGCATAATTTCCCAGCACTTTTCCAAGTATAGTAGCTCTTACTAACTGCTTTGGAGCTCATTTACATTTGGATATAAGTCATTTTAAAAGATTCCTCTCAGATGTAGCAGTACACGCCCACGCTTCTAGGTGCCACGTTCACAATCTCTTTTCACAATCTCTCCATATATGGAACTAGACACGCCCTTTGGGTGGAGCATGACACGCCCCCTCAATGGGGCGCTGTGCAAAATTCTACTACCAACTATAATCTCCCTGAAACTCATTTTCAAAAGTAGGCAAGTATGATATATATCTGTAATGTATGGGCGCAGATTGAGGAATCTCTAAATTGGGGAAGGGATCTCTATATTGGGGGGGGGGATAATCACAGAATTTGTGAAAATAATTTTTTTGTTGAGTCTGTGAATCATTTCTTTGTGGTTACTAGTGATGTATGGGGGCCACAGCGGTACATGGGGGCCACAGTGATGTATGGGGGCCACAGCGGTACATGGGGCCTGATTCGGGTTCAGTTGTAGTTTTCCAAACAATTGCAGAACTGTAACTGCTGACTCCAGCATGCGGAGGAGCGACCAGCACAGGACAAGGCCGCCCGCTGGCTGCGTCCCTCCATGTGATGAGATTGCAAACTATAAAAACAAAACAACAACCAGTAAAAATGCATTTTAATTTGAATTTAATATTTAACTTTGTTACTGTACAAATAACATATTGTATACATATATTGCTGAACTGGATTATTGGCTATTTGGACTTGTGCTATTCTATCTTAGGAGCTGGGTTTTCATGTTTGGAATTTGCCAAGTTAGCAAATGGATAAATACATATAAAAAAAAAAAATCAAAACCCCTAAATGTTATTGCTGTGATTATTTGGCTGCTATATAATGTATATATTTTCAGATGACGCTTCGGAGACCGTGTTTGAGGAGCGGCTGCGGTCCCAGCGCAGAAGAAGAAGAACTCGCCAGCAACATCATGAGCAGCCGTCATCAGGAGAAGCATCTGCTCGTCTGCAGCCACCACAACGAGAGGACAGAAGCCGTTCTCCTCCACCTGCTTCTGCTTCAGCGAGGGACAGACCAGGCCCAGATCATCTCCCCGGGCCAAGCCATTTTCATCAGCCCTGTCAGCAACCAGCAGAGAATGGGCCGAATCTCCCAGCCATCGTTTCGGAGATCAACTTCATCATCACGTCGGCCATGCTGCTGGAGATCAGCGGGCGGAACCTCCCAGCCTTCATGCTTTTTTTCGCCGGACCAGGTGAGGATTTCCAGGTCATGGAGGCGAAGATCACCAGCAACAATCTTCCGGCCAGGTTGGTGGAGATCAGCGATCTGAACAACCCTCCCATGGTGGCAGACATCTGCGGATTCCCAGCTCACCATGCTACAGAGGATGAAGCCGCAGAATCCTGTGTCATCTGTCTGATGGACTTCGTGCCGGGAGAGCTGGTCGCCGTCCTGCCCAGCAGCCACATTTTCCACGCAAGCTGCATCTACGAGTGGACGGACACAAACCCCAGCTGCCCCGTGTGCCGAGGACCGTGCATCCCATCGCCGGTCATGTTCCGGATCTCCTGAGTACGGCAGGAGGATAAAGATCTACATCACCGTACAATCAGGTAATTCCTCCTATATCTCTCTGCTGTTATCCTGTTTCCTTCTCTCTTCCCTCTTTTTCTCACTCTTTCCATATTTCTCTGTTTCTTTTCCTTCTCTTCTCTCCTTTCCATACTATCCCAGCTCTCTGTGCAATTCCATCAGCACTCTGCCATCTTCTATCTCCCCTGCTCTCCCCGCCCTCCTGCGGCGTGGAGCAGATGTATTTGCAGACACAGGGGGAGATTCTCTAAACTAAAAATGAGGTAAAAACCCCGTTATCAGGGTGTTTACCGCATTTTGGGATGCTCTAAGCATCCCCCGCCGGGTTACCGCGACGGGTGGCATCGCCAGAAAAATCTGGCGATGCCCCATAGAAGCCTATGGGCTTCTAACACGAATCCACCGCCGCTCCACACTGACCCACCGCCGCCCCGCACTGACCCCCCCCCCCCCCCTCACTGTGTCTGGGCAGCACAGAGCTGTGCTGCCCGGACCTCCTCCTCCCTGCACTATGATCCTCAATCCTGCGTGATCTGTATTATGGAGTTCCAAAATGGAGAGCGGGTGTCAGTTCTGCCCTGTGGCCACAGATTTCATCCGAGCTGCATCTACGTGTGGACGGACTCAAATCCCAGCTGTCCTGTGTGCCGCAGACAATCCACTCGGTGGCCGGTCCTGTGTCGTCTCTCCTGAATACACCGAGAACATGAAGATCTTCTCCACCGTACATCGTGGTAATTCCTTCTATCTCTCTCCTCACAGGTGTTATCCCATTTTGGGTCTTCTTCTCTCTCCTCTTTTCTTTACACTCTTTTCTGTCTTTCGCACCATCACAACCGCTCTATCCCATCCCAGCAGCTTTCAGCTGCCTCTATTACACTCCACCCACACTCCTGCGGCCTAGGGCTGACATGACTTGGGAGCATTTTGCCACTCGTCACCGTTAGCGGTGAGGGTCCCGAGGGATTTTCCCTGTTATCTCCTGAATACACGGTGACACTATTGGCTCGTGTTCTCCGTGCAGGTTTATCAGGAATTTCAGGTTTTTACCTCGGGCCAAGTCGTCTCACCCCCTCCTACCACTCACTTAGCATTAGTCATGTTAGTATTTGGTTTTACTACACTCCACACATACTCCTGTGGCCATTTTGGGTTTTCTTCTCGCTCCTCTTTTCACAACCTCTCTATCCCATCCCATCAGCTTTCAGCTGCCTCTATTACACACCACACACACTCCTGCGGCCTAGGGCTGACACGACTTGGGAGCATTTTGCCACTCGTCACCGTTAGCGGTGAGGGTCCCGAGGGATTTTCCCTGTTATCTCCTGAATACACGGTGACACTATTGGCTCGTGTTCTCCGTGCAGGTTTATCAGGAATTTCAGGTTTTTACCTCGGGCCAAGTCGTCTCACCCCCTCCTCCCCCCTCACTTGGTATTAGTCAGGTTGGTAATTATTTTTACTACACCCCACCCACACTCCTGCTGCCTAGGGCTGACACAACTTGGGAGCATTTTGCCACTCGTCACCGTTAGCGGTGAGGGTCCCGAGGGATTTTCCCTGTTTTCTCCTGAATACACGGTGACACTATTGGCTCGTGTTCTCCGTGCAGGTTTATCAGGAATTTCAGGTTTTTACCTCGGGCCAAGTCGTCTCACCCCCTCCTCCCCCCTCACTTGGTATTAGTCAGGTTGGTAATTATTTTTACTACACTCCACCCACACTCCTGCTGCCTAGGGCTGACACAACTTGGGAGCATTTTGCCACTCGTCACCGTTAGCGGTGAGGGTCCCGAGGGATTTTTCCTGTTTTCTCCTGAATACACGGTGACACTATTGGCTCGTGTTCTCCGTGCAGGTTTATCATGAATTTCAGGTTTTTACCTCGGGCCAAGTCGTCTCACCCCCTCCTCCCCCCTCACTTGGTATTAGTCAGGTTGGTAATTATTTTTACTACACCCTACCCACACTCATGCGGCCTAGGGCTGACACGACTTGAGAGCATTTTGCCACTCGTCACCGTTAGCGGTGAGGGTCCCGAGGGATTTTGTCCTGTTTTTGCCTGAATACCCGGTGACACTATTGGCTCGTGTTCTCCGTGCAGGTTTATCAGGTTTTTCAGGTTTTTACCTCGGGCCAAGTCATCTCACCCCCTCCCCCTCACTTGGTATTAGTCAGGTTGGTATTTGTCTCTTTTACACTTCTCCAACACTCCTGCGGCCGATGGCACAGAAACTCAAATACTAAATTAGCATATTGGGCCCGAATCATAATCCAAAGCTGTAGTGGCACATTCAGTAAAGTACTGATATTTGGTACCCTGCGCATGTGTTGGACCCATACTGCCCATGTACAGTATGTGTCCACAACATTGGTTGAACTATGGCATCAGACAGTCAGTGATTGATAGTCTGATGCTGCTTGGGGATGGCATGGGGATGGAGGTTGTTTGTGAAAGATGGGGCCAGGATCTACTTCGGAGGACTGAGATTTTCAGACCTGATCGGAGTAGATTCCATGGTCGGCTTGCATGACCCAACTGGGTCGGAGCTGGCCAAAGTTGTCACAGGAGATCGGATACTGCAGCCCAGGATGCCGTTCCGATCAGTAACGCAGCAGGAGGTGCAATGCCTATCATTGTATATAGGTCTATTCGTCAGGTGGTGTGGGGGTGGGCTAGCGGTTTGGGGTTGGGGCCGCCTGTGTCGACCAGTCAGCTGCTCCATGCACTTTTTATTATAGTGTAATCCTGCTTGATCGGCAGGGCGGCTCCTTCAACGATCTGCTTCCCCACTTTCTACACCACATCACGAATAGACAAGACTTGGGAGCATTTGCCACTCGTCACCGTTAGCGGTGAGGGTCCCGAGGGATTTTCCCTGTTTTCTCCTGAATACACGGTGACACTATTGGCTCGTGTTCTCCGTGCAGTTTTTTCAGGTTTTTCAGGTTTTCACCTCGGGCCAAGTCATCCCACCCCCTTACTCCCTTGGCATTAGTCAGGTTGTTATTTCGATAGTTCTGGAGATGTGGACATTTTGATTGTAGGCTAGCTAGGGGCTGACTCTTTAAGCCTGGATTCCCCACCCACCCTAGCCCAAACTTTTTTTTTTCTTTTTTCTTGCCTGTTGGGGTTGGTCAACCTCTCTGTGGCGGGAAATAACGTCAGTCCAGTGGCTAATGCGCTGCTTTATGGAGGAGCGCTCTCTTTTCAGGGTGTGGTATGACTGTCCAACAATCGGGATCATGACAGTCAGTATACCGACATCGGAATCCCGACTGCCAGTTAGTGCTCTGACAAGGGGGTGAGCGCAAAGAAGCCCCTTGCAGGCTCGGTGGCTCGCCACAGGTTCTATTCTCCCTCTATGGGGGTCATGGACCCCACAAGGGAGAATAGACCCTGTCAGTTGGGATCCCCCATGTCAGAGCACCGGCAGTCGCAATTCCTATGTTGGTACACTTACCGTCAGGATCCCGATTGCCGGGCAGTCATCCGGCACCCCTCTTTCTAATACACTGATCTAGTGTGACCTACCCTCCTGGGGGTCAGGGCCACTGACTGTCTAGTTGGCCTATTGTGGTGTACTGGCCAATTGGCTTATGTCACTGGTAAACTGGCCGTTCTTTCTCTCTGCCACCATAGTTATTTAAAATGTTACAAAATAAAAAGGTTGACTGATTTTAATGGCATTACTGTTGTCCGTGTCATTATTTTACATAAGTTAGATTTTATCCACTAGCAAATATGGTTAATGTGTGAGGTCACACTCAATCTCACATCTGCCGACAGGAAGTTTCATTAATAATATTACACCATCCAGCCCATACTAATGTTTTATTGCTGGAATCCCCTAATATCTGGGAAATCCTCTTCATTTTTGGAAGTTAATACAATGGGTGAGATTTAATAGGATGAGAGATTCAAAAAGTGAGATTTGGTAAGAAATCTCCAGTTTTTTAAAGTGGCAATCATTTACACGGCAAAATCAAACTGGTTTTGCAGAGTAAATGATTGCCGCTTTAAAAAAAACTGGAGATTTCTTACCAAATCTCTCACTTTTTGAATCTCTCACCCTATTAAATCTCACCAATATGTTATCATCAGGTGACATATATAGCATCAGGTGACATATATAGCATCATGTGACATATATAGCATCAGGTGACATAAGAAGCATCAGGTGACATATATAGCATCAGGTGACATAAGTAGCATCAGGTGACATATATAGCATCAGGTGACATATATAGCATCAGGTGACATAAGAAGCATCAGGTGACATATATAGCATCAGGTGACATAAGTAGCATCAGGTGACATATATAGTATCAGGTGACATATATAGAATCAGGTGACATGTTAAATACTTTAGCAGGAACCGATGGATCGGAATAACAGAACTAAAATCTAGTCCAGGCATTCCCAATCACAGTCCTCAAGGAACACCAACAGTGCAGGTTTTGTAGATATCCAGGCTTGAGCACAGGTGACTTAATTAGTATCTGAGGGATTCTGATTAAACCATCTGTGCTGAAGCCTGGATATCACTAAAACCTGCACTGTTGATGTGCCTTGAGGACCGTGATTGGGAATGCCTGATCTAGTCTAATGCAGGGGTAGCCAACTCCAGTCCTCGAGAGCTACCAACAGTGCGTGTTTTCCAGGTTTCCTCATAGAATCACAAATAAAGTAATTAGCTCCACCTATGGATCTTTTAAAATGTGTCATTGAGTAATGCGTGCACCTGTGCACAAGCTAGGTGCTCTGAAAAATGTGAATTGTTGGTAGCTATTGAGGACTGGAGTTGGCTACCCCTGGTCTAGTGTGTACGCACAATGCTGATGATGTGCACTCACACAACTTGTCAGCAATGTAACATGGAGCCTGCACCCCCACCGTCGCTCGTTGCGGCTGGCATTAACAAAAGTGTGTATGCACTAGCCGATGCCAGCACCCCACCGGGTCCCATCTCGGAGGATGCCGCTGGGTAAAGACATCATCCAGTGCGTATACAGCTATATACTGACTTGTGTTATAGTCTAGTAGCTATACTTCCATGCCTCATAGCAGTCACATAAAGCTGCTCAGCATGTACTGTACTTACTGTAGCAGTCACATAAAGCTGCTCAGCATGTGCTGTACTTACTGTAGCAATCACATAAATCTGCTCAGCATATGCTGTACTTACTGTAGCAGTCACATAAATCTGCTCAGCATGTACTGTACTTACTGTAGCAGTCACATAAAGCTTCTCATCATGTACCGTACTTACTGTAGCAGATAAATAAAGCTTCTCAGCATGTACCGTACTTACTGTAGCCGTCACATAAAGCTTCTCAGCATGTACCGTACTTACTGTAGCCGTCACATAAAGCTGCTCAGCATGTGCTGTACTTACTGTAGCAGTCACATAAAGCTGCTCAGCATGTACCGTACTTACTGTAGCCGTCACATAAAGCTGACAGCATGTACTGTACTTACTGTAGAAGTCACATAAAGCTGCTCAGCATGTGTTGTACTTACTGTAGCAGTCACATAAAGCTGCTCAGCATGTGCTGTACTTACTGTAGCAGTCACATAAAGCTGCTCAGCATGTGTTGTACTTACTGTAGCAGTCACATAAAGCTGCTCAGCATGTACTGTACTTACTGTAGCAGTCACATAAAGCTTCTCAGCATGTACTGTACTTACTGTAGCAGTCACATAAAGCTGCTCAGCATGTGCTGTACTTACTGTAGCAGTCACATAAAGCTGTTCAGCATGTACTGTACTTACTGTAGCAGTCACATAAAGCTGCTCAGCATGTACTGTACTTACTGTAGCAGTCACATAAAGCTGCTCAGCATGTGCTGTACTTACTGTAGAAGTCACATAAAGCTGCTCAGCATGTGCTGTACTTACTGTAGCAGTCACATAAAGCTGTTCAGCATGTACTGTACTTACTGTAGCAGTCACATAAAGCTGCTCAGCATGTACTGTACTTACTGTAGCAGTCACATAAAGCTGTTCAGCATGTACTGTACTTACAGCTATACTGAGCGGACCGACTCATGGACAGATTAGGTCCTATATATCGGACTGTACCTGCTGTCACCATACTATTTATTCCCTGATTTAGCACATTACAGAAATCTGACCTCACTTACTGGATACCCAGGTAAGTCACAAGGCTACGGTCAGGTGCTGCCACGGTGACGGGTCATCACAAATCAGTAAGCGAATATTCAGAATATGTTATTGATTGTTCTGCACAGATAACAAGGTTTCCCCCATGGACATTGGAATGTGGGAAAATGAGAAAAAAAACAATTGAAAATTTGGTCTATTAAATAACTGAATAATATGTATATTGTCACCGGGAGAGGGTGTAAATCTGACTCATCCGCGCCATTGCTGAATTCCATATGGTAATGCGGGAGTCTCCCGTGTACACTAACAATCCACACGTGAAAGCCTGTCCCGCCCACTGCAGTCATCATTAGTATCTGGGCTCGGACCCACTTCATGCTGGGTACAGAAGATACGTCTGAATCAGTTTCCATCTGAAAGCTACTATGAAGGAAGAAGCCGGCAGACGCATCCACAGTACGGAGTAGTTCCGGGCATCGCATGGTGCACCCAGGCACTACTCAGAAACATCCATAATACAGACAGTGTGTCCCGTGATTGTAAGAGTTTACACACTTCATCCAACATGGGTCAAGGCTGTAACAAACATGTACTGTAACAAGAGTGTAATGTGATTACAAGAACATATGGTTACAAACAGCGTCCCTTTACTTCATACAAGAAAAGTTCCTGTAATACATATAGATACATTATGCAATCATTGTCCTGACTGGCTGATTATCAGTGGATCCGGCCAATGAGTGCATAGTGGGTAGCTGCAACCAATCAGCGATGATCGGCCTGTCGGGCAAGAGACATTTTCCAACATTCCAAACTGAGCGCCCATCCTTTCACCTGTTCTGTCACAGGGGAGGCATGGGGAAATGTTCCCTCTACAGGGAAGGAACCCGGATCATGTGGCCATACACTACTATCTCATAGCGTATATCTGCTGGTCTGACAGACATTGCATAGTGTATGCCCAGCATAAGACGGGTATGGGTCATAGGGTCAACACAAGCATTAGGTCGACGATAGGGAAGTGAACAGGGAGAAGGTCCTAATGCAAGCATGTCCAAACTATGGCCCTCCAGCTGTTGTGAAACTACAAGTCCCATCATGCCTTGCCTCAGTTTTGCTTTTAGGGAATGTTAAACTATTGCAAGGCATGCTGGGATGTGTAGTTTCACAGATTGAGACAGGGGTTGGGCTGGCACAAGCTTAGGGGACAATTATTGAATATAATTTAGGTGTTTTTAATTGATGTGAACCAACATAAACAAAAGGCCATGCGGGAAAAACCCTGACTGGCTGTTGACGGTTGGTGGTGCTCCCAAACAAAGTTCAGAATATACACTGAAAAGGGATGTAGTCTAAAGGAGAAGACTAAAGAAGAACCAAAAAGGTTTTTGGGGCACACTTGATATGATAAAATACAGTTTAATTGATGTACATATGATATAACGATAAAACGTAACTTTTAATGGAAAGCTTTGTTAATAAAATAGATTCATATTATTATATCCACACACCGTTTATGTGATTATTGGAGAGCACCAAATATGGTGGACTCACGTCAATTATTGTGACAATATCAGAAATCAAATTATTACAACAAGAGCGAAAATGTTTAGGTAATAAATTGCCTAGTCCCAAATTTTTATATATAATATACGGTTATCGGCAACAAGAGGACACTGGTCACTGCAACAACATGTGTAGTTTCACAATAGCTGGAGGGCCATAGTTTGGACATGCCTGTCCTAATGAATGAAGCATTCTCTGTAGAGTAATAAAGACCTGGTAATATTACAGTCCCGCACTCGCTGTCCCTTCCCAGTGATATCTGGGCCTCTTAGCAGCCCGTGGTTCTGTGAGAAAGGACCGGCAAGTGTGTAGTATAAGGAGGACAGTAACGTATCTTTATTGCAGTTGACATTTGGGCCGAATAGTAACACTTGGCTCAAACAAAACGTCTACACAAGTACCTACCTCGGGAGGTTTGGAGCAGATGCCGACGTCACCACAGCAGATGGGGAGGAAGGTGTTGAGGGCTGCGGAGATTCTGGGGCTCTTGGAACCCTTCCCATTTGGTACCAGATGCCCATACTGTTCAGCTCCCTATCCAGGAGACATACACAAACACATGAGTATATAACTATATTAGTAAGGCTGATTAATGTGGTGGCTCAACATCCTAACAAAAGAAAAATGGGATATTTCTGCCCTGAGGTAACGTACTCATGGGCCTAATATGTTCCTCTGTAATGCAACCAAGCACATAATGGACACATTAAATACAGGGATTGATCTGTATTGGATATACATCTTGATTACCAATGGCATTTCACCATAAAGGAAAGAGTCAAATCACTGAATGTTTTATGAACATCGCTTGGCTATGTCTGGTATATCAGCCACAGAAAGATTATGAATAAACATTGTTCTATAATAATGATGCACGTTCCCCATTTCCAGCTACCCGATGTGTACCCAGCATAATATCACTAGTGTTCCTTCTAAGCTTCTTTTATAGGGTGCTGCACCCTGCCCGTTTTTAAAACCTCAAAATGCTCCCTGCGCTTTTTGTGTGTGGCACTCTGCGCCCTTGCGCTGCCCCCCACCGTGTTGACGTGCCGCTGAGAACTTTCGGTGTGTGCCATCATGTGTAATGGGTATTACGGTGTGTGGTATAATGTGTAATGGCCATTGTGGTGCATGGTATAATGTGTAATGGTTATTACATTGTGTGGTATAATGTATAAGAGGCATTACAGTATATGCCATAATGTGTAAGAGGCATGGTGTGTGGTGTAATGTGTAAGAGTCATTACAGTGTGTGCCATAATGTGTGATGTCATTAGGTCATAATATGTAATGGACATAGCTCAGTATGACAATGTGTAATGGGTATTAGGGTGTGTGGTATAATGTATAAGAGGTATTACAGTGTATGCCATAATGTGTAGTTGTCATTATGACAGAAAATGGAATGGACATAGCTCAGCATGACAATGTGTAATGGGTATTACGGTGTGTGGTATAATGTGTAATGGGCATTATGGTGTGTGGTATAATGTGTAATGGGTATTTTGTTGTGTGATATAACATGTAGTTGTCATTATTACAGAATATGTAATGGACATAGATCAGTATGACAATGTGTAATGGGTAGTAGGGTGTGTGGCATAATGTGTAATGGGCATTATGGTGTGTGTTTTAATGTGTAATGGGTATTACGGTGTGTGGTATAATGTGTAATGGGCATTATGGTATTTTGTTTTAATGTGTAATGGGTATTACGGTGTGTGGTATAATGTGTAATGGGTATTACGGTGTGTGGTATAATGTGTAATGGGCATTATGGTGTGTGGTATAATGTGTAATGGGCATTATGGTGTGTGCGGTATAATGTGTAATGGGTATTACGGTGTGTGGTATAATGTGTTTTCATTGCGACAGAATATGTAATGGCCATAGCAGAGTATGACAATGTGTAATGGGCATCATTCTTATAATTTTTGCTGTTTCTGATGTAAATTTCTAGTATAAAATGTGCTCTTTCGATTGAAAAAAGTGTTCTGCCTGATGGTCAGCGCCCTGCCCTAAAAAAATCAGAGTGTGAACACTAGTGGGGTATTGCCAGCAGCCACTTTACGGGATATGGTCGTATTGTCGACACCACTTAGGTCGACAGTCATTAGGTCGACACCGTTGGGTCGACAGGTGGCAGGTGGGGTATGGGCAGCAGTCACAGTAACATATACACAGAGGGTTAAAGCCAGCAGTCACAGTAACGTATACACAGAGGGGTATGGCCAGCAGTTACAGTATCGCATACACAGTGGGGTTAAAGCCAGCAGTCACAGTAATGTATACACAATGGGGTTACGAGCAGCAGTCACAGTAATGTATACACAGTGGGGTATGGCCAGCAGTCACAGTAATGTATACACAGTGGAGTATGGCCAGTAGTCACAGTATGCACCGAAGTCCAGTAGAAAAAAAAAAAAAAATTACAGCAGAGTGCGCAGCGGAGCATGCAAAGCGCAGGCTTCCATCCAATATAATGGCGCAGAGCCGCAGTCGCACCGAATTCTGTGGGATGCAATTCTCTGGAGAACCCAAGGCCGGGAAGATGGCACTGAGCCTCGTTGGGGGATGTGAGTCTGGCGGAAACGCCCATTGTTCGGAGCATCTCTTTTATTTGATATGTTTGTTTGGCCCCATCACACACAATGCTGGCCCCCACCGTAATGCCCATCACACATGATGGCCCACACTGTAATGCCCATCGCACATGATAGTGGCCCCCACCGTAATGCCCATCACACATGATGGCCCACACTGTAATGTCCATCACACATGGTGGCCCACGCTGTAATGTCCATCACACATGGTGGCCCCCACCGTAATGCCCGTCACACATGATGGCCCACACTGTAATGTCCATCACACATGGTGGCCCCCACCGTAATGCCCATCACACATGATGGCCCACACTGTAATGCCCATCACACATGATGGCCCACACTGTAATGCCCATCACACATGATGGCCCACACTGTAATGCCCATCACACATGATGGCCCACACTGTAATGTCCATCACACATGATGGCCCACACTGTAATGCCCATCACACATGGTGGCCCCCACCGTAATGCCCATCACACATGGTGGCCCCCACCGTAATGCCCATCACACATGATGGCCCCCACTGTAATGCCTATCGCACATGATGGCCCACACTGTAATGCCTATCACACATGATAGCCCACACTGTAATGCCCATCACACATGATGACCCACACTGTAATGCCCATCACACATGGTGGCCCCCACCGTAATGCCCATCACACATGGTGGCCCCCACCGTAATGCCCATCACACATGATGGCCCCCACTGTAATGCCTATCGCACATGATGGCCCACACTGTAATGCCTATCACACATGATGACCCACACTGTAATGCCCATCACACATGATGGTTGTCTACACCGTAATGCCCATCGCACATGATGGCCCACACTGTAATGCCCATCGCACATGATGGCCCCCACTGTAATGCCCATCGCACATGATGACCCACACTGTAATGCCCATCGCACATGATAGTGGCCCACACTGTAATGCCCATCGCACATGATGACGGTCCACACTGTAATGCCCATCACACACGATGACCCACACTGTAATGCCCATCACACACGATGACCCACACTGTAATGCCCATAACACACGATGACGCACACTGTAATGCCCATCACACACGATGACCCACACTGTAATGCCCATCACACACGATGACCCACACTGTAATGCCCATAACACACGATGACGCACACTGTAATGCCCATCACACGCGATGACCCACACTGTAATGCCCATCACACATGATGACCCCCACTGTAATGCCCATCACACACGATGACCCACACTGTAATGCCCATCACACACGATGACCCACACTGTAATGCCCATCACACACGATGACCCACACTGTAATGCCCATAACACACGATGACGCACACTGTAATGCCCATCACACACGATGACCCACACTGTAATACCCATCACACACGATGACCCACACTGTAATACCCATCGCACACCTTAACAGCGACTACATATGATGGCACATAAGAGCCTCTTACCTACATGCTCATTGCCAGGGGTTTCTTACTCAATGCCAAAGGTTTTATGCTTAGTTGCCAAGAAGGTTTCATGCTCGTTGCCCAGGAGGTATTATATCCTTGTTACCCAGAATGGGAAAAGCAACCCCAGCAAGCCCTCCTGTCTGTGGAGGGAGGGCTTAGCCGGCAGGAAGAGCTGATAGCCACTGCTAGCAGAGAGCAGCTTAGCGTTGTGGCGGGGGGGGGGGGGATTTGTCACTTTAAAGAGCTGCCATGCCGCTCACTTCTCAGGACTTCAGCAGTGGTAACAGCATGAGGGACGGTGGCGGGCTGCATCTGTAACAACAGACACACAGCTTTCAGCAGAGAGCTCATCAGCGTTTCAGTGCATGCAGGGGGGCGGATGAGAAAGTTTGCAACGTGGTGTCAGCGCACCAGGGGGGCAGCGGAAGGGCGCAAAGTCCCAGACACAAAAAGGGCAGGAACACTAATTTCTGTGTCCTACGGATGAAAGGAGGAGGGTGATATGGTCAGATGTATCTGCCTTCACCGTGGTTCGCAACAAGAGGACTAGCGCAGATTTTGACCCAACTTGAATAACTCTGCAGCTCTTAAGGCCCCCATATGCTAGGGTGGGGAATCGCCTGTGGTACCCCGCCAACTCACCCGGCAGCTGCTACGTTCAGTTCACAAATATTTCTACCCATGCATGTTGCCCAGGGGCGGATTGGGGATCAAAAGTGGCCCTGGAAAATTTCTGGAAGCGGCCTCAAGTGGGCGGCACCAAACCAAAATGGGCAGGGCCAGCATAACAGTAGGTGGGGTTACTACATCAGTATACCTGCCGAACTTGAAGCTGCACGTGTTTCTACCTAATAACTAGTGTTGCGCCGCCCAAGCAATTCAGCCGTGGACACTGCAGAAAACAGGGCTGATTACTTTGAATACATACACTTAAAAAATATGTATATGAAGTTTTCAGCCCATGTATAATTCTGAACAATGGGAGGAGGGAGAGCACCTCTCAGGGAGGGGGAACATGTTCATGAGCTCCCCTCCCAAAGCCTTAAGGGGCGTACACATGGGGCGATTTCAGACCCTTTTCTAAGTGATCAGAAAACCGATGGCTGAATAAGCTGGAGGTGACATAAACTACCGAAGGAGTCTGAGATGCCTGCACTTTGGTTGTGGTTTATGTTTAGGCTATGATGCTGCAGCTATAGCCAATTAGGGAGTAGGGAGGAGTTTCCTGTTGTAGGAATAGCCAGAGGTCAGGTGATCTGCACTCTGGTCCGGTTTTCCCCACCCTCCCTCCCTATTTTTCTATCCTTTCTTGGCGGCGGTAAAGAACGGTCCTTGTTCAAATGAAGTGTTATGAGGATAGTGGGGTGCGCTCTCCCGTCAATGATACGCTTGTAGCCCATGCCCCTTGGACAGGGGTGGGATGCACCACTTGCCCGAGTGGGTAGCGTGGGAGAGTTGAACACCAATAATGTATGAATGGTGTGATGTCACCTTACCCCTCCTTTTCTCTATGACCGTTCTTTAGGGCCGCCACCCTCTTCTATAGATTAATATATATAGTTGTCAATTAATAAATTTGACATTCATTATTTGAAACGCCAGCACTTGTGTCTGTCTCTTTATTTGTAGTGTTAAGTTAGATAAGTTTAGATAAGTTATTAAAGTGTTATGGCATAAAGATTGCCGATGGTACGTTTATGACTAGATCACCTTCACTTGCCACAACTTTACTAACGGTAATAGACACATGAGGGTAGTGGCGTGGACCCAGGGTGGTGATGTAGTACGCCTAGAGTCCTAAGTAAATTCTGTAGCATAATCTGTTGCCGCAAAGATTAGGACGAATACACCAGAGAGAGAGAGAGAGTTCTGGAGACGGCGGCACTCGCCAGGAGACTGGATGTATCACCGACGTTTCTAAGCTGTTGTACAAGTCCAAAGATGTTGCTGTGGTTACTTGTTAGTACTAGGTTAGGCTCACACACTCGGCATTTATGTTTAGTTCATATCATTTTTTATTATATGAATATTTGAATATTTGTAACATTAATTGGTTTATTTTCACTTCCGTTTTCACTCGGCACATGATTGACATGCGCCCTTCCAAGTTTTGTCTGCACTGTCACATTTGTATATAATTCATGGCTACTATATGATTTATTATTATGTATGTAAGTGTTTTAATGAATGTCTTTATATTTCTATTATATTCAGAATTGTGTGTCCCCGCCCCCAATTCCCCGTCTCTCCACTGACCGGGGCCGGCGGTGGTGATGTCATCAGGTGGCGCCCCATCTGCTCGGCGTACGGCGTGGATGGCGTGAGAACAAGGAAAAGGTATTTAAATCATTGTACACTGTTTGACAATTGTCTTCTGCACCTTGATAAAAAAAGCCGCAACGGCTTAGAAACGTCGGTGATACATCCAGTCTCCTGGTGTTATTTCTTTCATCGAGTGCCGCCATCTCCAGAACTCTATATGCATAACCTGCAGTTGCAGGCTATTATTGGCGGGCACCGTGTTGTTTGATTGTCTTGATTGCCTTGGGAGTGCCGCTCCACACAGTACACACACACACACACACACACACACACACACACACATATATATATATATATACTAGGTGATTCATCGCGCCCTACGAGCGCTCTTCACACCGTCGTAAGGGGCTGCGCCCCCTTAATTTGTGAACGTTTGTATATGAGAAATATGGTTAGAATTGTATGAAAGATGCCCTGTATTGCAACTTAGGTGTCCGCGAATCGCGGGAGGGGGGGTTGTGGGGGGGTGGATGCTGCGAATCGCGGGAGGGGAGTGATTGCAGAGAATCGCGGGAGGGGGGTCGCGGGGTGGGTTGCCGCAAATCGAGGGAGGGGGGTTACGGGGGCGGGGCTTGCGGCGAATCCTGGTAGGGGGGGTCGCGGGGGTGTGCCGTGAATCACGGGAGGGGGGGTCACGGGGTGGGGTGCCGAGAATCGCGGGGGTGTGTGTGTGTGCCGTGAATCGCGGGAGTGGGGGTTGCGGGGGGGGGGGGTGGGGGTATGTGACGCGAATCGCCACAAGAAAAAATCAACACAGAAAGGTCAACACATGTAAATGTTGACATAAGTGTGGCACTTCATTGATGTCCATGTCGACACATGAGAATAATTATGAAAACATTCAAAAAATGAAAAAAAAAAACTTCAAAAACTCATGTCAACCTTTTTCATTGTCGACCATAGCCATGTCAGTGTTTTCCATGTGCAATTTAATTCTGGAGCTGCCGCGAATCGCGGGGGGGTGCCGCGAATTGCGGGAGGGGGGGTCGCGGGGGTGGGTGCCGCGAATCACGGGTGGGGGGGGTTACGGGGCGGGGGTTGCGGCGAATCAAGGGAGGGGGGGTCGCGGGGGTGTGCCGTGAATCACGGGAGGGGGGGTCACGGGGTGGGGTGCCGAGAATCGCGGGGGAGGTGTGTGTGTGTGCCGTGAATCGCGGGAGTGGGGGTTGTGGGGGGGTGTGACGCAAATCGCCACAAGAAAAAATCAACACAGAAAGGTCAACACATGTAAATGTTGACATAAGTGTGGCACTTCATTGGTGTCCATGTCGACACATGAGAATGAATATGAAAATATTCAAAAAATGAAAAAAAAACTTCAAAAACTCATGTCAACCTTTTTCATTGTCGACCATAGCCATGTCAGTGTTTTCCATGTGCAATTTAATTCTGGAGCTGCCGCGAATCACGGGGGGTGCCGCGAATTGCGGGAGGGGGGGGTCGCGGGGTTAGGTGCCGCGAATCGCGGGAGGGCGGGGTTCACAGGGGTTCCGGTGGGGGGTTGCCGCGAATTGCGGGAGGTGGGTGGTCACGGGGGGTGCCGCGAATCGCGGGAGGGGGGGTTGCGGGGGGGTGTGACGCGAATCGCCACAAGAAAAAATCAACACAGAAAGGTCAACACATGTAAATGTTGACATAAGTGTGCCACTTCATTGGTGTCCATGTTGACACATGACAATGAATATGAAAACATTCAAAAAATGAAATAAATCTTCAAAAACTCATGTCAACCTTTTTCATTGTCGACCATAGCCGTGCCAGTGTTTTGCATGTGCCATTTAATCCTGGGGCTGCCGCGAATCGCGGTGGGTGCCGCGATTTGCGGGAGGGGGGGGGGGGGGGGTTGCGGGGGGTGGGTGCCGCGAATCGCGGGAGAGCGGGGTTCATGGGGGTTCCGGTGGGGGGTTGCCGCGAATTGCGGGAGGGGGGGTCGCGGGGGGGGTGCCGCGAATCGCCGGAGGGGGGGTTGCGGGGGGTGTGACGCGAATCGCCACAAGAAAAAAATCAACACAGAAAGGTCAACACATGTAAATGTTGACATAAGTGTGCCACTTCATTGGTGTCCATGTTGACACATGACAATGAATATGAAAATATTCAAAAAATGAAAAAAAAAACTTCAAAAACTCATGTCAACCTTTTTTCATTGTCGACCATAGCCATGTCAGTGTTTTCCATGTGCAATTTAATTCTGGAGCTGCCGCGAATCACGGGGGGTGCCGCGAATTGCGGGAGGGGGGGGGTCGCGGGGTTGGGTGCCGCGAATCGCGGGAGGGCGGGGTTCACAGGGGTTCCGGTGGGGGGTTGCCGCGAATTGCGGGAGGTGGGGGGTCACGGGGGGTGCCGCGAATCGCGGGAGGGGGGGTTGCGGGGGGGTATGTGACGCGAATCGCCACAAGAAAAAATCAACACAGAAAGGTCAACACATGTAAATGTTCACATAAGTGTGCCACTTCATTGGTGTCCATGTTGACACATGACAATGAATATGAAAACATTCAAAAAATGAAATAAATCTTCAAAAACTCATGTCAACCTTTTTCATTGTCGACCATAGCCGTGCCAGTGTTTTGCATGTGCCATTTAATCCTGGGGCTGCCGCGAATCGCGGGGGGTGCCGCGATTTGCGGGAGGGGGGGGGGGTTGCGGGGGGTGGGTGCCGCGAATCGCGGGAGAGCGGGGTTCATGGGGGATCCGGTGGGGGGTTGCCGCGAATTGCGGGAGGGGGGGTCGCGGGGGGGGTGCCGGGGTGCCGCGAATCGCCGGAGGGGGGGTTGCGGGGGGTGTGACGCGAATCGCCACAAGAAAAAAATCAACACAGAAAGGTCAACACATGTAAATGTTGACATAAGTGTGGCACTTAATTGGTGTCCATGTCGACACATGAGAATGAATATGAAAATATTCAAAAAATGACAAAAAAACTTCAAAAACTCATGTCAACCTTTTTCATTGTCGACCATAGCCATGTCAGTGTTTTCCATGTGCAATTTAATTCTGGAGCTGCCGCGAATCACGGGGGGGTGCCGCGAATTGCGGGAGGGGGGTCCCGGGGGTGGGTGCCGCGAATCGCGGGAGGGCGGGGTTCACAGGGGTTCCGGTGGGGGTTGCCGCGAATTGCGGGAGGTGGGGGGTCACGGAGGGGTGCCGCGAATCGCGGGAGGGGGGTTGCGGGGGGGTGTGACGCAAATCGCCACAAGAAAAAATCAACACAGAAAGGTCAACACATGTAAATGTTGACATAAGTGTGCCACTTCATTGGTGTCCATGTTGACACATGACAATGAATATGAAAAAATTAAAAAAATTAAAAATAAATCTTCAAAAACTCATGTCAACCTTTTTCATTGTCGACCATAGCCATGTCAGTGTTTTGCATGTGCCATTTAATCCTGGGGCTGCTGCGAATTGCGGGGGGGGGGGGGGTGCCGCGAATCGCGGGAGGGGGGTCGCAGGGGGGGTGCCGCCAATCGTGCAAGGGGGGGTCGCGGGGGGGTTCTTTTTGCCGCGAATCGCGGGAGGGAGGTCACGGGGGGGGTGTTTTTTCCGCGAATCGGGGGGGGGTCACGGGGGAGGGTTTGCCGCGATTCGCGGGAGGGGGGGTCGCGGGGTGGTGGTTATGCCGCGAATTGCGGGAGGGGTCGTGGGGGGGTTCTTTTTGCAGCGAATCGCGGGAGGGGGGGTCGCGGGGGTGTTTTTGCTGCGAATCGCGGTAGGGGGGGGTCGCGGGGGAGCGGGTGTTTTTGCCGCGAATCGCGGGAGGGGGGGGGCCGCGGGGGGGGAGGTTTTGCCGCAAATCGCGGGAGGGGGGCGCTCACCTGGTGGCTGTGGAGTAGCAGTGCTGGGCAACATGGGAAGGCAGTGGGTGTCTGGCACTGTCTGTGGGCTCACTGGGCTGGTTCTCTGTCACATACCTCCCAACATGACCCTCTCCAGGAGGGACACAATGCTCTGTTTCTAGACTTCCCCTTAATGTATGATTGCCATCACCTGTTTTAAACAGGTTAATTTCTCAGAAAGGTGTTCAGCACAGATGAAGGCAATCACACATTAAGAGGAAAGTCCAGGAACAGAGCGTTATAGACACAGACACCCACTTTGAGTGACAGATGTAGCCAAATATATAGGAGATATATATATATATATATGCTCGAAGTATAAAGAACAAAGTGTTTCAACATAGTGTACCGAGACATTTTATGAACTGCTGTGACTCTAATGTTGATAATCTAACGTTCAAAGCCATTGAACATGTTACTCTAGATGAGCGTGGTGGGGATATCCAGAAAAAACTAAGCAAAAGAGAAACTTTCTGGATTTACACGCTGGGAACTATGGCCCCTAGAGGTTTAAACGAGGGTTGTGACATCACCCCCTTTCTGTGATTAATCGGTGCCCTGGTATCGCTGGCCCCCTGGTCTGATGGACAATGTTGAGCTGTGCTCTGTACTTCAGACTAATAGGAGGTCATGATCGGACATCGTGTTCACAGTGGTGATGCCGACCCTTGTGTCGACATAATGTATGAATATCTGATACCATGTTCTAATCACTCTCTTATCATCTTCATCTCCTATATATTTGGCTACATCTGTCACTCAAAGTGGGTGTCTGTGTCTATAACGCTCTGTTCCTGGACTTTCCTCTTAATGTGTGATTGCCTTCATCTGTGCTGAACACCTTTCTGAGAAATGAACCTGTTTAAAACAGGTGATGGCAATCATACATTAAGGGGAAGTCTAGAAACAGAGCATTGTGTCCCTCCTGGAGAGGGA